>NW_024497630.1:947471-1265259 GCF_017590055.1 Onychostruthus taczanowskii | reverse complement strand
CTCGGCGGGGCCTCGCTGCGCCCTCGGCCGGGCCCCGCAGCGCCCCGGCCTCGAGCACGGCCCCTCCTCGTCCCCTTCAGGCCGGCGCCAGACACAGCGGCTCGTCTTCCCCTTCATCCCATCCCCGAACACGGCCCCTCATCCTCCCCTTCACCGTGTCCCTAACACAGCCCCCTCAGCCCCATCCCGCTCCTCCCCACAGACGGCCCTCAGTGCCTCCCTGCCACCCTCCGTGCCCCGGCACGGCTCTCGGGTCTCCCTCTCCGCACAGACAGGGACGTGTCCTCGCCTTTGCAGCGGCAGGAGCAGCGGGGCGGGTGGGGGGTGGCCGTCACTGCTGTCTGCCCGCGCTGCTCCCCGTGGGCCCAGTGTGGGACCTCCCAGCACCGCTTCTCCATCCCATCTCCAGCTGGTGAGGAGCCCTCCAATGCCCCCAGCGCACCCACCACCCTCCACAGGACCCCCGGGACCACCTCCCTTGGCCGTCAGGTGCCTGCCCCAGCCTTGCCCATGTCCTCAAACTCTGTCTTATCCTTAAACCATCTGCAGGCAGGAGCCACCTCGGGAACTGCTGGTGGGACACTGTCCCAAAGGGCTGCAGGGACGCGCGGATCCTGGAGCACGGACACCAGCACCAACCAGCTGGCCAGAGCACCCCTGCCAGGGCTTGACTCGACTGCCAGACCATTCCTGCCTCAGAGGCAGTAAACAGTGACACCAGGACAGTTAGACACTGTGATGGCCCAACACAACGCCCTGCCGTGCACAGCTCCCCCTTGCTTCCCAGAGGAATTAGGCTCTTCAGTGAAGCTCATGTCCCACATGAAGAGACTAATTCCAGGAAGCCACAGGTCCTCACCCAGCTTTTCTGTGCTCCCGCAGAGCTCAGCTGCACCTCCCCGGCACCTCCCCACCCTGCAAATCCTGTGCAGCTTTGAGACCTGACCTGCAGAGGAATCCTGAGCCACCACCGGACAAGGACATTGCCCACCCTCCTGCTCCCATCCCCTCGCATCCCGCAGTCAGTTCCCGAAACTGGGGCTCTCCTCTTAGGGCCAGCAGGGCTTGGTGGGCTGCAAGTGTCAAACAGCTGCCGAGCCAAACTAGCACTGTACCAAGAGCTGCTCCTCCTCCTCTTTCTCCTCCTCCTTGTGCGGTCTCACCAGGTCTCATCAGGCAAAAGCAACTTCCTGGCATTGCACACAGCTCCTCACCAGCTGTTAAGAAAGAGCTGCTGGTTTCAAGGGAGGGCGCCTCAGAGAGGCTTGTCCAGAATGCTTTGGGTGGTCTTCAGCAAGGAGGTGAGCACACAGGAAAGCACCCACTGATGGAAGATGGTGAGTAAGAACCAGACCTGGGCTATGGTGGGCATGGGGACAGGACACTGCGAGCCATATGTCCTGGTTGGAAGGGTTTTGGGGATGTCCTTGTGAGGGGTTGGATGTGGCCAACACCCTCACTACTCCTGAAAGCCAAAGTCCTCCTGTACATCTGAGCTGGATGGAGCTTCAAAGACCTCTGACCAGTTTCTGGGCTTGGAGGAAGATTTTCTGAGTGAACTTACGCTGAATATAAACATCTGTGAAAGGAGGAGGCCACACTCCCACTGAGTCCAGGAGAGCCTCCACCAGCACAAAATGGATTGGAAAAGCTGGAACTGATCACAGTGATGGCAATGCTGTACATCCAAGGGCTCTGAGTAAGTCCCAGCTCATGGAACAAGCCCAAAATTGATCATTACAAACCACCAAATCATTCAGGTGTCAAAAATCCCAACAGCATGTTTGGGAATCTGGAAAACATTGCTTTTTTCACTAATTTGAGTGAAAGGCCCAGTGATGGTATACAGGAAATGGCACATTCATGCTGCTTCAGCACTGCTATACAACTGCAGCATTTGGGGGTTTACCAGGAAAACTGGGGTGTTTGCCTGGGGAACTTGCACTTTTGTAAGTCTGTATATATACATTTGATCAGTTATGTCTAAAAATATTGCATCAGCTTCTCTCCATATCAGCCTTTCCCTTGTGAAAATAAAAATTATGCAATCACAAACCCAAACTGAAATCCCAGAAGGATAAAAACTCCAAAATCGAGGCATACAGCTCCAGCGAAGCAGCCAGCTGTGGTGCAAAGGGACACTGTGGTCTGGAGACAGGGGGTGAGAGAAAGATGGGGAGGGTAAGGTGATCCCTCCCCTCTCACAAGGTCCATCTCAGAAGATTAGGAAAAATGTAGCCCCATCCCGTAGCTTTGTGCCATACCTCCAACATGGCAGTCTTCTTCCAAGAGCCGTTCACAGCCTCCTCCAGGCAGTGCTTCTATGGAGGCTCTAGAGAAAAGTGAATTTTGTCACTAAGGAAGTTAAAGGCAGCTCTATGCTGGAGCAGATGTGTCCTGGTTTGTGTGTGCACAGTGTGAACCACACAGGAAAGACACGTGTCAGAAAAGTAGGGCAGTCTGCTGCCTCTTGGCCTTGTTTTTTCTGCACACAGGCTTTGGTGGAATGAGTCTCAGCAGTGCCATCCCCACTTTTCCTCCAGGGAGGGACCCAATGGCCCTGTGCAGTCTCCCCCACCAACTCATCATGGAAAACAGGACAAGGGCAAGGCAGGTTGCTCCCATGTGAGCTCTGGGAAATCTCTGGATCTCAGATTCTGCCCTCAGGAGCTTTGCTACTACCACCCAGTCCCTCTGATCTGATGGTCCTTGGTAGTGTACAGAGGGTGGATCAGACCAAAAGACTCCATGAAAGGTCTCCTGGATGCCCTCGTGGTGAGGTAACCTGGTCCCAGTTTGGTGCAGCCCCATGTTGTTTACTCAGATATATTCAGGACCTTTTTGAGCAAAGACCTCATTTTGTGGAGAAGACTTAGTGTGAGACCGTGTTGAAGGAATACCACATTCCCCAGGGTGAATTTTGACTCATTCTCCTCCATGGTGTTTTAACTGGAACTGTTTTTCTTAATGGTTGCAGATGCCTCTGGAGGGGAGAGATGCCGTGGTGAGGCACCTTCGGGCAAAGTTCCAACAGAACAGGAAAGAGCCTCCCAAAGTGGGTGGCTGGCCAGAGAGTCAGCCTGCCACCTCTCATGGACCAGAGCCAGGACAGACCTCTGCCATGGCCTCCAAGGAGGATCCTCCTCAGGAGGTCCCCTGGAGCAGGAGGGACTGCAGCAGGGCCTCTCCACCTCACAGTACAGGTCAGAGTTTGGGACAGCATTCACCTCATTCCACCTGCGAGACCCCGGCGCGAATGCTGTGTCGGAAGAAGGGGACGGCTCCGGGTGCCAACTTCCACCCAGTGCGTGCAAAGCCAGCAGGAGATGTGTTGAACAAGAAGGTGGAAGCCAGCTCTGATCCTCCCCACAGGAAGCCAGCCCAGCAGACATGGCCACCTGCCAAAGACAAGGGGGCTCCAGTGGTTCTTGCCAAAGGCACAGCTGCTGCAGCCCCCCTGCTTGTGGTGGGAAGCCCCCAAAGGATGGAGCACCCAGCTGTGCCCCGGAGGAAGCCTTTGCCTCATGTCAGGGCACTGGGAGTGAAGCCAGGCAAGCCCCGGCGCCCTCCTGATGTGGATTTGGCAAAGTTCAGAGCAGCTGCACATCCTGGGACATCCATCTGTCCTGCCACAGAACCACCAAGGAGTGCTCAGCTGGGTATGGCCAGGCATAGGAAAGTCCCTCAGGAAAGGGCACTGCTCATTCAGGAAGGAAAATCTCCCCAGTTAGAGCCTGCAGCTCTTGGGAGATGGAAATACTGGGAAGGCTTATGGAGAGGTGTATTACCAAAGGGGCTGTTATAGGTAACAGCATGAGGATGAGAATGAGAGAGAAGGAGGGCAGGTGAGAAAACAAAGTGCCCTGTCCCTGGCTGGGCGCAAGTTTCCATCTCTGGAGTGTTTGTAGGAAGTAAGGTTGGAGTAAGTAACGTGAGAGATATTGCCAAATTGGAGTGAGCCCAAGATGGCCGGGGACTGGAGCACATGGAGAAAGAAGGGCTGAGACCCAGGCTTGTTCAGCTGGGAGGAGAGGGAAGAAGGGGAGACCTCACTGCCCACAGCTACCTAACAGGGAGAAAATGGGGCCAGACTCTTCCCAGAGGTGCCCGGGGGCAGGCCTGGGGGCGATGGGCATGAGCAGGAGGGGAGGTGCCAGGCAGACACTGCCCCACCGCGCTCCACAGTGGCCTTCCAGAGCCACGCTGCTGTGGTGGTTTCTCACAGTTGCTGTTCTGCTAATCCACACTACAGCTGATGAAAGCTGTTTCAAATACCATTTCTTGCTCAGTTTCTCTAACCATAAGAGTAGACTTCCTTTCCTTAAGAGAACTGAAAAATCGAGCTGGTCTATGTTATAATTAAAAGGTCTGGCCACGCTGTTGTGCTGGTAGATTCTCACATGACTGGCTACAAGTATTTATTTGTCTTGTGGGTCCTAAGGCAAGCTGCAACATCTAGAATCACACCTTGCCTTGATTTGATAATTTTTGTTAATTTTAAGGGCAATCTTAAGATATTTAGGGCCAAGTATCTGATCGTGTATTACTTGGTACCATAGACCAGCAGAGATTTGATGTTGTACTCAGGGCTTTGTGCCCGTTTTTTGTTGGTCTGGTTGACCAGGCTGGAGACAGGGCTTGTGGTACAAATAAGGGCATGTTAGCAGGGGTGGGTCATGCTGGCAATCCTAAAAGGGGCAGCAGTATGTTGTGACTGGTGATGCTCCTGAGCATGTGGACATATCCAGGACTTGCCCTGATTCTGGTACATATCTGAAATTTAAGGGTTTTCCATATTCATGATACCTATTTTGGCCTCTTCCCCTCTCCTTCCATCATTTGTCCAGGAAGAAAGTATCATTAAAAATATACAAGTAGGAAAATACATATTTAGGGTCCTCAGTGAGGAATCTGATGAGCTGTGCACCAGTGTGCTGGAAGAAAATCCCTGGATGGGCTATGGAGTAAAAAACTTCTTGCTCTATCGAGATGTGTAGTCAGTTTTATCTCCCCACCTCCCCCTGCACTAAATCCAGCCCAGAGTGGCTCTGACCTCAGGGTGTCTGATAGAGCTGAGGAGAAAATATGAAATAATCCCTCCCTGCTCCCTCCTGTTCTGCTGTTTGTCACAGGTCACCTGCAACCAGGCTGTGCTGCATCAGTGCCTGCACGGTTCCCACTGCAGGATGCTCCGGGAGGCATGGGGTAAGGACTGAGCAGCACTGCTGTTCCAGGCTGTGCCAAGCCACTGGGAAGGGCACAAGATGTGACAGCAAGAGGATGTTTGGGTTTTCCTGCCTGCTGCTGGAGCACAGGGTGTGGAAGCAGCTCCCACAGTGTGAAGTGCGGCCATCCCTTGGGGCTATGCTACCTCACTGTGGCCATTGCACCCTGTCAGCATCCAGCTGTGTGAGGAGCTGCTGGCACAGGGCACGGAGCTGCTGTCCAGCTCTGGCCCAGAGCCAGGGCCAGTCCATGGCCAGCCCACCCTCCTCCTGGCAGCCTGATTCCTGCCCTCAGCCCCCAACGCCGTCACTGCAGCAGCACCTCCTAACCGTGCTCTGCCTCACCACAGGGGTGAAGATGAGATCTACGATGATGTTGAGCCTGTTGAGCTGGCCAGGAGAAGACCAGGCCTTCTGCTGCCTCCTGTGTGCCAGCTGCCAGTGTATCCCTGCCCCAGAGGAGGTGAGTACAGGGGGGGCTTGGGTCTGTTTGGGGTGAGACCTGCAGCTCTGAGAGCCGCGAGGCCCCAGTGAGCCGTGGGCAGCGGCAGGGCTGTGCTAAGCCTGCTGCTCCCCCACACAGGAGGGCAGTGCGTTCCTCTTGTACCTGGGCACAGGAAACCTTGGTCCCCCCACACCTGGGGGCAAACTCAGGATTTGGTCCCAGGAGGAGAGAGCTCTTGCTGCTCTTTGTATCCTGTTTTGGCAAGTGTTTACTCCTCACAGCAGCTTCATGGCAGTGCCTCTCCTGGGGTTTGGTTTTACAGGTGGAAATGCTGGCCGAGCCTCTAACAGGGTTACCTTGCTGGCAGCTACACAGAGGTAATGGGTCTTTTTTTACTCTTTCTAAGGATCCCAAGATGGCCAGGGCTCCTTGCTGCTCTGACAAAGCTGCTGCTTTAATGGTCTCTGCTGGGCTTGCAATAGGAAGGTCTGTGGGGAAGAGCACAAGCTGTACACCTTGCCCTGAGAGCTTCCACAGCCCCAGGGCTGGCACAGGGAAATGCAATGGGGAGCAGCCAGCAGGGAGAAGGGGATGAGAGGGAGCAGAGCATGGGATGGGGTCATCTGAACCTTCCCATGGCTTTCAATGGCTGCAGAGAATCCCAGGTGTCCCAGAAGATGAAGACAATGACACTCAAGGCATGCAAGAAAGAAGAGAAGATGGACAGGGGGTTTCAGAAGAAATTCAAGGTGAGCAGCAGTGAGTGATCACTTTTCCCTTTGAGCTTCTTCTCCCCTTCTGGGAAGGGTGCAGTGCAATGGCAGAAAGGAGCTGTGCTCCACAGGGACCAACGATACCCAGATCACACCCTGCCTTGTTCCCCCAGGTCACACCTGCCCTATTCCCCCAGATCAGACCAGTCCCACAGACCATTTGGCCAGAGAGGAATCTGTTTTTTTCAAGGAGGGAGGGCGGTCAGACCTGCCTGACTCAGCTCCCCACGGGCGCTGCTGTTTGTGTTTCAGTTCGAAGGCAGCATCCATGTCCTGACTCAGATGATGGTCGACCCTGCAGCAACAGAGAAGAGGGGCGGAGCGAAGAACCTGCCACTGAGACCGGGAGAAATCCTTGATGTCATTCAGTTTACAAATCAGGAGCAAATCCTCTGCCGGAACAGCCAGAGGAGGTGTAAGTCTGCAGGGGGATGGGGCTCTCCCACAGCAGGGAGCACAGCACAGTTTTGGGAAGAAGCTTCTTCGTGCAAACATTCCCTGACAGACCTGACAGGTCTCCTCCACCTGTCAGACAGATCTGACAGGTACCATGCTATCCTAAGAAGGTTCCCACTTTTCTCTGCACAAACGTCCTGCTCTTCCACTCAGCAGCAGCATTTCTGCTGTGAGATGGGCTTGTCCTTTCCCTCTGCCAAAAGCTTTTGCAGTCCTCAAAGCCTCCATGTGGAATGGGCTGCAGATCCCTCAGGGAGAGGGGAAGGGATCAGGTTCTTCCCTGCCAGCTGCCATTCAGCCTGGCAGGCTCCTTCCTGACACTGCCCAGAGCAGGTTCCTCCTAAGGGTCCAGCTGGGCTGCCCAGAGCTGGATTCCTCTTTGTCCCAGCTCTTTCTGGGAACATGAGGTGTTGCTAAACCCTGGGCAGGGGCAGGTGCTGGAGTGATTCCTTCTCATGCCCTGGTTCCCAGCACAATCTGACATGTTTTTCTTCACTCTGTTGCAGATGGCTACGTGCCCCGGGCTGTGATGCTGCCTCTGTGAGTACCCTTTCCCAGCCCCTTCATCTCCACTCCATGAGCTGCAACAACTGCTCCATGAGTGGCCAGTACCAAACTAGTCCTGGCTGACAACTCAAAACTACCCAGCTCAGGCTGTGACCATAAGCCCAACACCAGCAGGTTCCCCTGGGGTGGAATCTGCCATTTCTGGTGTCAGGAGAGATTCTGTCACTGGGACACTGGAAGCACTCCCCAGGCTGTGGTCCCTCGTGTGGGACCTGCCCAGACACTGCTCAGAGGCTGCTGCTGGGACAGGGTGAGGGTGCAGCCCCTCTGCAGAGCCGGGTCTGGAGCATCCTGAGAGGGGCCAGAGTCATCTTAACCCCACTCCAGATGGTCCCAGCCATGCAGGGGGAGCACAGCACTGGGAGGGGCAAACAGGGCTGCAGGTGGACACCAGAGTCCACAGACAGTCAGGAGGAGCTGAGACAAACACGGCAGCAGGAGCTGGTCCTTGCCTTGGAGTTGGCAGGTGGTGGAACATGGGACACCACACTGCCCACAGCACCCCATCTTTGTCCTTGCAGGGACACTGACATCTATGATGACATTGAGATTTATGGTAGGTGCACAGAACTGCTGCCATACTCCTTCACTGGCCACAGTCACCACCACACCAAGCACCAGGATTCCCCTCCTCCTGACCCTTTGCTGTTTTGCTGCCTTCCCTCTCTCTCTTCCCTCTGTGTAATTTCTCTTCCTCTCCCTGAGGTATCCTTTACTTACTCACAGTTCCCTAAAAGTCTTCGTGTTCCTCTGTTTCCAGTTATTTGGAAGGAGCAACCCTGTTCTCAGGTTGCTCCCTCCACTTGCTGCCAGGCCCGGGGTGCCTTCAATGTCCTTTGAGGTGTCCCTGATCCCCCAGACAACTCAGACTTCCCTTTCCCAAGCAGTTCCTTTCTCCTGACATGCAAACTCCATCCCTGGCTGGCAGGTGGCTCTGAAGGTAGAGCTGAATAGAGACAACTGTATTTCAGCTCTGCTCACAAGCACACACTTTACCTAATTCTGGCAGGCTGAGCCAACTGTGCTGAGTCCAAAGGCACAAGAGAGCACCACAGAGACCTTCCCAAGGGCTGAAACACAAACAGCACCAGACACCAGGCTCCTTTTGTGAAGGAGCTCTGCTTCCTCTGAGACAGGCTGCAGAACCACCTTGTTCCTGCCAGAAGAGAACAGTAGCATGGCTGCTCAGCATGTGGTGCTGCACAGATCCTGTCCCGTGGGGCAGGGGGCCCCAGATCCTCCAGTCACACTGTCACTGTAGCTCTGTTTTGTCTGTGTAAAATACAGCAATGGTTCAAGAGGGTTTTATGGCTTTTTTTTTTTTTTTTTTTTTTTTTTTTTTTTTTTTTTTTTTGGCGGGTGGGGTGGGGAGAGAGGGATAAAATCAGGCCCATAAAGGTTTTAATATTTTCCCATTCCCAGAGCATCTTCAGCCTGGGACCCACCTGCCCTTTTGTTCTGCACCACACTCTGGCCCCAGTGGCACTCCTGTCCTGAACCGGAGGCAAACTGGACAGAGAAATACTCTAAAATATCTAAATTAATAATGGACTAGGTGCTCCAGCAGCATCTCCTGGCCTTGGGGCAGCTTCCCTGGAGAGCTGGCAAGAGGCTGGATCCGTTGGGGCAGATATTTGTGTGGGAACGTTCAGCATCACCTGTTGGTGCCTCGGGCTGTGTCTGCAGATGCCATGGAAAGTTCTGTCATTCACTGAGAAAGTTTCCCTTTGCAGACCCTGCCCTCATGAAGCCCTCACAGTTGGGGGCAGGATTGGGGTGCACTCACAGCCACTGGGGAGCACAAATCTAGTGCAGGATCCAGATCTGGTGGCAGGATCCACCTTTTGGTGGATGCTTTTGGGTCAGGAACAGTGAGAAGTTCTGGGGCTGAGTCCCTGCTCTCAGCCTGCACACTGGCCCCCATCCCAGGGGCTGCAGGGTTAAACTGGGAGGGTTCAGCACCTCACGGCGGGATGCCAAGCCCAGATTAACCAGTCGAAGACGTCACTTTCCATTATGGGAAAGGCTCCCAAATATCCCTGAAGCTTTTGGTTCTGGGGATTAACCACCAGCACACTCAGCTCCTGGCACAGAGCAGGGGTCCACTGGCGCCGCGGGGCCCGTGGCCATGAGTGGGGCTGGGAGCTGCTCCCAGGGGCATCATCTGGGCGGCTGAGGACGACCATGTGGGAGTGGGTCAGAAGAGCTGTGCTGCACTCGCTGGCCACGGCCCTCCTGCGCCTCTGGAAGGGGGTTCGGGCTTTCTGGTACAAAAATGGCCTCTTGACTCTCTCGATGCTGTCGGTGGTCACTGGATGCCTCCTGGGGTTCCTGCTGCGGGCGCTGGAGCTGACAGACCTGGTGAGCCTGGCTGGGATGGTGATGGGAATGAGGGGGATGGAGTGGGGCAGGGGGCAAGCCCTGGTGCCAGTAAGGGTCCCAGATGGGCAAAGCCCCAAAAGTTTTCTTTCTGCCCAAGAAAACTACCTCAAGGCAGGTTTCTGCTCATGGCTTTTTTCTCTTTTCTCTTTTATTTTCTTTTTTCAAAGAAAGTGTCAACAAATGCCCAAGCTATAGGACAAATCCTGCCTCTCTGCAATGAGAGTGGGGAGCTCTGGGTTGGACCCCATGGGGCTGCAGGAGTTTGAGGTGGGGTGAGGATGGGAAAGGGGGGAATGTTTACTCAGGGGCTAAATGCTCAGGTTTCCCCCAACACCACCAGCAGCATTGGGATCTGAGGGATGGGGTCCAGGGGATGGGGTTTGAGGGATGGGGTTTGAGGGATGGGGTCCTCCCATTACTCTCCCCAGCTGTGTTAAATCAAAGCACATTTCCATGCTTTGGAGAGGACCCAGCAAATAAATAGAGGGCTGGTGGGGAGCCTGGAGGGCTTTGAGGAGTCACCTCCATTTCAGGAGCCTAGGAGACAAATGCATTGGAGAAAACACATGAGAAAGGCACAGTTGGCTCGGCCCCTTCCAGGAGCATCGCGCTGCGAAAGCACCCAGCTGGGATCTCTGACTGGGGCAGCTGGGCCAGGGCTCAGCCCTGATCCTCAGCCAGGCTGCTGAGCCCAGGAGGGACAATGGTGCTCCAGGAGAGCTCGGCTGATGCTGGAACATCCCTGTGTTGCCCATTAGGATTTAGCAAAGTCTTGTCATTTCAATTAGGCCCTTCAGCATCAGCGCAGCAGGGATGATCTTGTTACTTAATTGAAGCTGGGTGTAATCTCCCTGCTTCCCAGTGCACACACCCGTGAGAGCCCAGCAGCCACCCGAGCTGGGCATGAGGCTGGCAGGGTCTTGGGGCTCCAGCCCCTTGTCCTGCCATGCATCAAGTTTATCCATCCTCTGCTCCAGCCCATCCTGCCCTGTTGACACAGCTCTGCTGTGGGCCTGGCAGCCACTAGAGACTGTCCCCAGTAAAGATTTTTGTCAAAAAATCTGGAGGGGAGCTGGAGAGGTGGCCAGTCCCTGCTTTCCTCCCTGCAATGGGAAAGTGTCACAAAGCTGAGAGGCCCCCTAGCAAAGAGATGCTGTTCAGATCTGGCATTACCCCTTGCACTCAGCTGGGCCCATCACAGCTCTGCTCTGCCTGAGCTCCCTGGGGACATCAGCCATGTCCAGGTCACACACTGGGACAGTGCAGGGACAGCACAGGGGAGCAATTGGACAGCTGCCTTGGCACCCCTCACAGCCCCAGCATGAGGTGGTGGCTACTCTGTAGTAACCAAAAGTACCTTCTTGTCTTGGGGCCAACTCAGATCCCTCCCTGACACCTCTACAGTGGCACAGCAAAATAGGGGGATCAGGGATGGACGGATGGATGGGTGGATGGTGGGTAGAGATAGGGATAGAGGGGAGGAGGGATGCTGGCCAGGCTGCTGGTCCCACAGACCCCTCACTCTCCCCTTGGTCATGGCTGTGGGATCCAGACTTTGGGGGTGTCTCTGCAGCCCTTTCCCATGTCCATGTGAGGGGTGTGGGGGGTGGAGAGATGCCATGGCACCACAGTTGTCCCATGGATGGGCCAGACACCTGGGCTCTCCCTGAGTTCATCTTTTCCACCTGCAGCCATGAGATAAATCCCACCTTTTGCTGCTACCAAAAGCTTTGGGGCACTTTTACCCCAAATCAGATGCAGCCAAGCCTCTGCTCCCTGATGATGAGTGCAATGACTTTTGGGAGGAGCCAGTGGTGGGGCCATGTGGAGCATTCCCTGGAAGCTACAGAATCAATAATGTTTTTGGGAGGGGACCAACCCCCACATGCTCCTCCCTTCTTTATAGCCAGGTTTGCCATCTGGCCAGTATTCCCCATCCCTGAGCCAACTCCCAGTAAGGGCCAGCAGAGAATGGCCTCATGGAGTGCCTCAAGGAGTTGCTGCCCATTCAGAACCAAGCTCAGAGCTGGGTCTGGTTGGGAAAAAGGCAAATTGATCAAGTTTGAGCCCGTAATCATTTACCTGACACATGTTCTGCTCTATGTGCAGGAGAAGCAGTATTTTTCCTTTCCTGGAGAGCTCCTCATGAGGATGCTGAAGATGCTGATCCTGCCCTTGATCACCTCCAGGTAAGACATCATCTTCTGCTCTAAAGCACCATCCTTCCATCATGTTGAAGAGATTGCCCTGTAACCCCCCATTGAGGAGATTACCTGAAAACTGCATGTGGTGAGAATAATCCTGGCTCCAAGCACCTGGCAGTCAAGCAGATGGCTTGGTGTTCATCAAACCCCATGATTTCCCAGCAGCAGTCTGCGACAAATCCTCACCTGGATTTGGTAGGCACTTGCACCCACCTCAGGTACCTGCACTGGCTGGGGTGTTTCCCTTCTTTTGGGCAGCTGGTGGTGTCAGGACCATCTGTGGGAGGTTGTGATGGGAGGGAGGGATCTGTTTAACCTCAAAGCAGATTCTCTTAGAGGGATTTGAGAAAGTTCAGGTAAAAAATCATAAGTATTCCCCAGTGATGTGTCTGTGTTTGCAAATTCCCATTTTATTGGCCCATACAGACCTAGAAATAAGGAACAGAGCCAGCAGTCCCACTGGGGTCTAAGCAAGGTCTTGAAAACCTTGTATGGATTAACATATTCCAAACAAAATGTTGGCATGTGCTCATCAGACACACACAAATGATCAAGTCCTTGTTCCCTCGAGGATGTGTCTTTTCTCTCTGGTTTGTCAGAGTTTGTTTGTTGTCCCATTTGCCTCTGGTTATTTCTGAGAATGGAGTGATCTCTATCCTGGCCACACCTGACCTGTTCAGTACCAGCCCTTGTAGAGAGGTCTGTACTTCACGTCCCTCCCTGAGGTGCCTGAGGGTTTCCCTTGGCTCTCAGCCCTCCCTGCAGCTCAGTTGCTGAGTGGTCTCCTCTGATCACTCTGCTGTCTGTGGGTGCAGGGTCTGCAGAGGCCTCCTGGGAGTTTTCTTTCATGTTGGATTAAACTGGGGATTTTTCTATAATTATTGAATGAGGGTGAAGTGGAGTCTTCCCTATACACCATCCCAGAGGGGACTGGGTGTGCTCTGGGGATCTGCAGATCCCCAAGCCCCAACTTGGAAAGCACCACCTATGCCAGGGTTGCTTTTCTGGGCTCTCTGGAGTTTCCAAGGCCTTTCTCCTCCTGGATGTGTGGCTGCTGAATGGGATCCATGGGCTGACCACCACCTCAGCCTGTGTGTCCCAGGGTTGGCACTGACCCTTGCAGCCTTCGATTATGTCCTGCCTCAGGGTCAGGGCTTGGCTGGGTTCTGCAGGGGCTCAGTGTGGGTCTGTAAGCATGGGGGGCACACTGCAGCCCCCAAACACTCACATTTCACAGATTCTCACGGCTGGGGATTTCCCAATCCTCACATTTGTCAGGTCTCTCTGTGTGGTCTCTCTGTCCTTGAGAATGTCAGCAGTTCCTCCCAAGTGAGTGGCCTCAGCAAACCCAGTCCTGCACCCAGCTTGTCCCCACCACCAGCACTGCTCTCCCTGCTGGGGCAGCCTGTAATGCCCTCTCTATTTTTAGCCCAGTTTTGCTGAGAAGTAGCTTATGGGTTACTTCTTAGGAAAGCTTACGTGTGCATGAAATCTGAACCTGCAGGTCTCTCCTGGGGGCATGGGGTCCATTCCCACCAGGATTTTATGAACCTTGCAGGTACCTTCCTTTGCTCCTCACAATGGCATGCAGCAGTGGCAGGAGGCAATGGAGATATAAGATAACAGTATCTCACTAAAAAGGAGCAACATCAGTTATTCAACATAAAAATAAGAACAACTAAGAACATAAACTTCTTACCCCTCACAGAAAACAGAAAACACAGCCAGACCTTGAGAAGGGGCTTGGAGGTGTCTCCTGCCCTTCACAGCTCAGCTTGGGTTCTCACAAGCTCTTCCTGGGTGTGAGATCCTGTGGGCACTGGCACAGGAATGTGCAAGAGCTCAGTGATGCCCTTAGGCTTTGGTTTAAAAAACCTACAGAAACCCCTCCCACCTTGGAAATTTAGCCCATCGGGTGCATCTTGTGCAGTCTGGGGAGCAGACAGTGACCACTCTGTTCTGTGCTGCAGCCTCATGTCTGGGCTGGCCACCATGGACTCCAAGGCCTGTGGGAAGATGGGGGTGATCACCATCACCTACTACCTTTGGACAACCTTCATGGCAGTGACTGTGGGGATCATCCTCGTGGTCAGCATCCATCCTGGTGCAGCTGCCCAGAAGGACAACTACTCCGTGGGGAAAGTGGTGCTCAGCTCCGCCGACGCGTTACTGGATTTAATCAGGTGTGTCACAGGAATTCAGCAGGGCCAAGGTTGTGATAACAAAATCTTCCCAGAAGGTTCTGAGTTCCCAGAAGACCCTGAGATCTCAAGGGGAACAGGAGAACTGCTGGCCAGGTGCTGGTACCTCCAAGACCAGCAACACGGGGTTCATTTCCCCCCAGCCATGCCCCTCTGGCCACTCTGTCACTGAGAGCCCCTGCTCTCCCAAAGCCATCAGCCAAGAGAAGCACTGCAGCAGAGATCAGACAAGAGTCATGTTCCCTGCAAGGTTTGGATTCTCCTCTGCAGCCCCAGCTGGGCCATGCCAAGCCTGGAGCTGGCCCAGAGCTGGGTTAAGGCCGTGGATGGGGTTACCTGGGGAGGGGTTGCAGCAAATACCCAGGGGCTAGGGCAGAATCTCCATTTATGGAGACACTGGATTGACTGGACCAGGCTCTGAGCAGGGGACTGCAGATGGCAGATGTCCATCCCAGGCTCAGGCTCTCCACCAAACCCATTCACACATGGTTCTCAGCCCTGCTTCGCGTTCACCTTCCAGCCTTTCTTTGCTCTCAGCTTGCACAGCTGTCATAAGCTGTTGTTGGCTTTCATGTCCTCATCTGGACATTGTGCCCACCAGAAGTGCTTCCCAGGATGCTCCCTGTGCTCTCATAGCACACTTTAACCCTGTGTCATTGGTCTCTTACAGAAACATGTTTCCTTCTAACCTCGTTGAAGCTTCGTTCCAGCAGGTGAGTTCCCCTGACCTCTCTGCGTGCTCAGCTCCGCACGGGGCTGCCTCTGCCCACCCACAGCCTGGACAGGAGCCCCTTCCCTTCCCTGAACTTCCCCTTCCCTTCCTCTGCATCCCCCCACACTCACCCTGGGCGGGCACCTGAAGGTAGGAGGGTGTCGGGGGGCACAAGCTCGCAGGGACCCCCGTGCCTGCCCCCAGCCTGCAAGGCTCTCTAGGGAAGCAGCACACACCGCTCCGAGCGCTTGAGAAGGGCGGCAGCAGGCAGGGAAGGGGACACAAAGAAGGGACACAAAGAAGGGACACAAAGAAGGGACGCCTGAGGGAAGGTAGAGTGGTCAAAGGGGACAGACGGAGTGGCCAGGTAGGCTGGAGGGACAGGGAAAATAAGCAAACTCTCGACATTGGGAAAGCATCGGTAAAGCTGCCAGGAGGAGGGATGGACGGACAGAGGGACCCCAGTGCTGTGCTGGCATCCCGCAGGGACCCGGCTCACCAACACCACAAGTCTGCTCTGCAGCCTTAGCTGAGGACAGTCTGCAGCCAACAGCCACAGCTCCCCTTGCCTGACTCTCACTCCTTGTTTCCACCAGGCTTTCACCGCCTGGAAACCAAACCTTTAACCTCCAGGAGCACCCAGCCTAGGGCTGGCTTGGCCTCCGTGTTGAGGGCAGGACAGAGCTCATGCCAGCAGCACACTAACCTCCTCCTTTGCTTCTGTTCCAGTACCGAACTGTTCTTGTTCCAGTGGTGAAGTCTCCTGGATTTCCAAAGATCCCAGGAAAACCTGTCAATTTTATTTACTTTGCACCTGATGACAAGAACCCTGAAATCCATCGGCCTGTGTTCCTTGAGCTGACACCATCACCTGAGATGACCTACAGGACCCTGGCTGGGACCAGCAATGAGATGAATGTCCTGGGCATTGTCATCTTCTCAGCAACCATAGGTACCTGCTCCTCCACGGGCCAGGGCAGCCCAGGGTGCCACTGCTGTGGCCACCACACTTTACAGAGCCAAAGATGTGGGACAAGGTTCTCTCAGCTCCCATTGCCCCAGTCCCTGGGAACTGGGCTCAGCACAGAGCTCGTGCCAGGGCTCCTGTCAGCAGCACCTGTGGTGGAGCTCACTAAAGGTGTAGGCACGGGGAAGGCTGCTTTTATCCCAAACTTCCTTCACAGCCCACGTGCGGGTCCTGAGGGTTTTCAAACTATTACATAAACTGGGGATTCTGTTTAATGAAGCCTGAAGTGAGGTGTAATTTTGCAGAGGCTACCTGGGACACAGCTCACCACAAAGCCCCACAGCCTTCATGCTGAGTGTTCAGCCCCGGAGCAGGCAGGACGTCACAGCAGGGTCAGATTTGGTGCTGTTACAAATATATGAGGATTCCCAAAAGGACTTTCTGAAGGAGGTAGGGCAGCAGCCTGCATTGAACAGCTGGCAGTCCTGTGTGGAAAGGCGCTTGGCAGCAATTTTGGGAAGGAAGAAGGAGTAGAGGATGTGGAGAGACACGTGCAAGAGAGGAGGTTTAAAGGGGAGAAAGTCATTGAAAGGAACTTGAAGCTGCCTCAAAGCGTAAGAGGACATTGGCACAAGGCTGAGGGAGAAAGGGAGGAAGGAGGGATCAGAAAGGAAAAAGAGTAGGAGGCAGTGAGACGAGCATGGTGGCAGGATTATGTGTAGATTAAGAGGTGAGGGCAAGGAGCTTGAACTTTGTGTATAAGGAACCAAAAAGCCAATTAGAGGATTTGAGGTGTGGAGGCAGCGCAGCCAGCACAGCACCGGAGCAGTCAGAGCCTCGGGGAGCAGCCAGTTCCAAATGTGAGACCTCAGAGGCCACAGGGAGGCTGGGCAGAGCCAGAGCCACTGACAGAAGGTGTCTCTGGCAATCTCCTGTCCCAGCACCAACAGCCTCTGCACACCTTGGACACCCAGGAAAGCTGTTGAGCTCATGCCCACAGGACACGTGCCCCCTCCAGCCCTGCCAAACCTGCAAGGAGAAGCTGCTTTTCTCTTCTAAGATGACACTCCACAACCCCTCCAGCGTGGGAGTGGGATCAGCCAGAGTTAGGAGGCAGTGGGAGATCACCTGAGCCAGCCCCAGCCACCACCTGCACTTCCCATGTTTTGCCCAGGATTAGAGCTCCACGAAGCTACAGACTGGCACAGCATCACCTGCACCAGGCACAGGCAGCTTGATAAAGGGCATTCATACACCCCCAGGGGGCTTTCCTTATGAGGAGAGGCTGAACTGGCAGAAAACAGGAGAGGGACAGGCAGGGCACCACAGTCCCATGCCCTGGGGAACCGGGATCACCTCCTCCGTGCAGCACAGTGGGGGGCAGGGGGAAGCTGGTTGAGCTCTCACAGTGTATTTGTGTCCAACACCAAAACTAGGCAGGTTGTGGTGCTGAGACCAAGGCATCCATGCAGCACCCACTAGGTACCCAGAGTGACTTTGCTGTGAGGGGTGACCCCACACAGCTGCCCCAGCTCTGACAGTTCTTCACTGTCACTGAGGGCCTCTCTGTTGCTTTTGAAACCCATGAGAGGCCAGAGCTTTAACATCCTTATCTGTCTGTTTACTTGGGCCATGTCTCCTAAATCAGCTCTGTAGGACCTGAAGAGAAATTACTTTCTTCCAAAGCAGCTGTTGTGGCTAGCAAATACTGGATGGATGTCCACAGAGCAGAGATTTAAACATGCCAAGCCTTGTCTCATTTCTGGCTAATGTGACCCCACCTCATCTCTCTTTTGAGCAAGGCAGGAGATCCAACCACCAACCAAGGGCTTCTTGGAGTCCTCAACCCTGAAGAATGAAGAGGGATAAGCAGGACAAGATCCTGTATATATTCTCCTTTTCCAAGATAAAGCAGACACCCACAGAGTGCTTCAAAATGAATTTTAGCCAACACAGGAGGAAGGACTTGCACCAAGCTGGAAACAAGATGGGCAAATGCTCAAAGGTTCCTTTTCCCTTTGCTTGATGGGTTCCTGGAAAGCCTCCCAGCCAGTGAAAGCAATGGGGTTTAGCACTGGCAGACAGGACACCATAACCCTTCCAACCATTCAAACCACAGCCTGTATTTCTGCTCTAGTATTCCTTCAACAGAAAATTAGGCTGGATTAGGTTAATGCAACAGCATCAAAGGAAAAAAACAGACTCAGGAGAGAAGGCTTAATGCCTGTATCTAAGCAACTCACTCAGATCCTTCCTGACATCACATTGTACAGCCACATGTGTTGTCACCACCACGGCACAGCCTGTGAGGCACCAACAATGAAGAGCCCAGCCCAGGAGGGAACTGGGTGTGGGGCCTGAGCACTGCTCAGTCCCTGTGGCAGCTGGGGCCCCTTTCACTCCACAGCAGGGCAGGGATGCAGCACAGCATCACATTCTCAGCTACAGAGAGCCCTACCACACCTTATCCTTGAAATTCCATTTTTATTTCCAGAGGTCATTATTCTTGTATTACCAAATAGCAATCCAGATATCCACCTAATCCAGCTAATCCACAGTTTATCCACCCCAGGAATGACTCCTAGCATTGAGCAGCAGTGAAGTTTATCTGTTTTCTGTGCAAGGAAGAGTCCAAATCCTGGATTTGGGTCTGGTGGGGCTTTGTGAGAAAAGGCCAGATGCTTGTGCTTGCTTGGAACAGAGAATGGCTCTGACTTGTAAGAGCACACGGCAACCAGTACTAAATCAGGTTTTGCCTGGTGACCCCCATTCTGTGGCCAGCAGACCCTCAAGACACTTGGCCTGTCACGTGCTGCTCCCAAGTAACCTGCTGTGCTTGCTTGCAGGACTTCTCCTGGGAAAAATGGGCGAGCGAGGAGCCCCGCTGGTTAACGTGTGCCAGTGTCTGAATGAAGCAGTTATGAAAATTGTCTCGATGGCCGTTTGGTAAATCTGGTTTTGATTGATTCATTGATTGATTGATTTTCTTTCTCTCTAATGGCAATGCCAGTCACACATCTGCAAGTGTCTGCTGTGAGCACTGAATTTGTTTCTGTACAACTGTACTGCAGAGTACCAAACACTGCCATGTCTATCTGCAGTGCTACAGTGATTGCTGCATCCTCATAACTTTTTATGCTTCTTCTTTGCAGGTACTTCCCCTTTGGCATTGTATTTCTCATAGCTGGAAAGATCTTGGAGATGGAAGATCCATCGGTTATTGGACAGAAGCTGGGACTGTATGTCATTACAGTAGTGTCAGGGCTTGCCTTGCATGGAATCATCCTCTTACCTCTGCTTTTTGTGCTCATCACCAAGAAAAACCCCTTTGCTTTCATTCAGGGGATACTGCAAGCCTTGCTGATCGCCTTAGCTACATCTTCCAGGTAGGAAAACATGGCTGGAACCTGTGGCTACTGCAGAGCAGGGATCTGCTTTAGCCAGGGAGACATGGCTGTGTCCGGCCAGGTGAGCTCTGGGGGTACAGGTGTAACTCAAAACTGTGCTCCAGCACTATTTGAAATGGGAATGCTCCTGCTTTCAGGAGGAAGCAGATGCTTGGCCCTGCCCTGGCTGGCCAACCCAGGCAGCTCATGGTGCTCTTCCACTCACCCTGTCCCAGGGTTTTCCCAGGGCAAACCACCAATGGTTTTTTTGTGTGTGTGTGCACACTTCATTTGATTGCTGCAGTTTTCTTTCCATTAATTCAAACCGGGACTGTTGTAGGTGCTTTATAAACTGCAGGGGGTTATGATCCTGGAGTTTAACTGGAAACACCAAAAGCTCTTCTGAACACTTTACTGACAATCTAAAATCAACTACAGTGTATCCCAAGTTCATCCATGGAAAAATCTTGCCTACTTCGGAAATATTTTCATCATTTTACATTATATTTACCTATTCTATTTTCATTGAAATACATTCCTTATAACAATGAAAAAAACTTCACACTATAAATTAGCATCCTTTCCAGGAGACACAAATTCAAACATTTTCCTGGAGCACATCTGACCAGGCAAAGGGTTTTTCTGGCCTCTCTGCTGCTTGTCCACATAATCCCAAAACCACCTGGACTGTGCCTCCCTTCCCCAATGCCCACTGCTGCAATTCTTGCTTCTGCAACTCTTAATACCCTGGTCTCCTCCTGAACCTGGATCTCCGGCTCTGTCTCCATCAGGCTTCTCCTCCCTCTGTTCTGCAGCCAGCTAAGGGAGGGAGAACTGTCACAGAGAGAACACCCTGCTCCTTGTGCCAGCCCCATGGTCTGTGGGCTGGGGCCATTGCTCTGCATCCAGAGCCCTTCCCAAATGCAGTCCCCGCCTCCCAGAGTCTGTTACAATCCCATGGGCTTCTTTTCTGTGGTTTCCTTTCTTCAACCTGTTGTTCTTCCTCCATTCCTCACCCCAGTTCCTGTGGGACAGTTGTCATCTTCATGCTAGACAGAAACAAGAGAGAGAGGTCAGGGTTGCAGAAGCTGAGGCAGGCATCCCTCATGGAGGAGACAGTGAGGACAACGGGGGGTCTGGCTGGACCCCAACTCAGCCAGTGCCGGCACAGTCCCACACTCCAGGAGGTGCTGCAGGATTAATGAGAGCACCAGGGATGGTCAAGAGAGCTGCAGCCATGGCACACAGGTCATTAAAGTGGTGCCTTCAGCCAGTGAAATAGCATTCTGACAATTTCTCTCTCAGCCTGTAGCCCACTTTGCTGATAATGTCTCTTCCCCGGGTGGTGAGAGCGGAAGAGATTTTCATTGCTACAGTGATATTGTGGCATGCACAGTGATATTGTGGTATTTCTGTCCCATCACACTGACTGCAGCTTACAAAGCTCAATACAAACTGCAATTACTGCTTGTTTCTTGTCCTGCAGCTCAGCCACCCTGCCCATCACCCTCAAGTGTCTCCTGGAGAACAACGGCATCGACAGGCGCGTGGCGCGCTTCGTGCTCCCCGTCGGGGCCACCATCAACATGGACGGCACCGCGCTCTACGAGGCTGTCGCTGCCATCTTCATCGCCCAGGTCAACGAGTATGAGCTGGATTTGGGACAAATTATAACTATCAGGTAGAAGTTTCTCTGCCGCAGCCAGATTATTTCTCTCTATTCCTATTTATGGACATTAGGACAACCTCTTGCATTTTTCCTGTTTGCAGAGATCTTGTTAATGCACAGTGACCTTTGCTGGGAAGCTGAGGAGCAGGGGAGGGAGCAGCATGTCCCAGTCCCTATGGTGTGTGCCAGGGAAAGCTGGGCTGGCTCTGCGCCCCTGAATCTGCTGCAAGTCAAGGACTTTGCCTGTAGGGAAAAGCCTAGCTGCACAGACATGTGGCTGGAGCAGGTCAGCACTGCAGGGCTGAGCACAGAAGGATTTGTGCAGGTGTCACATACTCCCTTTCAGGAATGGGATATTCTCATTTTATAAGCAGGGAAATAAAGCATGTAACTAAATAATAATTAAGTACATTTGCAAATATTTAGTAATTTTAATGAGGGAGTCCCTACCCTGAAGGCAGGGGGGAGCACAGAGGAATTTGTGATAGCACCTGGGAGCAGGAGGGTGGAGGAAGTCCGATCAAATCCAGTCCTTCCACACAGCAATAACTTACTCTGCCATGCAAACACACTAGTTTGAATTGCACAGCCACCTTCTCTTTGCAGCATCACAGCCTCAGCAGCCAGCGTTGGGGCTGCTGGGATCCCACAGTCCGGGCTCGTCACCATGGTCATCGTGCTCACCTCCGTGGGGTTGCCCACCGAGGACATCACCCTCATCATCGCCGTCGACTGGGCTCTGTAAGTGCTCTCCAGGCCACTGCTGTGGGTAGTGCCCTGTGTCAATTCATGGTGATGTATCTTCATCTTGGATGTAACCAGACTGCTCTCAAGACAGAAACTGATGCTGGATTACACTTGTCACAGACAAATAAACTCACAGCTTGTGAAATGTGCCATTCTAAAGTACTAAGATAAAAACAAAGTGAGTCATTAGGTGAGAAACCACAGAGCAGATGCTGAGTTAGGGAAGTGACATGAGGGTGGCTGGTTTGTACTTTCCAGCCCCCCAGGGAAAAGAGGGAACAGTGCCAAGTATCAAGGCTGCTTTTCTCTTTCCTTCCCACTTTTCTTTCCCCCAACAAAGGAAGGTTAGCACATCACCAGTTGAACCTTCCAGCATCACAGAGTACCCAGCGCTGCTGGCACCTTCTACTAATGTGAGAGGTGCCTGTGTAGACAAGAGAGGACCAGTGGCTGGATCTGCAGGATTTCTTCTCGAGAGGCATCTCAAGGAGCTTTATGACTTGCTGAGGCAGCTCTCCCTGCACTTAGCACAACAGTGCCTGTCCCACTTTGGGAGGTGGCCCTGGCAGGTCCCTGCACTGCTCACAAAGCAGGGTCAGACAAATGCTGCCCCAGCACCGGGCTCACATAGGGACCATCTTCTCTCCGCATCTCCAAAACCAACACAGCACTTGTTAACACCAGTGGGAGGGACACTGAGGATGGGGGCTGACGTGTTCCAAAGCCATCAACACCCTGGGCACACTGGCTGTGGCCACCCCCTGCATCCTGGCACTGTCTCCCCGCAGGGACCGGCTGCGAACGATGACCAACGTCCTCGGGGACGCGCTGGCTGCTGGCATCATAGCTCACGTCTGCGAGAAGGACTTTGCCCCAAAGCCCCCCCCGGTACGTGCGGCACGGTGGGAGGGCAGGGGGTCGTGGAACATAGCAGGACAGGCACAAGGCACCTGCTCACTCCAGAAATTAAAACCCTGCTCTTTGCTTTTTGCAGCAAAACCCAGTGAGCAACACAGACAAGTTTCCTTCTTCAGAAACCTCACACCTGCATCCCAAAGACAACGGGATTGAAATGACGGAGGAAACCCTGTTGGATCAGACAGGAGTTCACTATAACATCTGCCAGGTGTAGATAACAGCATTCCTGCTCCCAGAAATGGCATCTTGGTGCTAAACACTGACATTGTGAGTGTCGCATATGGATGCTCTGCAAGATGAAGGCCTTACTTGGCACAAAAAGTGGGAAAATCCTCTCTTACGCTTTTAAGATTGTGGGATTCCCAGCAGGCACCCAAAGAGCATGGTTCTGCCACTGGGGCAGGGAGCCAGCTCCTCCCTGCACCTGAGGACACAGCTGGGAGCTCACTGCCCTGTCTTAAATGGCTGGGTTTGAAGGATTTATAACTCCCATTTTTCCAAGCTCACCTATTTTTGAAAGCTAGGCATGTGAGCAGGTATCAGCAGATTGGATTTGGTGAGAATGCAGTAGGAATGGGACATAACACTGAACCCTCTGGCCAGCAGCTCTTCCCTGGAGGCCAGGCTGTGCTCCAGAAGCTTTTGTTTTCCTTATTATAGAGATTAATTTTTTTTAATCAATGCTTTTTATTTTACTACTGCATTCTCATCTAAAAACTAAGATTAAGTGAATTTTTGTCTCGAGATCAAAATCCAAGTTGGACATAACTGGATTTCCCAGCTGTCAGGTTACAGACAGGATGACTGAGCTGTTGCACTCTCTCAGGGACAGTGGGATCCACTGGCTGGAAGGAAGGCCGGCCCATCTGTACACCTGTTTCTACAGCTGTTTTATTACAGAGAACTAATTAACCAGGCCTAACTGCACTGTGCTGATTGTCCCAGCTAAGGATCTGTCCCCAAGCTCAAATTCCAATTACAGCCTTAAAATCCAGGCTTCCCAGGGCAGCCTTCTACACAAAAGCCTTTTATTCCAACAATTCATGTCAGTGAATTAATTTGTCTCTCAAAATGTCAACTCATTCCTTTTCTCCTTCTTGATCTTTCCTGACATAGAATTGGGAATGGTAACACAGCTCAGACCCCCACTCACATCACTGAACTGTTCTCCAACTGTACATAAAGAAAACATTTTCTGTGCAGAATTCTTTCCAGCTGAAGTCAGAGGTTGTAAATTTTTTTTTAATTTAGAAGAAATATTCATTTGTTTTGCCAAATGAAAAGCAGAAACTATTAAATATCATAAACCACCTTTTGCACAAAAATTGTCTTCTTTTAACTTACAAAAGCCGTCGCATAAGTAGAATCCTGGGCAACATAAGCTTGAGACACTGCTGCTAACTTTGGCCTTTTTCACCCTTTCTCCTTGGTGAGGTCAATTAATACCTTCTTAAACATTACAGCCCAACTGCTCTTCAAGGAGCAGTCACATCATTCACAAAAATAATCACATTTCAAATCAATCTCTGCAGCTTCCCCAGACATCCCTCCCTCCTTCCCACATCATTCATGATCACTTTGATACATCACACGCTGGTTCAGCATCACTGGCTCTGAAGGGCTTCGTGGTTGTTCCTCTATAGCAGCAGTGAGCCCAGCCACCCACACCCCCTGGGAGATGCTGGTGAACACTGGGGAGGCTCCAGGCAGCCCCAGCTCTGCACAAGGACCGAGCATTCAGTCAGTCTGCAAGATAGCCACACCCCGCAGACACAGCTGGACAGACACCTCCAGTGCACCTGCTCCAACACAGTAATTAAAACAGGCAGAATTATGAGACCTGTTTGGTCAGTCACTGGTGCATGGGAGCACCCACATCCCTCCCTGGATGAGTCCAGGCCAACCAGCACGGACACCAGCACAGGCAGCAGAGATGAGCCCCATTTCACTTCCACTCTCCTCTCATTAATGAGCTCTGGATATTACAGCACACAATTAACCCTACAACAAAAGGCAAGATGCAACATCCACAGCAAAGGTCCTTGAGTGAGTGCTGGGGCTGGAGGATGAGCCTTTGGGCAGTCACTCCCATCACTGGGCTCTGGCTGCTGCAGACCAGATCACTTTATCCCCTGCCCCAGAAACTGCA
This sequence comes from Onychostruthus taczanowskii, assembly GCF_017590055.1. Taxonomy (NCBI): domain Eukaryota; kingdom Metazoa; phylum Chordata; class Aves; order Passeriformes; family Passeridae; genus Onychostruthus; species Onychostruthus taczanowskii. The sequence goes on along the minus strand of NW_024497630.1, from coordinate 1,240,458 downwards.
GGTCATACTGAAACTACTTAAACAGCACATCCTTGAGCTCACTGCAACAAAGAAAAAATATTACTGAAAAAACTGAATATCACAGTAATAAATCTAGAGCTGGTGAAGCCAATCCCACCCTGTACAACTCACCCCAGGAGCTGCAAGTCCTGTGCTTTATCAGTCCCAGAATGGCTGGATTGGAAAGGAACTTAAAGCTCATCTCCCATGGGCAGGGACACCATCCAGTAGATCAGGCTGCTCCAAGCCCTGCTCAACCTGGCCTTGAAAGTGTTGGTAATATCTCTTACCATCTGGTGAGATTCACATTAGCAGAGATGTTTTGATTGTGGAAATCAGCAGGAAGTATTTTGGTGCTAATAAGGTTAAGTGTCATGCTGGAGTCCACATAGCCTTGTCCTTGTGACAAATACAGCAAGGGAGACCTTTGAGTCCAGCAGCCTCAAAACTGGGCTGTCATCACTGTGCCCTCTAACAGGATAAAACAAGGGAAAAAAAAATAATTCAGGTGCTTCTGAAAATCAATTTGTGGTCTGGTATAGAGGAAGGCATTGTTATTGATGGGGAAAACCCAAAGGCAGCAAGGACAGTCCATCTTCAGCACTGCACACAGGTACAGGAGAGGCACCTGAACACCTTTAACAGGGTGGAAATTGCAGAAAAGTAAATGAAGCAGATTTATGGGATGGCCCAGCTGGTGAGGGGCCCACTGCTCCAGACTATGCCTTTGGGATGGCACCATCCCAACCCCACCTGTGTTTTCAATAATCTGCTGCTTAGGAAACACTGACACCAGTGTTTATCTGCTGCTCCGGGGGGAACAGCAGCCTACCTGTGCCACCCCTGAGAGCTGGTGACACCCATGGAACCCCAGAATGCCAGCAGGGCTTTTGTAGAGAGCAACACAAACTCATCAGGGGCGAGGAACAAGAGATTTCTAGAAGATGAGAAAGTAGCAGAGTCTAGACAAAGTCAGTGGGCACCACCTGGAGGAGTTTTATTCTGTACCAACTGTATTCAGGAGACCAGGATGGGAAGGAGGTGAAGTTCCACGTGTCCCACATCAGGAAACCTGAGGGGTCTTCCTTGGCAAACAAACTCGTCTATACAGCCTCAAAAAAGGTGAAAAGAAGGGTGCTGGCACTGCCCAGGCTGCCCAGGGAATGGTCCCGGCCCCAAGGCTGCCAGAGCTGCAGGAGCGTTTGGACAGCGCTGCCAGGGGTGCTCAGGGTGGGCTTGTTGGGGTGGCTGGGCAGGGACAGGGGCTGGGCTGAGCATCCCTGAGGGTCCCTCCCAGCTCAGGAGATCCTGTGGTTCCATAATTAAATTCTACTGACTGACACACTGCACCTTCAAAGTCTTATAAACTATTTTCCCAGGCATCAGTAAGAAGAAGAGGTGCCTCTCTCTGTTCTAGCACTGAAAATCTCTCTGTTATTTCCATGCAATTAGAGAAGTACAGGCAGTGCAAGGCACACACTACAGCACAGAAATCTGGGGTACAGAAAGCACACAAGCTCAAACCTGTACTTCTTCCTTGGGAATCCTTGTTTTCCTTATAAACAAAAATCTTAGCTGCTATGGTAATACAGGTGATCCCTGGGTTATGGCTGCTGTGTATGATATTATAATAAAGTTGGAGAGCAACTGGGTGAAGGAATTTGGCTGTTATACAAGTGTTATTTTCCTGAAAAAAATTGAAGGAAAAAACATTGAAGGAAAGCTACTCTGGTGAACTAAAATCCATGTGGAAGATATTTATGGGGTCTGTGGTTATTAAGCAAAAGGAAAAGCTGAAGCAGCTGTTGGTTTTGGGGCACTTCCCAGACAGAGGGACAGAAAACCCACCTGTTGGCCACATGAGCCTTGACTGGGGAATGACATTTCTGCAATGGTATTTGGGAATTTGAGGATGTGACTGGCCATAAAGTGAATTTTCATTGAACAGAATGACTTGAGTGTATACTTTATCCAAAAGTCATTGGCTTGTTCCTACAAGCCCATGGATAATTTGCCTCGATCCTACAGACTGGTTCATTTCCATGTTATCAGCAGTCTTCCAGAGAACAAATTATTTTTACATATCTGAATTCATAAAATGATGAGTTTTGATCAGAGACTTTCACTTTTATATTATTTTCACACCTTTTTAGGATGTATAAATGGAGTTGGAAGGGCACTGTCAGCAGAGCGCTGCTGACATCCTTCCTTCGGATCACAATGCACCTTGGTTTGTGTTTTACTAAAACTGAAAAAAATAACAAAATAAGTCAATGCTGTAGCATGTGGCAAAATACAATCCAAACAACAGATGTGAAAAGCAGCCCCAAACTCTCTTTTAATTTAAAGTATTACTACTACTAGTAGTAGAATACTACTACTTCAAAATTAGTCTGCAAGTTTTCTAGAATAATTTTGAAAAGTCCCTTCCACAAAAAATTTTGAAGGCAATTATTTAAATCTATTAAAACCACAGGTTTCTCTGTAAAACCAGATTTTCAAAACAGCCCTGAATGACAGATATGGCTAAAGTAAGGGTTTTTTTTGACAATCACAGCATATAATTTCCACTAAATGCTCCTCTAAGGAGTGAGTGCCTCCCTGGGGATGTGTTTTCTGCCTCTCCTTTTCCAATTCACTGTAATGCATTTGTTTCCTTGAGGAACTCCTAATTTTGACTGAAGTGATAATAAAACTTTCTAGAAGATCTGAATGAATTATTTCAGTGCCTCCTGCAGGCAGGTGCAGCTCAGTGCATCACCCAGGGTTCCACACAGCCCAGCCCAGGGCAGGGCAGGGCAGGACGTGGTGCCACAGGAGCACACGAGGCACATCAGGACCTGTGCTCCTGGGACCATTTGCAAACTGTACAAGAGTTAGCAGTTCAGATCTAGCTCATAAATTGCCATTCACTGTTCACATGCAGAGAATCTCATCCCACACTGTGTGCAGGTGTCGGAGCCCAGGATGTCTCTTTGAATCCCTGGCAGGGGGGTCAGAGACCCTGGCATTCAGCCAAAGACCCCTGCAGCTTTGAGTTCGACCCATGGAACAAATTACCACCTTCGTATGAAGAACTAAAGGTCACAAAAGTTTAGACAGCATAATAGCAGTAGTTATAGGGTGAAAAGAGAAATTTTGGGGATTTTACTATAGGGGTCTAGGAGGCAAGATGGAGGGATTTGGGCATTGTCTTGTTCTTCTTCCTTGTTCTTCCTAGCCTCCATCTTCTTGGTGATGGGGGCACTTTGGGATTGGTGTAAAGTAGAAAGTCACTGTCTAACATAGGTGGTAGGTATTAGAACATAACTGTAAATATCAAATACAAAGTTTATAGTATAAAAGACAACACCAGCCCCATGGGAGGGTGGTGTGCCTCAGACTGACCTGCAAAACAGACCTCAGCAAGCCAGACAGAAAATGTTTTAGATAAGAAACAAACAACCTGAAGAACTACAGCCGAAGACTTCTGATTCCTTCTTCAACAGCTGGGTTGGGGAAAAGAGACTTTAATACATCTCGGGGTCACCTTGACCAGAGGAGATCCTGAGAAGCAGGGACACCTCACACCATCCCAGGCTGCTCCAAGCCCCTTTAAGCCTGGCTTTGGGCACTGCCAGGGATCCAGGGGCAGCCACAGCTGCTCTGGGCACCCTGAGCCAGGGCCTGCCCACCTCATAGCCAAGAATTTCTTCCTAATATCCCATGTAACCCTGCCCTCTGGCAGTGGTAAGCCACTGTCCCTTGTCCTGGCACTCCAGGCCCTCTCTGGGTCTCTTGCAGGTTGCCTGTAAGTTGCATCTGCACCTTTGCTGGTCCCTCAGGGCCAGTTTAGATTACCCCCCACCACCCCAGTGCCCTGCAGACCCCATCAGCCCCCAGCCATGCATAGCACAGGGTGCAGAGGTGCCTCAGGGACTCTTTACCTTGGGCCTCCACCAGCCTGGGCAATTCTGCAGCGTGTCCCACCTCACTGTGTTGGATGTTTTCCAGATGCAAACTTCACAGGATTCAGTTTGGGGAGGAAGCTGTAACATCCCCCTGTAAGATGCTTAAAACCCACGTCAGGAGCAGCCAGACTTTTGCAGGTGCAGAGGTCCTGGCACCCAGGTGTGCAAGGTGCACTTACCTTTGCTTTCTGGAAGCTTCGTGTCTCATTTAAACTACACAGATGAAGGGCCCTGTAGCCAACAGTGAGAGCCAGGCACCTCTCTGAGCAGTACATCTCAGGCTTTAGGAACAGATGTCCTCAGAAGGCTCTTACTGATGGGTTTGGACTGGGCACTAAGACTTTAATAGTTTGAGTCATAGGTGAATCCCACCCTGAATTACATGTCTGAGCAAGAAACCTATTTTTAGAATCCTGAGCCTTCAAACTCTAAAAGCCCCTATTTTAGTTTTCACTATGAGCCATGGACTTGAGCAAACCACAGCTCAACACAGACAGGAAAGAACAGTAAGGCTGAAACATTACACACAACCCAAAACTTGCTGCTCCACTTACCTGGCCATTTCACCTCAGAGATCTTCTACATACTGTCCTTCCTGGAAACACAATAAAATTGGTATTTGGTCATTCTCCTCCTTCTTTCCCTTTCAATATTCCTGGAGTCTTCAACCATCTGCAAAGCAGGATTTTAAACCACATTCTGGTGCTAAAACATTGAGAAGAGCAGCATCATGATCCCAACTTCAGAACACTGTGTTGTCTCCAGACATCTCACTCCATTTCTCTGTCTTGCTTTCTCTACCCCCAGCTGTTACTTACTTTGACAGGCTGCAATCACTAGAGACAGACAAAGCACATGCTCTTTGCACTTACAGCCTGGCAGACATCTGCTGGTGGTGTCATAGCTCAAGCCAGACTAACTTCCTCACAATTCTCCTCCTAATGCCAACAAAATGCAAATCCTGACCTTTAATTGTTGGTTTTTATCAAGCAATTCTTCCCCACAGGATGCAGCATGCACCCAGTTGCTATTCAGTTATGAGCTGCTCTTCCTGACCATGCTTCCCTCTAACCTGAGCACCAATCTGCATTTCCTAGACATGAAGCCTTAAGTAACAAATAAAACATTCATACATACCCTTCCAGAGCAGCACACATTGCTCACAACTAGTTACCAAAGCAGAACTCTGTTCTAATTCACTCTCTTACCTTTTCAACCAGGTGCAAACCAAACACACAGGAAGTGCTCAGACTCTGGGTTCACCTATGGACCTGAATTATTTCACCTTTTGAAGCCACAGTCATAAAACCTGTCTTTCCCCTCATGACCCAGCGAAGGCAGGAGCCAAGGTAAGCCTCAGCAGCAACACAGCCAAGCAGCAGAGAACAGAAACAACCTGGTGAGTCCCACTGCTCAGGGTGAACACCATGCATCCCCCCAGCAGCTCTACTGGGGCATTAAACCCCCCAAAGCTGGCAGATATAGACCAGAGACACAAGAATCCTGCAAATGGGCAGAGACGAACAATCCAGACGCCTCTTCCATTGTCCATCACACCCTCAAGCACTCAAACACAACTGAAAAGAAAAAGCACCCACCAGGAACATCTGCTGCTGCCAGCAGCAACAGCCACACGACTCCACCTACTCTGAGTTGGACTGGGGACAAGGATCCCCACATCCTGGTGCCCAAAGCAGATGGCCTCGTAACAACACCCTGTTTCACAAGAAAGAACCCAGGGTGGGGGTCTGTACCAAGAGAGCCATGGCAGGGAGCCCAGGGCAAGCCAATCCCCTCCTGTGTGTGCAGCTCATGGGGCTGCCCCGGCTGTACAGTCCTGACGCTCCTGGCAGCCACACACAGCAGGTAAGCTCTGCCCTCCTCACCAAACCACCCCTCAGCTGGATTTCACCTGCGACCATCAGGAACACACTGCTTTAGCCCAGGATTGCAAAGATTGCTCTGAGGAGGATTTGATTCAGTGACAAGCCCCACAAGTCCTCGGCTGGCTCTGGCCAGCAAACAGCAAACACATCCATCATCACTGCAGAGGCAGCACTGACTTCACCTGAGAAATGTGTTGAGCTGGTCAAAGTTGTCAGCAGCAGGTGTCTGGTGTGCACAATTCATTCTCATCACTGCATCATTACCCTACACAACATGCTCACTTCCTTCATCTCCCACCCCCATGAGGAAAACCACCAAATTGCTCAGCTGGTTCCCTGTCAGAATAAGCAAGGCAGGATGGCTCAGTTCAGCACAAACACGTATCACAAGGTTTGGGCCTCTCCATCTATTTGCTCATAAGCAAAAAGAGCTCAGCAGCACAGCCACATGCTGCACCTGGGAATGGGACATCCAAAAAGCTTCTACTCCAGCTTCTTTGGGAGAAAGAATTCACTATCTGCCCATTCTGAGCCTCCTACATCACCTGTGTAACCCCTGAACAACAGATGCATCGAGATTTTGAACTTCTCATCAACAGCCTTCCACTGCATTTTCATAAATAAACAAGTGACAATATTGCCAGTAGACTGCCAAATCCTGTCCTGGAAGGATTTCCCCACTCCCAGCATCTCCCAGCCAAAGGATACAGACTGGTAGCACACACAGAAGTAAATTAACTACCCCAGCAAGAAGCTCTTCTGGAAAGCTTCAGTCTTGTGTCACAAGTTGCTACAAAGCACATGACTGAGCCTACAGGACTCACATGGACTCTCCTACTCCCACAGGCCCTGAACAATCTGCACCCAAATCTCCCTCTCACAGCTGTGTCCCACATCCCCGTTCCCCGTCACAGCTCCTGGCTCCTGAACCTGTGTGTGCACTCCTCTGCATCACGCCCAACCCACGCTCTGGGCCAGAGCATTTACACTCCTTCTGCCTCTCCAAAACCTCTCCTCATACAGGAGAGTGGGAATGGGGAGGCCAGGGAAGAGCTACAGCATCTCTCCACAATTTCCAGCAGAGGATGCCATAGCACATACATGACACTTCAACACAGGTAAATGCTGAAAATGCACCCCAAAGATCTGGGAAATCGCTAATATCCCACCAGCTGAAAACTTTCTGCTAACCCTTCCAGGCTGCTTTCCTTCTTTAAACCAACTCCAACCCTAAATTTCCTGTATTTGTAACTACCAAAGTTTATTTAGTGGTATGCAACACTGTATGAAATGCTTTACAAAGGTCCATGTAAATGGGAGTTACTGAATTTTAAAAATCTATTTACTTACTATTCTCAAAGTAACATAACAAATAAATTCTTCTGTGACAAAATGTATTTGAACATTTTCATTTAGCTCTGTATCTTTAAATTCTGTTATTCAGAATTTGAAGCATATGGGTTTAGAGTCATTTTTTGACCATGCCATGGTGGCATGGAGCATCCTCAGTTCAGAGCCCTTTGGAAGAAGTTGCCACAGCCTTCATTCCCTACTTCAGCACCCTGCAGGGGTAAGTGTCCTGTCTATGGAAACACATGGTGCAGCACAGGGATCAGTTTAACAGGGCTGTACCAGCCCATGCCACACACTCCTAACACACATTTGTTTGTGACGTGCAATTTTCCACACATGAGACACTGCCAGGAGGGACAAGTTAATGCACTTCCTACCAAAACTCTTCTGTTCAAGATCACATCTCTCCTAGTTTTAGTATGGCCATTACCTTGCAGGTCCTTGCACCTCCATTGCCCAACCTTCTGTAAGCAACATGCCACACTGTCCCTTTGGCTGGACACAGAGCTGCTTCCTTCCCCACTTCACAGTTACAAATAGCTCTTTCCTTCCTGACCTTTGAAAAGTACCTTTAGCTTCTCACCTCCACTGCCCCATTTACTGTGATTTTAATACCTTGGGTTAGATTTTTGCCAGTGCAGGTTTTATGGCTTTTGCCAGGTACATGGACTGATGATCATACCAACAGTTTTGACTAAGAAGTGACTCCAAGGACTGTCCTTCACATCCACAGTCCACACTCTAGTCTAGCTGCCTTTTCAGAATAATTAATTCCTACCATTTTCTTGAGCCCCCAGCTGACCCCAAGCACAATCCAGTGCACTTTTTGTTAGAAGTGCCATATTACACAGCCTGATCCCAACCCTTTAACTGCCCCTTTAGCATGGCTGGAATGGGGACTACAGGGGAACCAGATCCAAGAACTGATCCAGATTTAAAGGAACCACTGGCAAGAGTTAGCTTTCTTTTAATTAAAGAAATGCCCACCAACAGTTTTATCAGCACAAGTAAGATGACGGTGGAGGGTTGGTGTAAGATGCTGGACACGACGAACACCAGCACCTAAAACATATCCAGAGCTCACCTTCAGAGCCTTATTTCCATCTTCAAAGACATTTGATGTGGTGATGATGATAATTATTATGATTATGGGGGCTTTTCTAGGACCTCAATATCTAAAATCTTCTAATACAAAAACATTTATGAAGCTGTACCATGTAACATTATTTTAATAACCTATTAAGTTTTCACACAGGATGAAAATGCACCCATTGCAAGGAATTCCTCCTCCACCTCCAATAAGGAACAGCAGATGGGCAGTGCCCAGCTGACATCTCAGTCAGCAGCACTGCCCCACAGGCCCCACTGCCTCCCAGCTGTAGCATCAAATGCCAAAGTATTTCTGAGCAAAATCACTTCATCCTTGTTCACATTAGGACATCACACCTCTTTCCCTCTTTTTTTTTTGTGCAGCAAATTAAGCAAACCTTCTGTTAGGACTCACTGCTGTTCACCGTCCTCACTGAGCAAAGGGCTGACACAGTTCCTGCCAATCAATTCCCTATCCCGTGCTGACCCCAATGCTCCCAACAGGGGTCCTTCCTGTCACGTTCCACAAATTACACCAGGCTGCCTTTATCTCACCAATTCAACAAGTCTGTCCTTTTCTTGGTTTATTCCTTCTTGGATACAATCAGCTCTCATTATTCCCTCACCCAAACCCAGAATGGATAATGACAAAGAAGCTGGACATCCAATTCCACGGAGTGGACGCTAGAGATGTTCTTCTATGACATCTAGATTTGCCATATGAACATGGAAAGACCAAAATCAGGGCAAATATTCCATTGCAAATATTCACTCTTCAAGACCCCCAGCAGTCCAACAGGACATGAGGCTCTCACATGCCCAGCTGAGCACAGAGCACCATGATCAGAACAGAGGCACAAAGCTTCTCAACCAGTTTCCATCATACAGCTCTTGTTCTGCCTTTGAGCTTCACTGTGTGTAAGTAAGAGAAGATGCAAATCAGGGCAGCCAGAATGTTTCCAGAAACTATTACAGTGTTGAAGGCACCATTACCCTGGAATAAAACACCTGGTGCAAGTCTTTATGAGCTACCTGAGTGACTAAACAAGGCACAGACATCTCAGTGAGTCAAACCTCAAACCTGAACTTTGTGTGTTGTTCAGAAAAGCAACTCTGAACACACTGGAACAAAGCTTTGCTATGTTTTATGTGAAAAAGCATGAGCAGCCCTGATGTCCCTCCGGGAATCCAGTGATGGGGACAGGGGGCCCTGGCCATGCAGCCCAGGCTGTCGTGCCGTGTGCCGTGGCGTGCGCAGCTCAGCCACTGCCATCTCTACAACCACAGTCCTTCTTGCAGCTGAACTGTCTTCCTTCCTCCATTCCTGCAGTAAGAAAACATTAAGACATTAAGACCCATGGAATATAGTAAAAACTGAAAGGGGGAAAATACAGAGTAAAGGTGGCTTAAAACAAAATCACTGATTTCTGAAGTCACCAACTCCCAGGGAGTGACAGCACTGTATCTCACAAGGAGAAGGGAATGGGAGCTGCTCCCTGAGCAGCAGTGGTATGGTACAGTACAGGACCACTGCTGAAAAACACTGAGACACAACATACACACAGGGCAGTTTTCCAGTGTTAGAAAAATGTGGATGTTAAATTCTTTCTAAGATGGGCATTAATTTTCTTAAACCTCCACAGCTCGCTCCTCACATCACTGTGGAGCTGAAACCAATGCCTTAGAAAGCTTCACATAATCTTGTTTTTTCAAGGACATACACCTCTGCACTGTGCAGGATGTGGGACAGTGCAGATGTGCCATCCACGTATGCTATATATAGCACCTATACAGCAGAGACAGTAACACAGGTATGTGCACCTACTCTAAATGTATACAGTCTACACATTTTATTACACACAGGTATTACATGTGTGTGTACACACACATACAAACCTATATGCACTCTGTGTCTCTTGAAAGATGAAAAGCAGAAGGAACAAGCTGGGACAGAAAGGTAAAGCAGGATACATGGTCACAAAAGTGTTTAATCACAAATTCTGCAAGTCTGGTCAGACCAAGACCAAACCTCTCTGTGCCAGGACTGAGAAGCACAAGCTACTTACCACAGCTGTTCACAGGCTGCAAGACAGCCTTGGAGTCCTGCCAGTGCCTCCTCCTCCCATGACAGCAGAGCTGGAGCCCATGGCTGGAAGCAGCTCAGCACTGCTCACACTGCCCCAACTCTGCTCCCAAGCCAAACCACTCCTGCTCTGCTCTCCTCTCCTCTATGAGCCTTCTCTTGGGGCAGAATCTGTTCCAACACATTCAAACAGTAGGTTTAACAGGTTTGTTAAAGTAGGTTTAACAGCTCCTCTGATCCCTACGCTGAGAACACAGGAAGCCTCAAACTTATTTTTATTAAACTCAGTTCTTTGTAAGCTCTAGTTTGAGCACATGCTCCTTTGTAAGCATGGAGCTCCCGCCCTGCAGGAAGAAGTCAATTCATTCTGGAAAAGTCAACCTTCAGAACATTATAAACCACACTTAAAATTCAAATAAAGAAAATCTGTATTTTAACTGTGCCAAATTTGGTTTAAATTAATTTTGATGCAATGAAACATTATTTGCTAATGAGGTGTTAGTACAAGTCATGTTCTGACAAACTAGATTCAGAGTCTCATTTTGCTCATCACTGTTTCTACACATAAACACTTAAAAAAAGACAAAAAAAAGGAAGCGTGTCACAGTGCAAAGAGCAAAACATTGTGATTTATTCACCTTCATTCAGCTGCACAAGTAACACACGTGTTAAACCACTCCCAAATGCTCCACTTCCTCTTCCTGCTGTCAGTACAGGATGAAGCAGAGGACAGTTTAGGGGAAAAAAAAAGCAGTTTCAAAAACCAGGATTCTAAAGAAGAGGAGGTATCTAGGGCTCCTCTGACACTGAGCTGGGGAAGCACAAGGGGAATGAAGGGGGAGGGGGGTGGCAGCCAGGCTTTCCTTAAATAGCTGCTCACTGCCATTGCTGGGACAGAATCCGGAGCAAGTGTGCCGGCAGCATGACCCAGGACACCTCTTACAGTCATTTTCTTCCCTTTTTTTAAGGACAGGAAATACAGAGAAAAGGGTTCAGACTTCTCTCTCTGACATATCAGTTTAACACCTTTTTTCTCCCCCCCTCCCTCTTTTCACTGTTCTGGAAATGAAGGGGGTGAAATTTGGAAGCAGGATACCACAAGAGCAGAGCAAGGAGGGGGAACAGTCAGAAGGCAGGGAGTCTGTCAGGAATTCTGCAAAAACCAGAGTCCCTGTCTGGGTGTTAATGGGTTTACACTAAGTTTTGTGGTTTGCTTTTAAAAAAAAATTTCTGAGGGGCTAGAACTCCACATGGCCATATCTGTTATTAAACCTTTTGGAATTTAATGTATTTTTTCCCTCACATTTTTTCATAGAAGAAAAACATGGAAAATACCATAGTGGTCAAAATGAACATGAGGAAAGTGAACCACATGGGATGAGCTCTGGTAGGAACAAAAAATGGAGAAGGTATTCCAGCTCCATGCAAAGGGAAATCCAGGAAAGGTCTGAATCCTGATGAAGCATTCCTGAATACACCAGATGCTGCACATTCAACAATCCACTGATATAATGGTAGGAACAGAAATTCTCACTACTGCTCTTTACAAATTTAGTTCAACAAATAATTCCATATGGTGAACAGTGCTGAACTGAGAAATTCCCATCACAGAAAAAAAACCTGCAAATCTAAAAACTCCCAAGTTGGGAGAGATCCTGAGCTGAGGCAGCATTGCCACACGCTCCATGACATACTACATAAAACACTATCTATATCTCTTACTTTACATCACTTTTCTCAGTAAGTCTTTAAGAGAAAAATCAGAGGCAATGTCTCAAAGGTACAACAACTAGCCCAGCTCTCAGAGGGATTATTTCTGTGACTAAAGGACAGGAGATACCTGCTGAAAAGCAGCAGGACAGATTTCAGCTTACCTAAACTAAAAGTTTGTTTTGGTAAGGAAAGAACTAAGACTGGAACACAGTCTGTGCACAGCCAGCAGGGTTATATGTGATCCTTCAACCAAAAGGACGTGGTGTCAGAAGCATTTCTGGAAAACACCTCTTCCAGAACCTCCCCCACGGTTTTACCTGGGGTGTCTGTCCTGCCCCAGCCTCACCCAAGGAACCAGGGAGCCTGACCTGCACTGATGGTCCCTTCTCATGGAATCACAGTTGTTAGGTTGGGAAAACCCTCTAAAGCAATCAAGTACAACCATCAAGCTGGCAGCACCACCACCAGCCCATAACCCCCATGCCACAGCCATGTGTTTTTGGAACACTTCCAGGGCTGCTGACTCCCCACTTCCCTGGGCAACCTGTGCCAGTGCCTGACAACCCTGGCACAAGCTGCAGAAAATCTTCATCCAATCTAAACCTCCAATGGGCCAACTTGAGGTGTTTCCCCAGGAGCTCCCTGAAGAAGTTTCACTACACATTTCTGAGTAACAGTATAGCTGGGCTTTGGGTTTGGTTTAATCGGGAAGAAAAATGTAAGATAAAGACAACAATCTTTTTCCTGAAAAATAAAAAGGAAATTAAGCCCCTTCTTTTAATTCCATCTTTCTAACAAGGCCACAAGTTACAAAATCTTTAGAGGAGGAACCTTGATTGGCCTATTCCTGAACACAGTTCAGATTCTTCTGAAAACATGTCAAATTCCAAACTGCACAATAATAATCCAATTCCTGCAGGGAAAAAAGACAAAATATGAACAATTAAGTAAAAGCCTAATTCTATTTTGAAGTACATCACCCTTCAACAGGGCTCAAGTAAAAGCATCCCAAGCATGTTCCAAACAAGTGTTCAACAAGACCAGCCATGAACATGTGGCAAAAGTACAAAAACTCCTTTGCACTATTAACATAGATAATGTCATTTAAGTCTTAACACCAGTGTAAAATATCTATGAGTTGTTTCATTTAATTTTGAAAATCCATGTAGAAAACAATGTTCATAACTCCATCCACAGGATTCTACAAAACTGCTGCTTCATCAACAAATCTTTGAACTGTTTCAATATGAAAACTCCATTTTTTTCAAACTGCTCAAAAATCATTGCAGAGAATTTCCAAGCACTTGAATTGAAGCACAACCAAAGTATGAACTTGGTACATTTTTGCAGATATTTCTAAAATAAGTTAATTTACATAAATCATCTCAAAATAACACAATGGGATTCAACTTCATTTTAGACATTTGGAAAGCAGTGTCATACTTTATTTAAAGTAAACCCATGTAAAAACAAAGTTTAAATGAAAATGGTACCTGAAAAATAAATTATTTGATATAAAACAAATCAATAACTTAAAAACACACTAAATATACAAAATGTGTAACCATATACTGTACAGTATGGAAAGCAATTGATAAAACCTTCTGTCCCACAAACAGATTAATTTATAAACAAAAGGTTACATAAGTTAAAGGAAAGGAAATCAATAAAAATACTAGAAGTACAGTATTATTCAAATTACTCATCAAATAAAGGTTTATCCCAACTTATGTTTCAAATGTCTCAAGTCATTTTCTTCTCAATGACCAAGTGAAAAAGTTCAGCCATACCACTAAAAACTTGCTCAAAAATGTTTAGAAATAAGGAACAACAGTAGGAGAATATTGAGATACTAAAATGTGAACACAAAAGCAATTTTCCAAGGTTTCAGGTGGCAGTTCTACCAGTACTGTTTTCCCATCATTAGCAACAAAAAAGAATTTCAGTGCTGAAAACTCCACTCAACAGAAAAATATTTGTAAACCTTTGTTGTTGTTTCATTGAGAGTGATCTAGAAGGAATCTCCAGAGCTGAATGTCAAACCCACCCATGGGGTGGTGAGTTATGCTTTAGAGATCATAAAGACTTGGACTGGTTTTGAATCATGCAGGATGAGAAAGCAACACTTTGAGTTTGGTTTTGTTGGACTACACGAGACTACTACAAAGAGCAACCACTGAAATGACGCCGTACCTGATCAACCTACGAGCGGACGCTCAGAAATTACCGGTGATTTTCAATCCACTGGTTGTCATGGAGGCACCGCCTCTTCCAAGCGAGAGGGAGGGAATTGAGACCCTTTTTATGAACTCCACATTTTTCTTTTTTTTATATTAGTATGGAGAAACCCAGTAATAATAAATATAATAATCAGAGAAAATAACCACTGTCCTCTTGAGCTCTGGATTTATCCATTCTACTGTGCTGAGCAGCCAACCTTGAGAAGTGCAGAGCTACATTAGAGGAACTTGCCGAAGGCACAAAAAGACTCTCCTGCTTCCAAATAGAGATTAAAATACCTCAGGTGACAAATTCATCTCTTGGAAAATAAAAACAAAATGAGAAAAAGCTAAAACACAAGTGCAGCTCCATTCAGAGAGCTCAAGGGGTTGGTGTTTCTTTATGCTAAAGGTGAATTTGGTCCCTTCCCTCTAAAGCTATTTGTAGATGCCTAAACATAGAAATATAACAATAAGGTGCTTCATCGACAGAGTTACAAAGGACACATTTCTTCATTATGGAAATGAAAAATGTGGTGACCTTCTGACAGAGGCAGCCTCCAGACAAACTGCTCCATGTTTATGTGATTGAACCAGGCTACCAGCATTCACAAGAGCTGTGTGTTAAAAACCTCCCACAAACTCTAACCTTCTGCAGGCAGAGCTATCAGAGGAGGCTACTTTGAATAACAGTTTATCATATGACCTGTATATTGTGTTAGAAAAGTAACCATGGGGACATTCTCCAAGTTTGTTTTTTTAAAGCACATATGTAATGATAAACTATCCAAAAAGGAATTTGAATTATTGCCATTTAAAATGCACTGAAAAAAAAAATCCCTCCTGAAGTATTTCAAGAATTTCTACTTTATTGACCTTACCCAGAACATTAAAGCAACATGGAATTGTAACAAATGTTGAAGGACCTTAAGGACTATTCATTTTCCAAACTCAGCCTTAAAATAATGGATCACCTTCACAGTTAGTTCATCATTTTGGTTTTGACTGCTGGATATTCTTTCTATAAATTATACCAAGTTTTTAAAAAACTTTTTTAAAAAAGATTTTTAACTGCTTTGTATAAATAACATTACTGCAATGTTCAATATCCCTATAAAAATAGGTGTGCTCTGCATGCAAACACCCTTTGGTCATCTGGACAAGGGCAAGTGACCACACACTGACCAACCAGTGTTCACTGCGGTGACAATTTATCCTGCCCAGTGACTTGTCTCTGGATTTTCCATGGTTGTCATACTCACATGATACAGATGTACAAAAACATATCCAAGCAAAAGGAAGGAAAAGCTGTGAGGCCACACACACCACTGTGGTGATGTGACTTCTCCCCTAACCCTAAGAGCTGGATCCTGAAGCCTTTCCTGGCCCCAGAGCTAGAACAGATGCAGGGACTGGCAGAGGAAGGCTCAGGAGGTAACAGTAACTCCACTGGCCAGTCTCTGACAGGAGAGTGGAGCAGCTCAAGTAAACCAAATTTATGATAATGCAGCTTGAAGAATAAAATAAAATAAATCCAACATTTCAGTGCACAGACATCATCTAACAGGGAATCACTGAGAACTGAACACACTGAGCTGCTTGGATTCTGCTCACATCTGAATTTCTGGTGTTGCCATCCCCTCACCTGAAGGATCTACATGTGCCTTTGTCAGCTCACATCAGCCCATACAGAGATTCCTCTTCCATGTTTATGTGTGACTTCCCTATGTGCTAATGGTTAACAGGAGGTTCACAGGTGATGAGGCTCATGGCCAGCATTCTGCACAGGGTGAATTCCATTCATGTGGACATCTGGAAAGCAAATGCAGTGACCCCCCTCAGCATCTATACATAAGACCCTGTGACAGCAGCATGAACAACTGTGTTTTCAGCAGGAACTACACCTGGTCCTTCAGAACCTACACTGGGGGCTGTCCCAAGAGACTCTTAACCTACTCTAAAGGACCCAAAAACACTCCCATCTCAGCTGTTCCTGTAGCACATCTCACAGTACAGACAAAAAAGTTCAGGTCTCCAATATCTGATTATCACATCCTAGTCCAGCAACTCTTACCTCAATGAGACCACTGAATCTCATGAGCAATGTGAGACCTCTGCTTTGAGACAGCCTTCAGATCTACAAAGATCCTGTAAGCACTTACTGATAGAAGCATCACCTGACAGAAACACCCAGCTTCCATCAAATGGATGGATGAAAAAGCAGAGCACTTTTTGAGAATTAAGAGGCCAAAACCTCTCTTGAAACAGGTCTGTTCAAGTGAGAGCTTCAAAGCAATGTGAGGAGGAAACCAGCTGCTCCCACCTTTTGGGCAAAAAAACTCCTGGCAGATGTCTTGTTAGAATTTAGTTTCCACCCCCAGAAGCTTCCTTTTGGTCTTTACTAGTAGGATGCACAAGCATTTTGGTTTAGGACCAAAAGCATCAAGAACATATACACAATTTTTTCTGGACTTCAGCTATTTATGCCAAGATTTTACTGACTGTTAGAATAGCACAGATCATACACTACTTCTGGTATCAGCTCTGGATATTAGCAGGAGTTTTTCCTCTTTTCCTGACTCGAGCAGCAGTGCTTTGTTCATACCAATTGTCTGAAAATTATTACCAGAGCAACTATCAAAGAAAGCTGGAATCAGACCTTTCCTAAAAGAGATTATTGTAGTAGCAGTACAAAACAACCATGTCCTGCATTTCCTTCTCACTTAGCAAAGAATGAAGGATGGAAAAATAGGGAAGCAGTGGAAAAAGAAAGGAACAGTGATGCCAAAAAGCATCCAAGAGAAGAGGGTTTTTCAAAAGTGGCAGCACAGCAATGTGCTGCTGCCATGGCCAGTGTGCTTGGAACCACTACTGATACAGAGTCACGCAGGGGTCACTCGCTGGAAGTCTGAACTCCCGCTAAATATTGTGATGAACAGCAACTCCCATTTTAGTTTAGCAGCAAATTCATCTTAAATGGAATAAAGCAAGAGAGTGACAGGACCTGGGAATGACTACAGCCCACTCCTGTGGAACAGGACAGTGCAGGGTTCAACAATGACGGGACATGTAAGAGAACTTCTCTGTGCTACACAGCCTGAACTTGGGAGAACACCCAGAACGCTTCCCAAGCTCTCCTCGTACGCAGAAAGGAAATAATCATAGACGTGATAAATGGATGGTGATGAACTGGTGGAAGGAAATCTCTGACAGCCAAGAGCACCTTTAGGGGGTGGGAGTGGGCTGGCTGCTGTGTCACAGCCACCATTCCACAGAGCACTGAGCGTCTCTCAAGAGATGGGGAGGGAACAGACTGGCAGGAGAGGCAAGGTTGGGTGCTTTAACAGGAAAAATCCCACCTGCATTCAATGCACATGAGCTCAAATCCAGCAGATGGCTGCTTGCTGGGCCAACGCCTATCTGTAGGGTTTAGATATGTCCTGGGCAGGTCCAGGAACATCAGCAGCTCCCACAGGTCCTCCCTGGAGATGGGCACCAGCTCGTACACATGTGGAGGCTGAGGGAGCCTCAGGCTGTGCAGATCCCATGGCAGGGAGAGGACAAGGAGAGGAAAAACAGCAGCAAGCACAAGGCAAGGTCAGCTGGGGATGGAGTGAGACGAGCAGGCAGCATGGACTGGCTTCTTGAGTTTGAAATGAACTCTGGGGCTGGTAGAGATTCAGGCAAAACAAGGAGACACTGCATTAAACTGCCACAGACCTCATTTCCACACCTGCCCTACCTACATGAACACCAGAGCCAAGTCTCTAGCTGTGCACAGCAGCTCACACACCTGTACAGGCAGGGTCAGCCTTCCCAGTTTCCTACCCAAGCACACCTGAGGGCTACATCAGTCTGTGACACTCATTTCTATGTGACAGATTTATTGTGGTGCTTGTTTCAAAATTCTTTTTCTTCTACTCATCTGTCAAAGCAGCAAATTAAAATTCTCTTAAAGCGGAGCTACAGTTCCTTAAACAGCACTCTGAAAGCTGGACACTTTGTGCAATACTTAGCAAAAAAAAGAACAGAAAATAAAAAACAAAACAAAATTTGAGCAAAACAAAATCAAATTTAATGTTCTTAAATGCAAAAGTAAAAACAAACAAAAAACACAAAAAAGCAAAAGAAAATTAACAGAAACAGAACAACTCAAAGTTTCAAGGCAGTCTGCAGAAAACCTGGGGGATTAATCTTTAAATCTACAAATCAAAGGGGTTTTTTGGTTAATATCTAACTTGCAAGTTGTAAGTACTTTTCTGCTGAGTGTTCAGTAAGTAAAGCTAGTTGTCAAAACAAAATCCTATTAAAATAGAAAAACTAGCACTCATTAGAAGGGATGCGAGAAATACAATGCTCAAATGTTTATATCTGGTTTTTCTTTACAAAATAGAACTGCCAAAGGAATTCCAACTACAATGATCTTGGAAAATGAGTAAGTATCTTGCTGCATTATAATGTACCAGTAAGTAGTGCACCATGCATTAAATATTTGGACAGAAGAGATTCAGTCTGATAAAGTAGCAACATATATTCACACTCGTTTTTTTGGAGTTTCATTTTGACTCTGAAATCTTCCCGGAGTTTCTTTGAAACTCTTTGGTCCATTCCTCTCAAAGTGGGTTTTAAAAGTCACGTTTCTAAAACCTGTGAATTGGACAGCTTGGCCACTGCTCAGTGTGCAACTTACCTCCTCAATGGTGTTAAAGTTAGGCTGGCATGCTACTACTTACAAGACCTTGACTTTAAAAAAGCCTGATCCTCAGCTACACACAGAGTAATGAATATTAATTTATCAAACAATTTACTGTCAACTAAAACATTAGTATTTCTCAACTTTTCTTCCATACTACTAAAACTGAGGGGGAACAAAAGGACAGGGGGAGGGGTATGAAGAACAACATAAAACCAAAGAAAATCAATTAATTCAGCCTGATATTTTTTCAGAAAATTCCAGTTTTTGCAGACAACATTCAATGAAACAAATGTTAGTCTCATAAGTGAAAGCATGCTTCAATTTTACCACCATCCAGAGGGTCTAGTTAATGCAATCTACTTAAGATTTCAGGGGATTTTTAACATGTTTTAAATGAAATAACTTAAAGGAACTTAAAATTGGTCTAACATTGTGGGATTTCAAACATTTGAACATGTCAGTTGCATCCCAGAATATAAAACCTTTTCACTTCTCATTTAGACTAAGACAAACACTTGTGAAAATTGGCGCAAAATGAGTTTTACACTAACAAAAATGTTTCAACTTCTGTCACTCCATTATCTATTCCATACAAAAAGCACGAGCAAGTTATTTGTGGGACTTGTTGGTTTTGAAGGAAACCTGTAAGATTTTGTCCCCCAGGCGGTAGCCATTAAGACTTGCTATGGCCATTGCAGCTTCTTCATAGTTTGTCATGGTCACAAAACCAAAACCTTTGCACTTGTTGGTGTTGAAATCTCGAATAACTTTCACATTGGTAACCGCACCAAAGGGGCCAAACATCTGCCAGAGGATTCCCTCATCAGCATCTTGACCAAGGTTGTAGATGAAGATACACCAGCCAGAAGATGCGTTTCCTGGAACATTTACACCAGAAAGCCCACTCATGTGATCTACACCCATAGGAGAGAACCTAGCAAATAAAAAGCACAATATTTCATGTTCAATTAAGCAAATTAACTTGAATGGGAAGCAACTGAGAATGAATATTTTATACATGGCACATCAAAACCGCCACATAAATGTTTCCCCATTCAAATTGACAATCAATTGACAGCTGCCAGGAAAAAAAAGTTAAGTATTCCAACTGCTTTATCAACAGGGAACTATCCTTAGAAATAGGCAAGGAACAGGCAAGGCTAGATTACGTGACCACCTTCCCAGGGGACCTGGATGGCTGTCTGAACTCAGCCAGGCTGCTCAGAGTGTCCAGGGCATTGCTGCAGAACTGCTTCAGTTCGGGGGCACAGGCAGCACCTCCCCAGAGCCCCAGACACCCTCAGGCATCTCCCACTTCTTTCACAGAAGGAGATTTTTTTTTCACCCCATACTCTTTTTCTTGCCTCTAAAAGAACAAGTTTGGAAACTCTTTAAGTCAAACAGTTTCTTTGGGTTTGCTGGGGCAGGGGATGAGTGTTCTTAGGAGTAGAGATTGTATGTATTAATTTCTTCTTTTGTGAAGCAGAACAAAACCTACTCCCTTTCCACCCAAAGGCAGCAGGTGCAGGCAAACACTCACAACATGAGCAGGCTCAGTGCAGTTTTATTATTCCAGTGTGTATGGATGGTTTTAATAATTTTTCCAGGAAAACTCAGATTTGACTTTACTGGATTTTTAAAATCACCTACCCGTTCTTCCTGAATCCTGCCTCCTTCACAATACCTCAGCAGGATTCATGCATAACAAAAAGCAAAAATCTTCTCCTTTTTATGTCTTGTTTTGTATTAATTTCTTTTCCCTATAACCCACATTTTTATTCCCCTTTACTCTATTTCTGGCCTACACTCCAGAAATTCAAAGCTTTTGAATATTTTAGTGCAATATTAGGGTTGCACAGCTAAGCACTCAAAGGCCAGGAAATGTGAAAGTTAAGGTCAAAAACTCACTTTGAACCCTTGTGCTTATTTATTATTTAAAAATATGAGGTCATGTGATCATAGAAATATAATGATACTATACCAGGGGTTCCCAAATTGAGGTGTACCACTGGTGATTTGCAAACCCCTTAAAAGCGGTACACGAGCTGCTCTCTGCCAAGAGCAGGGCGGTGGCAGATCCTGATTCTCTGCTGACCTGGAGGAAACAGGGAAGGGATGTCTGGGCAGTGAATGCTGCAGTAAGTGCCAAATGCTTCCCCTCTGACTCTTTCTTGCCCTGCATCAAGGAGCTGCTGCTGCCCTTCTTGAGGAGGGAGGGCTCAAGGAGTACAGGGAGGGAGGGGAGCAGAGGGATGGCAGTGCACACTCACACACACACTGTGCACTCACACACGAGAACCACTCACTGCCCATCTCCCCCAGGCTCTCTGGTGCTCAGAGCTCCCTGCCTTGGACACCTGAGCTCCTGGACTCTTCTGTCCCCAGAGCAAGTGACACTCCATCCCTCCCTCGCTGCTGCTCTGCAGCCCAGGGGTCCCGGAGCACAGTGGGACACTCCTGAGCTGCAGCAACTCACTGACAGCCAGCCCCAAGAAAAAACAAGTCTGGGAAGCCTTGTACTACAGCCAAACTGAAAAAGCAGTTAGAAGTACCACAAGGTGAATGAGACATACCAACCCGTATGATCTGATGAAGAGGTGACACATCTGGTATTTCTTTTGGCTTTGTATATAAATGTTCCTGTGCTTGCATGCTTGATACACTTACTTGTTCTGACAGACACCTTCAGTTCTGTAGCTTCTTTCCAAGTGAGTAATAATCTGGTAGGATGAATTTATCTTAATATCTGTCAAGTTTCCATCTCAACAGATCACCAGTCCTGAATCCCTTCTCAAACCACTGAGCTCAGAATTGCCTGACGTTGGTTCCAGCAGTCAGTATAGCTCTGCCCTGCCTGCTCCAAAGGCTCAGGCTCTGCCCAGGAGCCCAGTAACACCACATCAAGGACTGCAATCAGTTGTAGGAGAGCAACTGGTGTTAAATGCAAGAAAACAACAAATCTAAATGCTTGTAACAGACAATTTAAAATAGCAAGTGTGTCTGCTTTTTGCATACACTTATCTTCAAACAGATTGTCCTCTCTTCCTGCCCTGACTCACAAAAATGTTACAGGTTTATTAAAATACTCAAACCAAACAAAACAGGGTAAAACCAAACAAGTGCCCTAAAATCTTAGAAAAGTAATTAAAAAAAAAAACAAAAAAAAAACAAAACCAAAAACCCTACAGTAAATACTATTCAGCTAATCTGATGAATGCCTGTTCTCACTCTGCACAAGAGGAACCCCAGATCTCTCACTCAGCTCAGGGTAACAGCCTGCATGAGCAGGGCCGGAGCAGCTGACACACAGCTCTCTGTCCTACCAGGACAGATTTTTGTGGCCATGCCAATTTAAGATGACCTTTAGAAAGTTACACTTATTAAGGATGTTTAAAAGACCGTCCTACTACAGCAAACACAAATGCCAACAGAGACTCAGGATGTTTCAGAGAAAGTGGTTTTAAAATTCCTTTAATATTGTAATTTGAAGTATTTCAGTCTTAGCACACTTACAGCTGGTGTCCTCATTTCTGTTGAAATTATTTTTATACTGTCTCCTCCACATTGCTTTTTCAGCCCTCCCAAAGAGTCTGTAGCCAGTGTTATTTGTGGATGGTTCTTTCAAGCCATGCTAACCTAATACACCAACATCTTGGGGCATTAGGTATCAACAACAGTGTATTTTCCATCATAACTCTTTTTTACTTTATAAGCTTCTTGTTTCTATAAATGACCTTTTGCTCCCTCTGCAATTAACAGACTGCTTCATTTAACAGATCCTGAGATTAGTTTAACTCACTGGAGGATGTAATCTCAGAAATTACATTCCTGAATGAAAGCAGTTTCTTTTTAGGTCTATGCAAGTCCTATAAATTTTTTTCATAGAACCATAGAAACTCCTGAGCTGGAAGGGACCCTCAGGGATGCTCAGCCCAGCCCCTGTCCCTGCCCAGCCACCCCAACAAGCCCACCCTGAGCACCCCTGGCAGCGCTGCCCAAATGCTCCTGCAACTCTGGCAGCCTTGGGGCTGGGACCATTCCCTGGGCAGTGCCAGGGGTAAGAGCCTTTCCCTAATATCCAACCTAAACCTCCCCTAACATAGCTTTGTGCTGGTTTTGCTGAACTCTTCTGCCTGCACTCTGAGGACAGTTCCATACAGCACCACAGGTGGGATGCCAATAACCAGGAACATCAGTTTTAATCCCAGCTTGTGTTGCCATTGCACTTGAGCTTGGCAGCTTTCTATTTTTTAATAGTTCCACAAAGAGCGGGAGCTCAGCTACACTGACAATGTCCTTCTGACAAGCAACTTCTTCTGCTGTCTTTCTTAGAGACAGAAAAGATCTGCTGTGGGCAACACAAATCTTGTTAAGAACTCAGTGACACGAGCTCTAAGCCTGAAAAAATCAGGGTATGGGTCAAACAACCACGTAAGGAAGAATAGAAGCAACTGGAGTTTTACTCCCATATTCTTCCAGAACTTTGATGAAATACTACACTGGGTGAAATGGTTTCTACTCAATAAATGAAATGGTTTCTACTCACCTTGCACCCAAATTACAAATTGGTCTAAAAACTGAAAATGCAAACCATTTCACTGGAGTGAAACCAAGCAGGTGTACAGGAGCTGTTTGAGCAACTGTATCACTGACAGGATTAAACAGCCTTCTTGCATTTCCCCTTGGATCAAAGAACTATCAGAAATGGCTCCCCTTCAGGCATTCAGGGCAGAACTCATGGGCTGATACTGGGAGAGTTATGCTCATTACAGGAACTGGCTCCAACCCTGAATAAGTCTGAAAGCTTGGCGTTTGCCAACTGAGCTGACAATAACTGAGGTTTGAAAGAATGTTGCTCTAGTATAAAGCCCTGGTGAGCTGAAAAAGCACAGGACTTACAGGGACTTACAGCCTCCTCATGCTTCAGGAGCTAAACCCCTCCATTTCATCACAGTTCAGCACCTGGAGATCTGCTATTTTCTTTAAGTAAACAAATCTTACACTCTAAAGAAATCCCTGCCCCAGATGTTTTATCTGTCCTCCAGACACAACCCCATGCTGTGGCATCATTCCCTCTGGATGGAAGCAGAGAGCCTGGGTCTTTGAATTAGTCCAGGAATCCAGCGGGACACAGCACTAAGACCAGTTCCTGATGTGAGCCACGAACACCACAGGAACTCAAAGGATTAAAAGAACATTAAACAAAGGGTTGGAAAAATATCTGTAGGAAATTAATAATTACAAATTAGATACTAAAGGCTTAATCCTGGATTTACAGGGATTCTGATAAAACGAGATGAAATGTAATCAAAATATCAGGTTACGTATTCAACCTCTGTGGAGCAGAGATCACAACTTTAATTTATACTGACTGCGGGCTCTGTGGAAGCTGCTTATCCATTCATCATGTCTTGTTCACTACCAAAACAAACAAGACTCAGCCCAAACTCAGGTTCCTGAGCTTAACCACAGCATGAGTAATCACAACTCCTTCAGTTCAGCATCCTTCAAGGAAGACAGACTCACTAGAAGAACTTGCAGCTAACACTAAAAAATACGAAGGGTTGTGGGACAGACTTGATGATGTTGGAGGTCTTTTCCAACTTACTAATTCCATGACCCCATGGTGTAAGCGTTGTGCATACGTGTACAGACGTGCCTGCACGAGTGACTGAGGGAAGGAAGCTTTGTAGTAAGTGTTGGAGCTCTCACAAGTCTGTGACAAGGTACAGATGAAATGCTTGTGTCTGCAAGTCAGCTGGGGGCTCTTGTGTCCACAGTGTCTTCCTGAAAGCACAGCCTTACTTCAACTGCTCTACTCCCACCTCTGCCAGGCTGTGGGACCCCAAAATCTTCAGCTCTTTCCCCACCAGCAGGGTCTGCCCCCGAGAGCAGCAGCCAGCCAACGTGTGCTGACAAACAAGCACTGGGCACAGACATCCAGCAGGACACAGCTCCCAGAGCAGCAGGAATGGAACAGAGACAGAACATTTTCTTCCTCTTAACCCCCACTATGACACCCCAAGCTACACAAACACTGTGTGAGTCTGCCCCATCCCTGAAAGTGTCCCAGGCCAGGTTGCACAGCACTTGGAACACCCTGGGGTAGTGGAAGGTGTCCCTGCCCATGGCAGCGGAGAGACAAGATGAACTTTAAGGTCCCTTCCAACCCAAACCAGTCTGTGGTTCTATGAAATCCACACAATTGCCATTAATGCTGCTCTAAATAGTACATTAAGAGGATAATGAACAAACTGGTTATTAAAATTTAGTTTCACCAGCAACTCTTAATATAAATACATAAATAATTTTCATTGTTCCTGAGTGATCATTACAAGATTGAATTAAAAGTATTTGGTCTCTTAACTATGGATGTGAATATTATTTGCACTCCTTATTCTGAAGATGCATTTTGATCCTGGCATAAATTTTAGGGGGAAGAATGATGATGAAAATGTACAAGTAAATTAAGAACATTAAGAATGAAAAAGATTTGACTAGGATCCGGACACACTGAAGGCCTGGCTGAGACAAAGGGCAGATGTGTTAATTTTTTAATAATTCACCTAAATGCAAACAATGCAGAATTTCATTCCTCGGTGTGGCTCAGGAGGTTTGGTGTGGAGCCTGGGGGACTGCTTCAGGGAAAGGAGGAGCTGCCTGAGCTGACTTCCCTGAGCTGAAGAGAACTGGAGAACAACCGAGGCTGGCAGGGACCTCTGGAGATCCTCTAATAAAGCCCCTGCTCAAAGCAAGGCACCTGGAGCAGGCTGCTCAGGCTCATGCTGTCACCAAAACTCACCAAAATCCGGTCAAATACAACTCCTTAACACCAATGTAGCATTCAGAAGGGCATTCATTATTCATGACAGGCCTGGTTGCACAGGGGACAACTCCACCTTGTGTGCACGTGATCTTCTATAAGCGTGTTGCTTATATACAGTCACCAGGTGCATGTTTTGCTCATTACCATAAAGCTCTCCCCAGTTTCCCAGGTTCAGTCCTTGTTTTGGCTGTAGCTGCATTCCTAAGCCAGATGTCTTCCCCTTATCTTTCAACCATCCTTGCTGAGAAAGCAGATCCTGCGTACCCTGTTTCCTGCTAAAACTACACAGGCACAGTAGAAATTAGATAATCCCTTTTGGTATCAATTCTAGCCAGGTTTCAGCATCTCCAAGGACAGAAACGTCACTGTCTCCTTGGGCAAACCGTTCAACCACTCTCAGTATAAAATCACAACTGACTACAAAGTACAAATTTTCTCTGGAGACCCATTACACAGAGCTCTGCCCAACATGCTGAGGTACAGCACTGTGGACAGGAGACAGCAACACTGGAACAGCAGCACAGCTAAAAGGTGGCTGAGATTTTAGTCCAATTTTACTGAGCTCATTGGATCCCTCACAGTAGAACATAAAAAAAAGAGTAAATTCTCAACAAGGAACCACCACTCTCAGAAACATGTATCATCTCAAAGCCTATTGCTTCTCTGCAAGACAGTCAATACACTGCATTTTCCAGAGTATCCTCCAACCATCAGCTTCCTCCACGAACACCCAAGGCACTTCCAATTCAAGCAATTCATATTCAAAGCAACCAAAGCAGTTTTCTATGACAAAGCCCAGTGTCTTCTATAGCCCTGGCAGCAGACAGGAAGCTGCAACTGCTCAATATTCTCATCAGTAAACTCTTGAGGCCTCGAGGGAAGGCAGAACCCTGCACAGGTTGCAATGCAGACAGGAATCCCACAGAACCTCCTTGTCAGAAATAAGGTTTTCCTTTCTTATTGTAACACCTCCCTGCTGGAACCAACCATTCAGAGCTTTAATTAAGTTGCCAAATTCTGTGTTCAGATATATAAACCACAGAATGGGGATCTGTTGAGACAGACACCTACCAACACCCACCTGGAACCTGCTGCTGCTGTCCCCTCACTGTAACGCAGTAGTGGAAACAGACACCAGAGTGCAGGTACCTTTACATACTAACTTCAATATAAATTTTACAAATAAGATTTTTCTTTAATCACATTTTAATGCAACAGTTTCTTTACATAACACTGAGGACAGATGGTGCACTATGTATTCATTCACACATGCTGCAGTGAAGGTGTCACTGCCCAGCTGCGGGGGCACAGCTCCCCACACAACCACGGGAACAGGAGCACAGCCTTAAATGCATTTATTCTTCCTAACCTACCTGAATCTCTGTGCCTGGTGATGCACTGGCCCTCCAAACCGTCTAGCTGGTGAATGACACAGCTGCGACAACAGTGCCACATTTTTGTTCTGGTTAGGGTTGGCTGCAAACTTCACTGTAATGGGCTCGGAGGAACCTGGGGGTTTGTGACCATTGAAATTTGTAATTGCCTCTTCTGCTTCTGACCTTTTGTCAAACCGGATAAATGCGACCCCTCTGGACAAACCTTGTAACCAAACCAATAAAAAAAACAAACAAACAAAAAAAAAAAAAATTGAAGTTCAGGATAAACTCAAAATAACTTTGAAAACAAAACCCAAAAAAGTTCAGTATTTCTATGGTCACAGCTTTCAAGTTTTCTACATTTATATTTCTTCAGCAGCTGGAGGATAAATTACAAAATTATGAAACCGAAGACAAATTAGCACACTCATTTCAGCTATAACAACCACAGTGACTAAATACTTAAAAAATATGTGGTAGAATTCCATTATATTCATCACCAACTGACATTTCCATTCACAAAAAAACTCCTCAACATTTTAAATTAAGTTTTAAAAAAATAAATAATTAACTCCAGATGGTTAAAAACAAACCCAAACCCATTAGTTCCAATTACTTTATCACTAAAGAGCACCCACAAACACAGAATTTATACATTTTTGCAAATGTTTTCATTTTTCCATGCTAGAAACACACTCAAGTTCAGAGATGAGGGAACAAATGTCTTGACTATAATAAAGGACTTCCATCTTTTTTAATGGAGATATTAGAATTTCACCTGCACCACATAGGCTATTTACAGCTGGCACATAGATTATTTTTATTCATAAAATCAATGAAAAATTAACTCTTGGTACCAAACCAATATCAAAGCTGTTAAAATGTTGTGTATTTTCTTCCTAGTCTAATAGTTTTCAAAAGCCCCTGGATGCTGTTTCCTTCTGACTGAGGTACACGTTATGCCTTGTGAGCTCTCCTCTCCACCCCTTGCTCCTCATCTGTGACTTGACCTTAGGCTGAAAACACAGTTTATCACAGTGAAGCTAAAAGGGCACATTTGTTTAAATAGCACTCCAGTGGAGGTACTGCGGCCAGAACAAATGCAAACATTAGCTCTATTTCAGAAAGGGATGCATCAGATACTTTGTTTTCTTCACATCCACCCAGGACCACCTTCAAAGCCAGATACAGAAGTTAAGCTTATCATAAACCACAAAATCATAAACTGTTGTTGGTAACAGTTGAGGATCATTTTCTGTTTCACAGAAGTAAATGTAACACATCAAGACCTGGGCCTGAAGCAAACAAGGTGTGATTGCACTTTGATAAACAACAACACATGGGCTCACCAGAGAGAGCTGACAGCACTGTATGCTCAGGTACCACTGAGATCAGCCTCCCTGCAGGGCAAGGGTACGGCCCAGCATCACTGGGAGCTCAGCAAGGCCTATCCTAGAGCTCAGCTTACTGTGACTCCTCCACTTTCATGCTGCTCATCCTAGTGCTTCTCAAAGCATTCATTTAAAACTTAAATATTTTAGAAAGTGTATTTTTAAACAGAATAATTTTCAAAAGCTGGAGTACCAACTCTCTGAGAAGGTACAGCTAAGTACAAATTAAAACGTGTCTTAAGTGGGAGCACATCAAGATATGAAAGACAGGCTTAAAGCCACGGCATAGCCACATTCCTGGTGGGATGGCAAGCCCAGGCTCTGTAGGCATTAACTGTGAGATGTAACAGAACCCACTCTTCAGCCAATGCATTATTAAGGCTATGGGAAAGCAGGTGCTGTGTTCTGAGCTGAATTACACAGCATCAGGCCTCAGCACACTCATGAAAACTATATTATTCTTGGGGAGATTTTATTTGTATGACTTCTGTCATCTCATTTTACAGCTCTGTCAAATCCAGATGCTCTCCAGACCCCAGGGACTGCCAGAGAGGTATGACTAGTTTTGAGACGTGCAGTTACTAAGTTTGCTGTGCTCCACAAGTCTTTTTCTTGCTTCTCATTACAGCTGTGTCCTACATAACCAGCTCCAGGGCCATGCAGGTATCAGAGTTGGGCAAAGCAAATAACATTCTCCAGTCAGGATGGGATTTTCCTCACTCAACCATGGAGTGTCTGACATGTCAGTCTCCAGATCTCACCAAGTCAGCTCAGTTTTCTCTCAGCCTGCACTCAGACTGAGCCCACCAGGAGCTGCCAGTGGCCCACTCTGAACTACAGCAGATTCCTCACAGAGCAGAAAAGCTTCTTCTGAACTCATGTGTATAAATGCACATCCCAGTTACAAATGTTAAATGTGCAATTGCTAGAATTAGATTGTCTTCTATTCCAATACACCAGATGTATAATCAATGAAAAAGTGTATTTGTAAACAAAAGCTCTCTCCAGATTAATACGTGACATATGGGCTACCAGTAAAACACAGAACAGCTGGGTGACAGTGTAAGCCAGACAGTTATACTGTCTGAAATAATGGGGTAAGAACTTTAAACTTCTGACACTAACAGTCAGAACTGCCACCACAAAGAAAACCTTAACTTTGGTCTCCCCTGAGCCAAGTGCCTAACTAGGTAACTTCACCCCTCTTTTTTTTTTCTTTTTTAATACACAAAATGCATTAGAACTCTCAGGGCAGTACTAAGTGTATGAAATTAATTCCTTTGCTTAGCAGTAACCACAGAAGCCTGTAAGACATCTCACATGGTTTAAAATATGAGAAAATTGAGTGAGTTCCAGGCTGGTACAAAAGACAAAACACATTTTTGTTTTGCTTTAAATCTGTAACTATGGCCTGGAATTGACCAGTGGATAAGAGCTGCATGTGTGTAAACTCAAGGTAAGGTCAGCACTCCAGGTTACACACATGGCCCAGAAACACAGTGCACTGCAGTGCCAGCAAGTGTCAGAGCAAGAAACTAGATTTGGCAAATTAGCAGCTGATAAAAATGACAATAATCCTATTTTAATATGGTCTGAGGTTTGGGCTGTAAGCTGGAAAAGGCAGTGTGAGTCATTCTGTGTTTAAAAAAGAAATCACTGAACATGGATATCCTGTTAAAATTCTATCACTGGCTGACAGCAGATGTCATGATTAGCTTGTCCAAGTCTAATTTACAGAAGTTTAGGTACTGCCAGTCTCAGAAAACACCAAACACATGCTGTACATTCCAGTTTTCCACAGCCCAGAACTCACCTGTGGTTTGATCCACGAGCACACGTGAGTTGATGATGCGCCCAAAACGGGAGAACATATCTTCTACATCCTTCTGTGTCATTGACCGGGGCAGGCCGCTGATATATAAATTAGCATCCTTGATAACTTCAGAGCTTGGGCGGGCATAGGAAACCTTTAAAAGAAATGAAAACACATGTTCAGAGTATTAACAGGGAAGATCCATTTATTGCCATGAGTCAATTTAATTAACTCCTCCATTACCAACACATGCATTTTTACTGCAGTTCAAAAAAATGGGACCAAGAGAGAATAGGGGAAAATCAACCAAACAGGAGAATGGCCTTATGTAGGGACATGCCCTTTCTTTTTGGGCTAACCCAAGAGATAACAACTATATTAGCATTGCTGTAAGGAGACAGCAACAGACCAACACCAATGCCCCCAGCAAACACTTTTGCCAACGAAGAATCCCAAGTTCTGACTCAGCCACTGGACCTGAGCTTACATCAGGAACTTGTCCTGCCAGTACATTTTCTAAAGCTTCGTAAAAGGATGGCACAAGTAGAGTGCAGTTTTCTGTCCTAATTTCTGGTAGTGGAGAAAGCTGCATAGATCACCTCAGCAGGAGCAAATCCTACACATAGAGCACAGGCTGTTCTTTTGGATAAAGAAAGGAGTGCACGTGTACTAACAAGATTTACAAAAAATATTATGAAGCATCCAAGTTGTGCACGTCTTAAACGCCTGGCAACCATCTATAATGGTCCCTCTGCTGCTGTAAAAATGGTGGGAATATGAAGAAAGGGAACCTTCAAATACTAAGCTGTTTCAAAACACTTCACTACTCTCCTCCCAGATTCATGGGAGCACACAAACTTTACCACCAGAATGAAGTTTATTACAATGCTGTTTTCACTGAAGAGCTCCTACCTTGATAGTTTTTGACTGAAGTCTGAGGCCATTCAGCGTGTTTATTGCTCTTTCAGCATCTTTTGCAGTTACGTAGTTCACAAAGCCGTAGCCTAAGCTGTGTCCTGAAGGGAAGAACATTTTTTAAAATTAATCCTCACAAAAGTATGTTATTGCTACTAAACTGAAAGGAAATGCAAACAAGAAGTGAACTTCACATACACAATCCACACAGCAAATATTTCAGTAAGCCAAGGAGGTTTCCAAGGCTGGCACACATCATGAGTAACTCAGAGGTCTTCTACTTCCACTCTGGACATCCCTCTGCCTTCACGGACAGCAGGCATTGCACAGAGCCCCCCTTAACAGTCAGAAATTTAGGGCTAAAACACAAACTCTGACCAGTCTTGCAAACTTCATGGGTGGGGAACAAAGGCAATGACTTAACTAAGTTCATCAGTACAAAGCCTTGTGGATAGAGAGCAGAAAGTGATAAAATGTCAATGGATGAACTGTAAGGTTTGAAATGAAGACCCTCATGATTTCTTTGGCTATTCCCACCTCCACCCCGGGGACAAGAAGGAAAAAGAAGTTTCCAATCCTCCATTAATACAGCTAACAAGCAGCCAGTTTTCCAAACACAGCATCATAGTGAAGAGTGAAAAATTCTCTTTAAGGCAGACAATTCATGTACTGTTACCTTATTTAAGTTTACTCTGAAAGGAATAATTTTATATTAATAATAAAAATCATTAAAATATTTAAAGAAAAGGATATTTATTTGGATACTTATGTGCTCTGCTTCTATCTCCAACCTCCACAATTGCTACTATCAATTACTACATTACATATTAAGATCATTTTGGGTTGCAATTTCCCAACCATTACAGGTTCTTAGTAGTGTAGGTCTAAAAATAACTAAAATGCTTTCAAGACTGTCTCAGAGCAATAAGAAAGCTGCAATTCAGCCCTAGACACACCTCTTTCAGCCAACTTCTCCTTGTCTCTGCCAGATCTGTGGGATTTTCTAAAGAAAATTGTAAGCATGCATAGGAAAATGTGCTATTTTCCTCTAACAATATACTACTTTTAAGTTATTACGTTCTATTGTTAGGCTTAAGGACATTAGAAGACAAAGCTAATTGTTATGGTAAGGAATTCTGTGGTGAAATAGCCCTTTTTAATCACACTGCTTGGCTCTGCAATGGCCTTAGCTGACAAGGAAATTTCCTTATGCTTTCCTGACATTTCAGAAGACCAAATACAGACACAGGAGTCCAATGATGATATCGTGGCACAAATGTCAGAGGAAATGAAGAAAAGGGCTGTAAGAGAACTGCAGATTAACTTCAGATACAGAAAAAAGGATGCCCAGTCTGCTGAGACATCAAGATTGCAAGTGTAAAATCCACAAGGGAATGGAAGGATGCCCCAAATAACCCTCAGTGTTTTCATGCCAACAGACTGACTGCAGAGCTGCACCAGCTCCTGGCACAGCCTCTGCCTTTGGCTGCTTCCTTGTGAAACCTAATCCAGCAGCAACTCAGCTGAACCCTGACAATGTCAGGGCCTGCTGCCTAATGCACCCTTTGTATAAACACTCACAGGTAATTTCTGCCGTCTGCTAAAACTCTTAGAGAAGCCAGATCCCCTGCGTTCAAGCCTTGCACAGAAACAACATCCTGTTCCCTTAGAGACCTGGTGTTAAAGCAGCTCCAAACCAGCCTCTCGTGACACCAGACACAGAACACATCTAACAGCAAACTGCTCTGTGCCAGCAAGTAGGATTTAACTCCATCCTCTGGAGACCTACAGACAACATCTGCAGAATTCTGACCAATGTTTCCAACATGTACCCACAGCATGGTTTTTGTGATTCCTTTATGACATTCCTTTTGTTTTATTAGTCAAAGATGATCAGTCATTGAGATCAAATATGGTTGGTTTCCACCCACTCACCTACTGAGATTATTTACCTGTGATTAAGTAAATGAGTAACTGAACAACTAGAAAAATGTTGAGCACCTGAACCCTACCTTATTTCTTTTATTTTTCCTACCTTATTTCAGATAAAGAAAACAAAAGTAAGCTTAAGAGGGAAAAAAATACCAGGTGGACAGTTGGCAATGACTTTTGCAAGGATGGGAAGCATCCAACATCTCTCATAGGTCCAGCCCTGCTCTGAAGGCTCAGTGCAACAGCTGCTTCATAGATATTTTCAGTCTGTCCCAAAAGTCACATAAACATGAATATTCCAGCAAACTACCGAACAGAACCAGGTTCTAATAAAAATTATGGAAATGGGCCCTTAAAGACCAGGGAAACATACCCCAAACAAGACTAATCCCTCCAAGTGTGACCCACAGTGAGCCCTGCAGGACTCTCACTTCCTCCATGGATGCTGCACTGGGGAGGACTGGGGAACTATTTTCCTGACAGGTGAAGAAGAGCAGGATTCCACTTATAAATTTATTAGGTTGTCTTCAGTACACTGAGTATCCTTCCCTTGCAACAAATTCCCAGAGAACACAGCAGGCATAGGATTGGTTTGAAAGGAACTTAGACACAATTTCATTCCACTCCCTGCCATGGCAGGGACACCTCCCACTGTCCCAGGTCACTCCCAGCCCTGTCCAGCCTGGCCTTGGGCACTGCCAGGGATCCAGGGGCAGCCACAGCTGCTCTGGGCACCCTGTGCCAGGGCCTGCCCACCCTGCCAGGGAACAATTCCTGCCCAAGATCCCATCCAGCCCTGCCCTCTGGCAGTGGCAGCCATTCCCTGGGTCCTGTCCCTCCAGGCCTTGTCCCCAGCCCCTCTGCAGCTCTCCTGGAGCCCCTTCAGGCCCTGCAAGGGGCTCTGAGCTCTCCCTGGAGCCTTCTCTTGTCCAGGTGAGCCCCCCCAGCTCTGCCAGCCTGGCTCCAGAGCAGAGGGGCCCCAGCCCTGGCAGCATCTCCGTGGCCTCCTCCGTGGTCTCACTCCAACAGGTCCATGTCTATCTTGTGTTGGGGTCTCCAGGGCTGGAGATGGGGGTCTCACCAGAGTGGAGCAGAGGGACAGAATCCCCCTCTCCCCTGCTGCCCACACTCCTTTGTTTCCTTCCAAAGCATCGCACAAGTTATGTGTTTATGCACTGTTAGAGACCAGTGACAAGGAATTTTAAGTTACTTATATACAGGATAAAACCAGACCTAAGTTGCAACACCCATGGACACCCAGGAGTAAAAGGCACCACGTGACCTGGGCCCAGTCCCTGGAATCAGAAACTGTGCCCTAACACACACACGCACACACACACACACACACACACACACGTGCCCACGTTAAAAGCAGCCTGCCAGGCACTATGAAAGCACATTCTACAGCCTCCAGCCAATGCTCACTTTTTCCAAACTCAGGTGTACATATTCTGTGTCCACTTGTTCCTGTACAAGTCCTACCCTGGACCTTACACACATTTCTCCTTGCAAGTGTCTGTCCCCAAAGTACCATCATACAGTGACTGTATAATTTTTTACTGTTTTTGTCTGGCCTTCTTTACTGTTTCTGTCAGAGCAAAATTCTGTATCTTTTTCACTTCCAGTTTTATACAAACTCCTCAGTGACTATTCTTTATCCAACAGTTTGAATGTCCTGGGAAGTGAGGGGGCAGGGACATAATGGGGTTTACCCAAACAAACAGTGACTAAAAAAAGAAGGCTCTGAAAGTGGCAGGATCACAAAAGTTCATTCTCATATTCCCACTAGGCATCTGACAGTAAGTTTGTACTGAACCCCAATATTACAGTCCTGTTAGCTTTTACCTGACAATAGGTAAGAAACTATCAATTACCTGTATTTCTCAACAATAATCTAGAATGCAGACCATCCCTTTTAATCTGTACCTACCACCTTTAACCTACAGTAGTATAACATGACCTCATAGCCCTTAAGTGCTAGAAAAACCCAATCCACGCAAAACTGACAGTATATGTTAACTTCTCTTGCCCTAAAATACCCAATATTTTGGGTATTTTAACAATAAGCCTCAGCCATCTCCTCCCACTCAGTGCCCAGTGTTCATCTCTACCCAGGCCAGGCCAACACACACCAGTCCTGTCACTGCAGGAGACATTTCCACCTCACAGATGCCTGTGCAGGAATACTCTTTGCTTCATCATTTTACTCCAAAACAGGACAATCTACCTATGTGCTAAGGATGACAGGAAATATATAAGGAATTAGCATTTACACAATATTATGACTGCTGTCAAGTGTTTACCCCAGGCAAGGAGAGAAGTTTTTTTGCTTTCTCCTGATGTTCCCAGCCTGCTATAGAAACTTGCAGCACAAAAGAAACTGGTGCTGTAACAGTTTTCAAAATATTTTAGTGGATAGGAATTTAAAAATATTTTTTAAAGTTTGCATATACATAAATATAAATTTACTCAAGAGACAAAGCCAAAAAAGAGCAACAAGTAGGTCCTTATCTGCATGAATAATTAACAAAGTAACTACAAAACCTAGTTTTAAGCAAAATACTACACTCCTTCAGCAGAAAGAATCAAGTTTTGTTTCCATGATAAAAGGCCCTTTCAGGAGAGAGGGCACTGCTTTTCTTTCCGTGCATCACTTGGGTTTCTGTCCATGTCCCTGCTTCCTTTCCCAGCTCCCGAGACACACGGCTTCAGTCACCAGCTCCTTCCTCATTCCCAGCAGTGCTGACAACTCCAGCTTCACTGAGGAGTCTGACACACACCAGAGCACTTCATTGAGAGCAGCTAACTCAGATCCTCCCCATCCTGTCCTCCACAAGAAACCCCAAAATCAAATCTGGCTCCTGTTATGTCAGTGCACCTCAGCATGATGGCAACTTAGTTTAGAACTTGTTTTCTGAAGTGGGAATCAGTTTCTGGAGGATGTGAGCTGGGTTTGAGTTTTTTGTTTGGCTTTCCAAACCATGCCATGAGTGATAACCAGAGAGCCTAAACAGGTGCGAATGCATCAAGAAGTACCACAAAAATAACAGGCATCAGTAGAATTCAAATCAGTGGCTACAGTTTCTGAGGATTAGAACAGATTAAAGTGTTCAGATGTGCCTTGTGTGGGCTTCTTTAGCACAGTTACACTGTTGTACAACCAGGGCTCCTCAAACACATCAGCCCCCAACCATCTTGCATCAAACTTCCCGACAAGTGCCAGGATAGTGGAGAAGTGCAGCGAGGCAGGACTGGCAGAGCAGGTGACCAAGAGACTGCACCCTAACTGCTGAGCGAGCCACAGCACACAAACAGCATCCTCTGTTTCCTAACAGCCAGGAAAACACGCAGATGTGTGAGCAGAGCAGCCTGGCTGAGCAGGGAGCCATGGCAGAGCTCCAAGGGAAACAGAGAGCACAGGAGATAGAAGTAGTAACAGCTACAACAGGAGGAATTTGGAAACACTGTCCACTGTGTCTGAGGAATGCAGAGCTCAAATGCAGTTCAGACTTGAAAAGAATGGAAAGAAACAAAAGAATAATATCAAGGGTAACAAGAAAATATTCTATTCCTGTCCCAGCAGCACAAGGCTGGAAGTATGACAGCAGATTTAATATGTGATCTGAGCAGAGGGGCACAGGATGCTTTCTGTGCCTCACCTTACCAGCAGAGTCTAACAGGCTCTGCACTTTGGAAAGAGCTCCCAGAGAAAGGCCAGTGGATGAACACTGAGCCAGGGACTGACTGGCTGAGTGAACTGGTCCCAGTCAAACCTGGGGGGGGATGAAATGGGATCTATGTAAGGCTGATGAGGCATCAGGCTTATGTCCCTGCCAAAACTGCTTCATCTTTGAATGATCAGGAAATTGGAAGAAGGAAGGTAATTGCTACATCCATCTTCAAAAGGAGACAAAAACACACACCACACCCCTCCACACACACACTCTAGCTGTATGCCTGGACTGGAGTTTGCAGGGTCTCTACTGGGACCTGCAGTTCACCTCGTGATCCACGTTGTGGAGGAGGTGAGAGGAACATGCTCTCACCAAGACTGGAGATCCCACCAGGTTGGGAGGCACCCATCACAGACTGAAGGGTCGGGCTGCCAAGAGGGCAGCTCACCAAGACTGGAGATCCCACCAGGTTGGGAGGCACCCATCGGGCTGCCAAGAGGACAAGACAACAGCACCTCGTGGAATGCAGCAAGGACAGATGCAGAGCCTGATCGTGAGGAAAAAGACACCCTGGCAACAGCAGACTGGACACTTACTGGCTGGAGAGTGTTCTAGGGGAAACGAGCTGGGGATCAGGGTTCGGAGCGTGAGCCAGCAGTGCCCCTAGGGAGAGGGGTAACAGCATCCTGAACAGCCACGTGGCAGAACACTTGGCTCCAGAGACAAGGACCTGCCGTTTGTTACATCCTTAGCAGGTTTTGTTTTCATACTGCAAGGTGTCCTTATATCAAAAAGAAAGCAGCTTCATGAAGGATTTCTGTCAAAACGTATTTCTGTGATTGTACACAAACATCTGAAGTATTTAATGACCAATTTTCAAAACTAACAAATAAGGGCATGATTTTCCATTCCATGTCTATGTTGATCAAATTCCATCATCACAACATAGTAATAACAGAGTAACTTCTAGCATATCATTCATAGTATGTTTTAAAATACAGGAAATTATGGAATCAGGGAATGGTGTGGGTTAGGAGGGACCTTAGACACAATTTCATTCCAACTCCCTGCCATGGGCAGGGACACCTTCCCCCACTGCAAATTACTCCCAGCCCTGTCCAGCCTGGCCTTGGGCACTGTCAGGGATCCAGGGGCAGCCACAGCTGCTCTGGGCACCCTGGGCCAGGGCCTGCCCACCCTCACAGGGAACAATTCCTGCCCAAGATCCCATCCAGCCCTGCCCTCTGGCAGTGGCAGCCATTCCCTGGGTCCTGTCCCTCCAGGCCTTGTCCCCAGTCCCTCTGCAGCTCTCCTGGAGCCCCTTCAGGCCCTGCAAGGGGCTCTGAGCTCTCCCTGGAGCCTTCTCTTGTCCAGGTGAGCCCCCCCAGCTCTGCCAGCCTGGCTCCAGAGCAGAGGGGCTCCAGCCTTGCACTCAATCCTTCACTAATGGTATAGATGATGCATCTCAGATACTCTGGAAACACATGAAGCTGTAGCCAAAATCCATAGTTTGAACCAAAAATTTTCTCTTATCCAGTCCCCTAGTCCACAGTTCAGGGATGTCCTCTCATCTGCCCCACGAGCGACGCTGAGCAGCTGCTGTGTCTCTGACACAACCATTTGTGCTGTGGTGACCACAGTGAGTTCCAGAAAACACTGCTGGAGACAGAACTGAGTACAGGAGCTTCAGCGCTGGTACTGAAGCAGTTCAAAGTAAATTTCACTTTTACTTTGCCTACCAAAAACATTCTGCCCAAGTATTTTTTTGTTTACCCAAAGAATTTGTTGAAGCAACAGTTAATCATTCTGAAATACCTTCATCTGCCTCATCTCCAGTTAAGTCATAAATGCTGCCCAAAACTATCATTTAGTATCATTTTTGCTGCTTTTAATGAAGGGACGGGACCATTGTCAGGCTAAGAACGATTTATTGCTCAGATGAACATCAGTCTCAGAGGCTGTGAGATTTCAGAGGAGCAGGCAGTCAGCCATAGCTCAAAGAAGTCACAAGTTCTTCCTTACAAGACAATACATAACCTTCTAAACCAACAGACAGTTGCCACAGGGTTTATTTTGCTTTTCTAACCCATCACCTTTACTTACTTCTGCTGCACAGGGGATACTTTTGTCCAGTGGGCTGTTATCACACACATACACATATGTTCTATTATAACTTCTAAACTCTTAGCTTACTCTATACAACCACACCCCTACATTGTAAACTTTTCACTATCTTACCCAATACAGTTTCTCACTTAAGTCATATTCTTACTCACAACTACAGAAACATAACTTCATGATTTTTCTGCTTAATGTCTATGTATTGTATTTCTACATCAATCCCAGCCTCTTCCAAGGCTGCAGATCAAATCCCTCCGTGTCTGTGAAAGCTTCTGTTTTTCCGATTCCCACAATTTAGTCCCTGAAACACCAAGACAGCACCAGAAATCCCACAGAGTCCTGTCTGTGTCAGGCTGGGGGAAAAGCTCAGCCCAGGCAAATAGCCCAGGGCTGTGCCTAACCTAGAGAGCCCTGGGGAGCCCTGTGCTCCAGGCAGGGCTGGGTCAGTCACACCAACACCTCACGGGCAATTACTGCACCTGCCCCACCTGCACAGAGTACAGAGCTGAAAGTTTACGTTTATATTTCAGCATTTCCACAATGTTTCACTCTTTACTGGTAGTCCGTGCAGCAGCTCAGGATCTTCCTTCTACAGGACGTGAACCCAGCTTTGTGGCAGTTCCTGTGACTAAGACCCAGACTGTGCACTAAGCCAATTCCCACTTCTGCTCAAGACTTCAAACCAGCACATCTTACTGAACAAACACTTGATGGCAATAGAAAGGAACTAACAAGGAAACAAAGAAAATATCTAGTTATATTGATAATGACATTCCAATCCAGAATGTGTCCCCACTGCTTCCCCTGGCTTTAGGACACAATCTCTGTTTCTGTTCATGGCTCAACAATGAAGAGTCTCATTTATAGAAGTCTAAGGGCAAAAGCACATTTAGCTGGTTTGGAAAGCCTGACCTTCAAACAACTCAGAAAAACATTACAAATAACAAACAAAGCTGCCTCTCCTTCTTATGTAAAATCAGTGATATTTTCCTTGAAACAAAGATGAATACAAACAACTCAGATACCTCTCTGGGAAAAAGTCAAAAGCTACAAAGCTAACTTGACAAAAGTCTGTTGCCAACCCTGGTTCAGAGAACTCACAGACATCTCACCATCTTCACAATAATGCAAAAATTCAAACATAAAAGTAACAGCTTTAAATCCTAAAAACAAAAGGGTGGGGGCTTTTTAGTAATTAATTTTATTTCACAAAGTCTCTCTGCATAATTATCATTTCTATATGTTTGGGTTTTTTTCCTTTGTCTCAGTTACAGAACATTTCTCTATTGAGATTGAATTTCAGTTGCTGCAGGGCTCCTTTTCCAAATGAACTGCCAGCATCCAAGATTCTGTGAAGTGAAAAGGATTTGTAAAGTGAACATAGAAAACACCAGGCCCAGCACTGTAAAGATTTACCACAGGCTGGTTTTTCTGAAGAGAGTCTGGGAGGAAAATGCCTGCCCACTTATTGCAAGATTTTATTTCTTTAAACAGGACCACATTTGTTCACCTGTTGTTGGAACAAAAATCTGACTGTTCAAGATGCTGAGGGCTCAAAAATTCACTTCTTCCTTCTCTTGAGGAAGAAACTTCAGCTTTCAAATAACAATACTTCTTTACTTGCAAACATTACAGTACAAAAGCCTCAGCAAGTGCTCAGTCACCCTAATCACAGGCTGAGCTGAACCCAGCTTTTACACTGCAGAAATACAGCTGCTCCATTGGAAGAGAATGGAAGTATTGTAAGAGGTAGAAAAATAACTCCCACTAAAAACATGCTGAAAGATATTAGACCAAAGATGTTGCTACATAGCTCATTTGTATGGCTTCATATGGGAAAAAAAAAAAAGGCAAAGGAAGCAAAGCCATGGAATGGTCTGTACAGTTCTCTTGGCCTTTTTGACTTGTAAGGTAAGGAGGGTTGCATTTAACCCTCTCAGTGTATCCAGACAGAGTGGAAGGACGCCCATGACCCCAAAACAGCAGGGAGTCACTGCCTCTTGTGCCAGCCCTGCCTCAAAGCTTTCAGAAACACTCTTAGGGTCCCTCTGAGTGGGAGCATCACCACCTGGTGACCAGCCACCGTTCCCAGTCTGGCATCACTGCAAACACACCGAGTGTGCTGTCAGAACCATCAGCCAGCTCAGTGACCAACATTTCTAACAGATTTGGCCCTGATGTCAAACCTTTGGGTACTTCACTAGGGGCTTCCCTCCAGCTGCACCTTGTCCTGATGAACCCCAAACACAAGGACTGGTTTTCAACACACTCACAGGCCCTTCACCTGGTGACACAGGTCCTCCTCACTAAGAACACACCTGCCCAGCCTGAGCAAGAGGCCCCAGGCACAGCTCCACATCCTTTTCAGTAAAGGCAGCTTTTCTTTTGCCAAGGCCTCTGCTGTTCCAGGAATAGGTGCTGCCACAACTGCTGGAGACCACAGCACATCATCACCAGCCCTGACTGCACAAGGGCTACACACAGCAGTGTGCCCAGTCCCTGCCCTGCTCTGCCTG
This sequence comes from Onychostruthus taczanowskii, assembly GCF_017590055.1. Classification (NCBI taxonomy): domain Eukaryota; kingdom Metazoa; phylum Chordata; class Aves; order Passeriformes; family Passeridae; genus Onychostruthus; species Onychostruthus taczanowskii. Next base: position 1,198,905 of record NW_024497630.1, on the reverse strand, counting down.
CTCACAGTGCTCCAGAAGCTCTGCTCTAGGCCAGACTGGTACATAGGCCTAGCCTCAGCAACAGCTAAATAAGTGTTTGACTGTCCCCCAGCAGGGGTCAACCAGAACAAAAACTTCAACCTCCTTTTGGTCAAGTACACCTGACAAAGCTCAAGTCCAGGTGTCCTGCTGCTGTCCCATCCTGACAGCAGCCAGAACTCTGGGGCATAAGAGGGGTACCAGAAATCCACCGAAAACCTGAGATATGCCCCAAATATTGAGAAGCAAAGCCAAAGACTGCTGATAGAGCTGTTGCTTCTACTGGCTGTGCTCTGATCCCTCTGAAAGAACCCAGGCAAGCTTTAGGGCTAGAAAGATGGGGAATGGTCTGGAAGGAAAGAGTCTGAGGAGCGGCTGAGGGCACTTGGCTCGTTCAGCTGGAGCACAGGAGACTGAGGGGAGGCTCCTCGGGGGCTGCAGCTCCTCCCCAGGGGAGGCAGAGGGGCAGGGGCTGAGCTCTGGGACAGGGACAGGAGGCCAGGAAGGGCTGGAGCTGTGCCAGGGCTTGGCATGGAGCTCAGGGAAAGGTTCCTGCCCCCGAGGGTGCTGGCACTGCCCAGGCTGCCCAGGGAATGGTCCCGGCCCCAAGGCTGCCAGAGCTGCAGGAGCGTTTGGACAGTGCTGCCAGGGGTGCTCAGGGTGGGCTTGTTGGGGTGCCTGTGCAGGGACAGGGGCTGGGCTGAGCACCCCTGAGGGTCTCTTCCAGCTCAGGATATTCCAGGATTCTCTGATTTAGGTTAGTTGTATTTCTGTACCTTTGAGAGAACTCAGTTCTACCTCTGGGGCAGTTTATGTGGCCAGCTTTATGACAAAGGGAATTAAGTGGAGTTGGCAAAGCTGGTGTTCACATTTTCAGTATTTGGGCAATTTGTCTGCAAACCATTTGCACTTCTCATTAAGTTAACCATTGCCACAAGGCATTCTTGAACGCACCTTTAAAGAAATCACACACCACCAAATGTGATTAAAGAGCTAGAAAAAAAATCCAGAGGTAATGATGCATTCCAATTCCACAGTTAACAGCAAAACTGCATAAACAATTTCATGGGTGTTTTGCATGCAAAAGGAAACTATTCCAGCCAAAGAGAATACTTAAGTATTTTCTACAAACAAGGACACTTCAGGATTCCATTTCTAGACTGAGTTCACTGCACTGGTGAAAAGAGCAGTTGCCCTGTCACATGAACTTGAGCCACTCACCACCCTGCAGCACCTGACAGCTGGGCAGTAAAATCCTCCTCCCCTTTCTGCTTGAAAAGCTCACATGGACAAGGACACTAATTTCTTTTTTAGCTGCATAATTTCTGAGAATTAGTCTTCCAGAGAAGACATAAAAAGAAAAAGGCAGGGAAAGGGTAAAGCTTTATGTCCATTCCTGAGGAATTGCAACTATCTGAAAGTGACTTCTTTTGGTCCTGTAAGCAACATGTCCCAGGCACACCTGCGGAGAGTGAGCCATCACGACAGCAGTGTTTGAGATGGACCCCAAATTCCTGCACAAAACCTTAACAAGTCACCCCAAAGTGTCCTTTCTGCTCCACACTTCCCAGAAGCAGTGGAGAGATCCCTTTGCCCAGATAGCTGCTGATCACCTTAGTGACCTCCATCAGAACTCACAGTGACACAGCAAATGCAGAGAGTGCAGAGGAAGCCCACGTCTCCCTCCCAGCCCCTGCACAGAGGGGGCAGGTCTGGGGAGCTGACAGGTACAGACAGAGCCTTTGGAACAGCGTGAAGGATCATATCCTACACTTCCCAGAGCAGACAGTCATGAGTACCAGAGGGAAAACACTCCCTGCTCAGGCAGTACAGAAGGTGTGAGGGAAGGAACAGGAGCCCTCAGGAAGTTGGATGCCTCCTTTCCAAAATCAATCACTGTCAGGAGGAGCTCTCACAGAATGAGGTGTGCACAGCAACCTGTCACCAGGGACTCCGAGAGGGGATATGGTGTCAGGAGCAATAAATAGACCCCAAAGAAGTCTGAGGCCATAAACACATGGGGAAAAAGGTTCACAGAATCCTAGAATAGAACCCTAGCATATTCTCAGTTGGATTGTGGGGCCCCTTCAACCCCTGTCCCTGCCCAGCCACCCCAACAAGCCCACCCTGAGCACCCCTGGCAGCGCTGTCCAAACGCTCCTGCAGCTCTGGCAGCCTTGGGGCCGGGACCATTCCCTGGGCAGCCTGGGCAGTGCCCAGCACCCTTGGGGGAAGAAACTCTTCCTAATATCCAGTTTAAACTCCCCCAACACAGCTTTGTGGTAGTTTTGATGAATTCTTCTCCCTTGCACTCTGAGGACAGTTACATACAGTATCACAGGTGGGAGCACCCCAAGCTCACACAAATATTCCAATAAGGAATATTCTTTTTAATATTACCATGTGCTGCTATAGCACATGAGTTTGGCAGCTTTTTGTTTTTAATAATTCCACCAAAAAGCAGTTTAACTCTACATTTTCAGAGCTTTAGGACAGTCAGGGTTAAAAGTACCAATACTTCAGCAGAGTAAGGGGAAGACAGAGAAACTAAAACACACATGACCAACTAACTTTCAGCTTCAGCATTTGGTCCAGAAGGACTAACAGCCTGTGTACAGCTGCATGGACAGCAGGCTAAAGATGACCAGGCTCTCTTGGAAAATTTAGAGCTATTGAGTAGAAGCACCTGTGCTGTGCAAAGTCAGACACCCTGACACAACAAGCCATCAGCATCTGTGCTGCAAGAAACTGAGCAACCTCAGAGGGACCCAGAGGCCTGCATTCCTGCATTAACAGGTACTGAAGGAGAAATGTTTTTAAAAAACTCACCTGTTAGAGGAGTCCAGCCCAGAACACTGGCTGGGAACAGAACCTGGATGTTGCAGCAAAGTCAGGCACTGACCATGCAAAATACAGCATGAGACAGATTTCTTCGGCTGGATCATCTCCAGCACGAGGCAGCTGCTCCAAGAAAGTGGACATTTAACATCATACACATCCCTGGAGAGGGAATCAATGCAGAGTACAGGTCTGGCCCTGCAGTGTCTGCAGGCAATGTTGCAGGACTACTGGACCAACCCCAGACTTCTCACTCTTAGCCCCATGAGCCAGAGCCCAGGAAGAGAGGATTTAATTGATGGAATCAGGTCAGTGGCTACTCACAAACCTCAGCAATCATCATGATAGGCCAGAAGATGCACCAGTGAAAAGTTACACTGCAGGCTGGACACTGTGCCATACTATATTGTGAAGTGGAACTCAGCCTTCTAACATTTCCCTAGGGTTCAAAGCCCCAAGGCAAGGCTGGTGGTCAATTAAGGTCTGCCAGAAAGAACAGTGTCCAATGAATGCTACAATTCTCTTATGAAAATCCTGGATGTCCAAGACATACTCGCCATAAACACAAGTACAATGAGCAGCATAGCAACAATCCAGTATTTGCCTGCTGACTCCCAGTACTGATTCACCCATCACAGGCCAAGCAAAGCCATGTCTGGAAGTGCTGAGGAATGCACTACACCAACTGGAGAATGCAAAGCCCAGCACTCTATTCCTCCAGTATGATCAGGAGGAGCCCTGCATCCTTCTAATGCACATCTACTATGCACAAGTTTTTCTGTACAGGTACTGAAAAAAAGGCACAAAAAAACCAGAAAAAGAAGCTGTCACATCTCAAACAACAAACCGTGTGACTAGACACAGAGTCACACCTTCATCAATGGTTATAATCCATATGTACACAAACCCAAAAGCTCCTGGTAAGAAATGTGAACTGACACTAGGGTTTGCTGCTCCTTTCACCTTCCTGTAATGTTCATCACTAGTGAGACAAAGGATAAGCAGTGTGGAGGCTTCAAGGAGCTTCTCTGCATTTTATAACCACACCTGGGAACACAGATTTTTCAATACTCTGCTGCATTTGAAGCAAAATGCAACAACATATGTAATAATCATAATAAAATAATTTGCTGAAACAAATCCAAACTTTCAAATCAGTTATTGAATCTCAGTAATCAGTCTCCAGACATCTTATGCCAGTTCAATAAGTCATGAAAAACTGCATTCCAAGCAGAAGTATTTTTTGCCCCACATTTCATTAACAGACAATAAATTGAGAAGAAATGTATGTATCATTCAATGTTTTACAAAAAGCAAGTATTATCAACTAAACATTGATTTTTAACTCTGCAAACACAAACAGTAAAGGGAATTTCAAAGACAAAATACTCTGATTATTAAAACTTGATAGGGGCACCAAAAGCTATGACTTCATCAAAAAAGTCTAACTCAAACAAAAGCAAAAGGTTCCCTCCCTCCTGCCCAGGCCACTCAACCCGCTCTATCTCACATGCCAATATCATGACTTATCTGACCAGAAACCAAGGTCAGGGAGCTAAACAGGTTTTTCTGCAGCTCCAGTTTCCTGCTGTCTGCCACAGGGTCAGAAAAATGCAAGTGGAGGCACAAGAAAAGCAGAACTGTGCCACAGGATTTTTCTGTTCAGGAGCTGCTGCACATCCACATGTTTAACAGAGAGTTTGAGAATAAAGAATATAATGTGAACATCAAGGGGCAGAAACAAAAGCAAGAGGAAGAAAAAATGCTCAGTAGGAGCCAGTTCTTTGGCACTGATATTCCAGAACTATCAGCAAGCAAGGAGATGACTGGTAACTGCTCCTAATAGTGTTGCAAGCAAGTGAAAAATTAGATAGCAACAAAATTCAGTGGCATAACCACAGCAGCCACACAGAATCCAGCACCTGCAACCACTTTAGAGGAAAGCCAGTGTTCTGTCCACAGGCACTCAAGGGCTCTCTGCAACAATAACAGCAATTTTACTTTTCATTCTTGAGGTTAAGAACAACCTTGAGCACACAAGTGTACGTTTTGGACTTTACACTACCCAGCATTGTCAAGCTCCAAGTTAAAGTCAACCAGACATTACCAGAGTGTTTGATTCTACAGGTACCGACAGAGCAGGGTCTCAACTTCAGAGATTGATTAAGTCTCTTGCTTCCCACTGAAAACATCCTTCTCTCCCATGCAGGTCATTCTGTGCTTATTTTACAGTCTAAGGTGTGGGTCAGCTATAACCTGCTATCATTGAGCAAGGGGTCTTATTCCTTGCAAAACCAGCCTTCAGAGCAAGCCTCAATTTCTGAGTGCTGCAAAGCACATGACAACATCTGCGACAAACACTCACTTGCCAAACATTCAAAGAAATCACTATTTATGTAACTATTTTACCATGACTGAACATATGCATCCCTTAAGTAGACATATAGACAGACATCACGAGATACTTCATCTGTAAGATGTCAGGAAAGCCAGAGACATGGAAATCAGAGAGGCTACTGGGAAGAGAAATTCTGAAGTTTTTAATTATTCAGTTCTCATGGGTATTTTCAAGCAAATAAAGATGACGCACAAAGAGCTCTCGTGCATTCCAGCAGCTCCTCTGCAGCTTTTACAGACTGGGGAGCAGTCTCCCTTAGGGATTAGATAACGATCAGTATCGCTGGATTCTGAAATACAACACTGAGCATGTGCAGCAGAGAATTCCACAAGCAGCGAGCTGCGGGCTGGGAACAAACACCAGAGCACAGCTACTTAACAGCACTTTTTTTTTTTCTCCTCCAGAAACAATCAAGTGCTCTCACTTGGTTCTGAACAAGAATAAGCAAAACTTGTAAATTAAGTATTTTAACAGTGCTAGAATTAAAACCTCTTCAGAGAGCAGCTAAAACCTCCTGCAAGTAAACAGATATGGAAGCAGTTGCTCTGTCAGCATTTGTTTTGCTTCAAGGAAACATTAAGTTTCACAAGTCAGAACAATTCATTTCTCTCATATTTTAAAGCTACTACTACCAATCCTATTTAAGGAACTTACAAGTTAAATTCCACAACAGTGATAAGACCTACAGCCACTTCAGAACTCCAGCACACCTTTATTTTACTGATCAAAATCAGAACAAAAGGTTTGTTTGTATATTCAGAGCGCTGGTGGAGTCAAAAACACTCAAACTGCAGGAAGAATAAATCAGCGAGGGACTAAATCTAAACCAGTTTTAGACCTGTCTATTAACGTTCAAATATGGGAACTGTACTTAGAATTCTTAGCCACACACACAATAGTCATTAACTTAACCTTGAGCATTCCATCCTCCCAATACCCAATCCTGGCATCACTGCACCTCCAGGCAAACTTGTCAATAGTTTGATTACACACAGAAATATTTAGTATTTCTAGATTAAGTTGTATTTAATCAAGTATTTGCTCACGCAGTCTAACACAAAGTGACAATTTCTGCAACACTACATCATACCTGCAACTTTGTCCCGAATAAGTTTTGCAGATTCCACTTCGCCGATGCTGCTGAACAGACTCCGTAATTCATCCTGTGTCATGTTCTGAGGAAGGTAGTTCACAATTAAATTTGTCCTACCAATATCATCCCTGCAATCTTCAGCCATGTGATCTTCATAACCATTGGACATTTTACAATATATCTGCAAAGTAAAAAAATCTTCAGTGAGGTTAAATCTTCACATTTCCATTAAACAAACTTCCTCCACCTGAAATAAGTTTGAATGTTTATTTTAAAAACTAAGAACAAGCCACTGCTTCAGCAATGCATTTTTTCAACTCAGAAAACAAAACACTATTTGTTGAAAATTCCAGAACAATTCATTCTTTCAAAAGCACAAACACGACATTTTACAGAACTATGTACCATTAACAAGCTCTTCAGGATTTTTAATTTTTTGCATGAATAAAAAGCATCAAAGATAGATTTTGGAGACATTCCTGTAAACACCAAACTATTCCCAACAGCCAAGGTAAAAATCGGGACCCCCATGTCCAGGTACTTGACCAGCCACAACCAAAATGCCACCTCAACCTGAATTTCAACCTTATGCCCAGATTTTTTCAGACAGGAAGACAAGAAGCAGCAAGATCTGATCCAGTTCAGTGTTTTAACTGGAGACTATTAATTTTCTGAATGTTTTCCCCTGTAAACATTGTCCATCCTGCACCTCAAGGCCTGTTACTGTTTAATGCTGCCTTCAGTGCTGCTTTACTGTGTGTATGAAACTGGTGAGTCTGTGCTGCACACTGACTTGGGGGTACATTGAGAATTTGACTAAGTTTCTATTTTTGCAACTTTTTAAAAAAAGCCTTGAAAAAACATACAGAATTCCTATCACAGGAAGATACTCTCTGCCTCAGTCCACCATCAGGGACTGAATCCTGATGTTTTAGCTGACCTACAACTAAAACGCACACCAGATTCAAGCTGCTCATGGCTTGCCAGAATTCTAGTTTTTAAAGCACTTCAACTACTTTGAAATAGTCAAAATCAAGATATCTAAATCCTGTTTCTGCAACAGGACCTACAGATCTGGATCTGCTAAAGGATAAGCCTTTCCAGGGTCCGTACCATGACTGACAGCCTGAAGTTGAATAATGGAAGAAGTCAGAAACATCAACCAGAAATCCTCAGTCTAGAAAGGGAATGCTCCCTGCATGAAGGGATATCCAGGCCCCTCACCAGCAGCTGCTGTTAATTCATGTCTGACAGTGAAGGTCAAATTTTTAAACAAATACCTGAGCACATGATTATAGAATAAACCATGAGAAGACTTATGCTAATTTGAGATTTAACACAGTATAGATTTGAACTGAATCTTTATCTTTTCAGTATTTGTTGAAGCATTAAGAGTTGGCAGCTATTGCTCCCCTTCACCCACAGATCAGGTTCTACCCCCATTTTTGTGTTTCAAGTGTCAACATGAGCCTATTCCAGCACCCTCTGCCCATGGGATAACCAATCTGTACTGTGAAAGCAATGGAAAACCACACAGGAGGGAAGCTCTTTTTGTTGTGTCAGCAGTTTTAATCTGCTTTCCTTGCAGCAAGATAAGCACCAGTTAATGCCACAGGATAGGAAAGCAGGGGGAGGCACTGCAAAGCTGGAAGCAGGGGAAGAGACTCTCCCCTCAGCAGATAATTTCTAAGCCGCCAGATCATCTCAGTTGTACTGCAAATTCTGTCATTAAATACACGTTCCCTCCTGGCTCTGTCAGAACTTGCTGAGCACAATCTCAGAGAAGTTTCCTGTTCTGGTAAACAACACTCAAACAGCTGAACCGTCTGTGGTCACCATGTCTAAGTTATAAAACAACATAACACACATTTTCAGAATTATCTGAATAGAAGGCAACTTTGCTTGCCTTTGTGCTCCACAAAATTCAAGCCCTAAAAACAGAACACACCAATATGTTGATGAGTGCAAGTTCTATGGCACAACTAGAACATTTAGTAATGTTAGTAAGCAAAGGAAGAAATGTTGAGATTTTTCCACCTATAAGAGGAAAAGGCTAAAATTTCCTTCATTTTAACCAACTTTGCCTTTTATTGCCATTTATTTGTTATATAAATCCTTCCCGCTGCTGAGATTAAGAAATTGCTATAAATTCTAATGATTTCAAGAACAGATACTTAAAAGATTGGGGTTTTGGGATTTTTTTAATTCTCCAGGGTGTATCTCTGCCTGAAAAGAAGGCACCACAGTCAGACATGAAGCAGAGAAACCTTCCCAGCACACCATGATGGCAAGTTACCACACTTGTATCTGGCATAAAGAATAATTGCCAAGAGTTTGGCAAGTGGCTAGTGACATTCCATCACTGTCCCACATCCTCTAACCTGTGTCTGCAACACTCACAGTCTGCACCTCCCAGGATACTCAAGCAATGCCCGGGGCAGTGCTGATTCAGAGCCACTGGAAGGTGGGAAGGAAGTTTCCACCTGCTTTTCTTCAGGCTTTTAGAAAGCAAACATAGGAAGCCCTTACATACAGGCCTGGCAAAGGTTTCCATGGGATACCAGGAACCAAGCATGCAGGAGCAATAAAGGCACAGTGAAGAGCTAGAGGAGCAGAGTGCTGAGAGAGAAGATGATTCTTTCTTCCTAATTTCTTCCTGAGCACTTACACAATCTGCTGCAGGACTAACACTGTCCAGCCAGCCTGGAATTTAGTGGGCACCACTTTCTCTGCTGTTGAGGTGTTAAGGAAACTCCCCCATTCCACCAGTCTGATGCCACTCCGGGGGTCCCACTGGGGTCCCCCAGACTGGCAGTGCTGGGATCACAGCCCCTTTGCAGCAGTGGCCCCAGTGACCCCACAGGCCCCGTGTGAGTCCCCACACACCCCACAGTCCCCCAGTCAGACTGGCTCCTCTCACCAGCTCAGCCTCCGGCTTCCCACAGCACAGTGCCAGACTCCAGTTCCTCTGTGGTGCAGTGACACAGAACAGCTCGAGTGGTGCCCCTGAGGAGGGACCCCACACAAAGCCCCCTGGGCTGTGCCCATCCTGATGCTGATGATTAGTCCAGGGACTTGTCAATGTGTCAGGGGAGGTTTAGGTTGGGTATTAGGAAAAGGCTCTGGAAGAGGCTCCCCATGAAATGGTCATGGCCCCAAGTCTGTCAGAGTTGAAGAACCCCCCTGCCAGAACAACCTGCAGCTCACACTGATGCTGCCAAACTGCACCAGGTGTATTCCTCAACAGGTGAACAGTTCCTATGCCAGCAAAGTTAAAAAGAGCCCTTGAAGAATTGTAACCTCTGCATACTAAAAAGATTTCCAAAAAGAAAGGGAGCTGTAAGATAGGATGAATGAAAAAGCAATGCTACACTGGAAAACAAGTTTTTATTCTGCTCTCACTGAAATACACTGAGGGAATGTCCTGATTTTCTCTACCAAAGAGATAAGAATCCATTTCTATCAGGAAATATTCCAGATTTGAGAACCAGGCCTATACACTCATTTCCAACCGACGTCTGTCAATCCACAATGGCATATATCAAAAGACTGAATGCATTTATACTGCCAGTGGACAGGTCAATGATGGAAAGAAGGCCCAACAGCTCCATTTGGGAAGGCTGACTGAAAAGACACTGGTAGTTTGCAACCTTCCAAAACAGACCTTCATTTTTATGTCCCAAAAAACTAAAGCTTTAAGACTAGGTTCCACTGCACTGAACTTCTAAAATGATAATTTTTTAAAAATAACCAAATGCTGCAGAAGCTTGTTTGAAAAGGCAGCAGCCACCTTCTTCCTTGGGAAAGATGCCCCAAAATTTAAAATGCCAAGGGTGCACAGAGTAACAGAGGAAACCATATGTGCTGTGCCCGAATCTTCCACTTGTTCTGGAGGTGCTCGAATCCACACAGGCCAACACTTCACCACCTGTGCCAACGACTGCTCAGGCACCCTCAGCCAGGCCAGCATTCCCAGGACTGGACTGAAAAGCTCTCACGAGCATTATTTGCAGAAATGTTGCACTGACCATGACAATCACCTTCTTCCAAAAGCGCACCAGATCCCACAGGTTTAAGGGCACTGGCAACAGACCAACAGAAGTTTTTGCCCAGTGACACTCTGTATCTCTGTCCAGAATTCTAGGAATGACTGCTATTAATTATTTCACAGCAAGATGTTTGCTAAGAAGGAAGACCTGTATGGATCTGTGGAGATCAGGTGAAATGAGAACACTGGCAAGAACTGCCCGTCTTCAACATCAGGCAAGAGGCTTTGTCTACCTTCACCTTATTCACAGGGTTAAAATGGCACCAGACCACTACTGAGGTCACAAATTCATATGTAGACACCTAAACAGATGCTCACAGAATGCCAGGAGAGTTGGGTAGGAAGGAACCTTAGAGACCATTTCATTCCACTCCTGCCATGGCAGGAACACCTCCCACTGTCCCAGGGTACTCCAAGCCCTGCCCAGCCTGGCCTTGGGCACTGCCAGGGATAGAGCAGCCACAGCTGCTCTGGGCACCCTGTGCCAGGGCCTGCCCACCCTCACAGGGAACAACTCCTGCCCAATACCCCATCCAGCCCTGCCCTCTGGCAGTGGCAGCCATTCCCTGTGTCCTGTCCCTCCAGGCCTTGTCCCCAGTCCCTCTGCAGCTCTCCTGGAGCCCCTTCAGGCCCTGCAAGGGGCTCTGAGCTCTCCCTGGAGCCTTCTCTTGTCCAGGTGAGCACCCCCAGCTCTGCCAGCCTGGCTCCAGAGCAGAGGGGCTCCAGCCCTGGCAGCATCTCCGTGGCTTCCTCACTCCAAGAGGTCCATGTCTTTCTTGTGCTGGGGTCCCCAGAGATGGAGGCAGCTCTTCAGGTGGGATGGATAATGGATCAGCTAGAGCAGAACTTAAGATGGGAAATTCTTCCTGGATCAATGAACTCTGTGGCACAGAGCTCATTGTACCTTGCCTGGAGCACTGGGAATGGGCTACAGTGAGCACAGCATGGTCCTTAAACCACAGCAGACCTGAAGCTGCTGACCCAGCTGCTCACCCAAAACCTCCATCTTTCTTTGCAATGAAGTGCAAGTCAGCATCACCCAGGACACCCTATACAGGAAGGGCTCCAGTGGACCATGCCTGACAGAGTCCCTGAACTGGTGAAATCTTGTTGGTGCCTTCAGTGGTAAATGAACAGGAGCCCTGAAACCAGTGGTGCTGCAGAGTTCTGCCCATGAGCTGTTTCATCAACTTGCACTTCAGGGTCATAGGCTTCTTCTTGAGCTCTGTGTACTTAAGAATCTAAATGGGGTGCTTCAAGCAGAAGCTCAAGGCTACTAGAGCCCTCCTGTTTCTCCAGCACACGAATATTTGTTGACATGCCTCCCCCACCAGAGTCAAGGCTGACTACAAGACAATCCTGTCTTAAGCTGCTGAGCTGTTTCTTGGAGACCACACCTGAAACAGAACAAAAAGAACACTACTACATTCAGGCAAGTGCCAAACCAATCCAGAAGGCAGGTGCAAAGGTGCTGAGATGTCCAGGCTGGAACACATGTCAAAACCAATGCCACACGTAGAAGGGCCATGAATTTAAACTGCTTCAGGAAAATGGTTTTCAAGAACTATCCAACACAGTATTGTCATGCAAAAAACTTGCTTTCAGGCAGCTGTCATACCAGGATTGAGAAGCAAGAGTTTAATCACAACAGAGTAGGACAGACACTGGAGGAAGAAAAAGCAACACACTGTCTTCTCTGAAATCACTGTAAGGAACAGAATAGGTTTCAGCTGAATAGCCACACCAGCAGAAAACCCTCCCTAGGCAAGAAAAAAGAAGTTTCCTAGTGCTCCACAGTCAGAACACATCTCTCCCCATTACTTAATCCAGACCTCTCTACATCACAGAGCCCTTCCCCATAATCTACAAGAAAACACCTTTTTTTCTTTATACAAACTCTTTTCATGACCCCAACAGCCCTGCATATTGCACCCCACAAGCACAGACCTCCCCATGAACACACAGACCACAGGACAAGGACAGTGCAGTGCAAGCTCTCTTAGTATTTGATTCACCACACATTCATGCACTATTCCCTCAAATCTTGACCAAACATCAAAAGCCATTTGGTGGGGAGGAAGAAATCACAAAATCCAGATTGTCTATTAAATGAAAGAACAGCACTTATACAGTGTATGAGGGAAAAAAGCAAACCCTTTCTACTTACCTACCCTCTGGGTTTTCCAGAGTAAGAGATCTCCTCTCTTTGATTCTTTCCCCCTATGCACACCTGAAAGGAGGACACTACCCTTGTTCTCCTCAGCTTGACTGCACCTAAGATTCCAACACTTTTGCCAGTAAAAATAGCTCAGCACCAGAAGCAGCCATTACTAAAATCTGCTGCTGCATTTCCACAAATTCTATTTCCATATGCTGAGTCACTCATTTCAGTACAACATATTTTAAGCTTTTTTTAAAATGTTGTTTCAAAAACATTGGGCATAAACTTAGTTTTGAGCACATTTTTGGTCTCACAAATCTCAACTGTCTTAATTTTAATATCAGCAAAGCAGTTTTAGATGTTCCTTAGCAATCAGATTTGACTGGAAGGGTTTTAAATGCCTCCCTTAGTTGTTTTTATTCATGTTCATATAATAATAGCATCAAGGTGTTTTTGTCAATGCTTATACTGCCATTCAGAGACAAAAACATTTGAGGCCAAAAAATAAGCTGCATTCTTCAGAGCAATGACCTTACTTTACCAGTCTGATGAACTGCACTCAGTTCCTAGGAATAAAATTAATCATCCTTGGGATGCTGTCAGAAATCAGATACAGGCTGGCCATAATTCCCACCCGCTGCTGGTCCAACACCCGGCAGGGACTGGGGCCCCTCTCAGAGCCACAGGAACAAGAACAATCAGAAACCTGTGGCTGAGACACTGAACATCTGCTGCCAGATCCACATTTCCCCATCTTGCCAGGTTAACAGCCAGCCCTGACAGACAGAGGATACCAGGCTCTGCTCAGACTTTCACATCACAGTACACTTCTCAGCACAGGAAAGACTTGGAGCTGCTGGAGCCAGTCCAAAGGAAGCCACGGAGATGCTGCCAGGGCTGGAGCCCCTCTGCTCTGGAGCCAGGCTGGCAGAGCTGGGGGTGCTCACCTGGACAAGAGAAGGCTCCAGGGAGAGCTCAGAGCCCCTTGCAGGGCCTGAAGGGGCTCCAGGAGAGCTGCAGAGGGACTGGGGACAAGGCCTGCAGGGACAGGACACAGGGAATGGCTGCCACTGCCAGAGGGCAGGGCTGGATGGGATCTTGGGCAGGAATTGTTCCCTGGCAGGGTAGGCAGGCCCTGGCACAGGGTGCCCAGAGCAGCTGTGGCTGCCCCTGGATCCCTGGCAGTGCCCAAGGCCAGGCTGGACAGGGTTCAGAGCACCATGGGACGGTGGAAGGTGTCCCTGCCATGGCAGGGGTGGAATGAAATTGTCTCTAAGGTCCCTCGCAACTCCAGCCATTCTGGCATTCCGTGATTCCACAGTTGTTTGCCCCTGGGTCAAAGATGCTGTCAGTTTACACCACCAAGTTCCCACAGAGGGAAGAGACAGTGAAGAACTTTGCGCAGCCTGGACTATCTCACCTTCTGCACTGGTATTTAATAAAAAGCAATTTATGGTAAACAGATCTTTTAAAAAAGGAAATAATTTATTATCTTCCTTTTTCTAGACAGTGTCAGATTGCCCATAAATTGCCTTTGGCAATTTTTTCACCTACACAAAAGACATCTGGAGACAACTGTGCTGTGTGGGAATGATTCCTTTCTGAGGGAAAGGGCAGGAGACAAGAAGAAGTGGACATAAGAACAGTAGATTCTAGACACTTTCTGACAACAGCTGCCCCACGCATTGATCCAGCCTTGGAGAACAGTGACCCATCTTCAGATACTTTCACCTTGATGGGGCAGGAAGGCAAGTGAATAGCAGGAGGAAAAGACAGCATCAAACTTGTTCACCAGAACAAAACAACTAGCTGGAAATCCATCTCTGAGGGCCTGGTGAGACACTGTGGTTTGCTGCTGTGTTCCTACATGGAAGCAGTAAGAGATAAGAAAATTATACCTTTGTAGTACTATACCACCGCTACTAATTTTAAAAACAAACAAAAAAAACCAAAAACCTCAAAGGCAGCTAACGCACACACATAAAAACTTCTCTGCCTTCTCAGTACAGCTTATTTCCACCCTATCTCCTCAGGGAAAAAAAAAAAAAAATAGAGCTTATTTTTGCATGCATCACCTACATATAACGAGGTTGTATACTCAAATGGATCATTTAGGCCAGCAGTTTGAAGCTTGCAGGTGCCTGAATACAGAACTGCACATCAGACAGAAGTGCCCTGATCATTTTTAGCACAAGTCAAAATTTTTCACCTCTCCTTTGCTGAACTCTGTCATTCTCCCTAAATGCCTTCCAGGCTGTTTCTAAAGTACCTGGAAGTGCAGAAAGAACAGTTCTCTGAACTTCTTCTTGAAGTCTGAAAACATAGCAAGTTTGAGCTTTCTAAACTCGGTGACTAGAAGTCTACCAACTTCACAGGCAGCTTATCCACATGTGGTCAGAGTGACAGCCAGTAACTTTGGGAATCCATTCAGAGAGCTCACAACAAATAAGCAAGAAACAAGACAGAGACCAAAGCTTCAAGAGAGAAAGCAGGCTGGTACAACAGCTGAAAGAGATGGATTCTGAAAGTAAAATGGCACGTCTCAGGTCAAGACAAGGAGGGCCTTTTCCAGAAAAAAAAAAAAAAGTGATAGAACACGCAAGAAACAGAAAGAAAATAGTGCTTGAATTCAGAGCATACAAGACATTTCACATTAAGTTTATGTCAGCACCAAACACTGTTCAACAAACACAGATAAGTAAACTGCTACACACAACGTTGACATTTCCATTCAGACTGTGCTTTCTGCTGCTGCTGTTTTCACAAACTTGGTACTGCACAAGACAACTCCCTAAGGAGTTCATCTGGTCCTGCAGAACCACCCACAGCAGAGCTATAAACTCACTGCACAACACATTTAACAATCACACCAGCTTAAGATGCTCCTGTTCATATTCCAGTCAGGCCTGGAAAGAGCCAACTGCAATCACAGCTGTAACTCCTGACCACTGAACACCTTGAATCACGGAAACCACAGGAGCACTGGGATCGTTATATACACAGTTACTCTGCTCCAGAACAAAACACAGGACACTCACAGTAACATCTCATGCAGCACAGACTTAGAGGCTCAGGACCCTTGATTTTACTATTCATCATGCACATAGACATAACCCAGGACTCAACAGGAATTTGAGAAATCCCATCATCTCTGCAGGTTTGATAAAGACTGGAACATGTGCATCGTCCTAGCTGTAATGTAACAAGTCACAGAACGGTTCACACAACTCCAGAAAAAAAAGTGGTTACTGTGAGTACATGGAAACAACAACTCGTAAAGAGGTGAGAGCCGAGCAACATGAGCAGTCAGGGAGGAAAATGAACAAAACTACGAAGACCTCAAAAAGTGATCAAATATAATAACAGGCGTTAACAAAAGGAATTAATCCCTACCCTTCCCAACTCTTTCCTCTTTTGTTTTCCACAGACGCCTCATTAAGTGATCACAGAATCCCAGTGCAAGTCCTCATGAAACAAACCGCGCTTCCTTTCCCAGCAAGTCTCGGATACAACTCTGCCCAACAAACGCTCCTGCAGTCCCAGCGGTGCAGAGCCCGGCAGGAGCACTCGCCTCCCCACGGCTGTGCCACGCCGGCCCTCAAGCGTACTGCCGTGAAAGTGCCCCAGGACAGTCCTGCCTCTTGCAACCGCTACAACGGAGCGAACGCTCTGCCCTGAACTGCCCCACGAGCACAAACAGCAGCGGCTGCCGCTTCAGCCCCGCTTCCTGCGGCCCCAAGCACTCGCCACACCGGCACCGGACCCGCTGCCAGCACGGATGCCAGCCGGCACCGACCGCGCTGCCATGGACCCTCGGGTACCGCCAGTCAACAAGGACGTGCCAGTCCTAACCAACGTGGGAGATTTAAAAGCTGTGTCCGCACAGACACGGGAAAAATAAACATGAAAGATGAGGCCATTAACCGGACGGAGAAAGGCCCTGAGACGCGGCGCGAACCCGCCGCGCATCGCGGCACCGCGACCCGCGGCCTTCCCGCCGCAAGGCCGGCGGCCTCGGGACCCGCTCTCCGCTCGTGCTCCATCCGGCCCCCGCGGGCCCCGCAGGCCGCGACCCCGCCGCCCGCCCGCCGCCCCGGGCCCGCGCTGCCGGGCCCGGGCAGCGGGAGGCGATCGGTCCGCAGCGCACAACGAGCCGCTCCAGCGCCACGGCCCCGCCCCCGCGCCGCCCGCCGACACCCATTGGCTGCCGCGCGCACGTGCCCCGAGGGCCATTGGTTTCTCCGCCCGTCCGTCAAGTGCCGGTCGGGGGCGGAGCGTACTGCGCGCCGGGGGGAGGGGAGCGGGGCCGGGCGGGAGCTGGGCCCGGAGCGGGCAGCGCGGGGCTGGGGGGGCCCGGCGCCGTGAACAGAACGATCTCCCCCGGGCTTCGGTAAGGGCCGGTGCGGCCCGGCCACGGGTCCGACTGCTCTGTGGAAAGGAGCCCGGAGGAGAACGTGCCTCCGGTGGCCGGCCGGGCTCTTGGAGCAGGGGAAACGCGAGTGGTGCTCTGTGGCCGGGAGCCAGGCTCGGGTGGAAGATGGAGCACGGCAGCCCTGGGCCCGCCGGCTGCGGGCAGCGCTCCCGGCGGCCGAGCCTCTCGTCGGCTGAGGGCCAGGGAATCTCCACGGGCACAACCCACGGGAATGCTGCTGACTGGTTAGGAGATTAAATGCTTTCTGTGTAAATGAGATGCAAATGATGGTCTGTCAGAGAAACCGGTGGCCAGCGCTTCGCTGTGCTCTGAGAAATTCTGCAGCGCCCTGAAGGGACCAGCTGGCCAAGAGTTTTCCCTCTTCCGTTTTCACTTTTCATAGCCAAGGGCATCCCTTTGTATCTGCACCTATTTCCACTGCACAGGAGACATCTGTGAGAGTAAAATTCCACTGTTCTGCAGAAAAAATAAGTCTTTTTGTCATTGCCAACAGTACTCTGCAATAATACCCTGGTAAGAGCAGCATGCTTGGTGTGTGACCTGTAAGCTTCAGGTCTGTAAATCCTGTGTTAAGGTGCTCAACTTCAGGGAAGAAAAATCAGAATACTACTGCATTACAATAAGTGATGTTCCTTTTCATTCACAGACAACTCATCATTTGAGTTTTACTTAGTTGAGTGACATACCTCAAAATCAAATTTCCCCTTCTCTAGCTCCTTTTTTGATTCTAGAAGAGTGAGATCTCACCTGAAGGATGGGAATTGCAGCAAGACAGGAGTTTGTGTTCTTTGGTATTTCCATGCACACTTGTGGAAATACTCTGTCTGCTGGGATATGCGGCACATTACTCAACGAAAACACAAATATCTTTCTCTGCCTATCCTGATGTGGCTTCAAGCAAGACCTTGTCTGGTAAACTCCCAAGATGGTTGCACTGATGTTTTATGGTTTAAAAGAAGAAGCCCCTTCAAGTGGCCATGTGCTGATCTTCCCTGTGTCAGCCAGGGACAGCCCAGCCTCTGCCATGTGCAATGGGCACAGCGTGACAGAGATCCTAATGCTCAGCTCCATGAAGAGCCTGCTGAGGATGTTAGATTAGGAGTGATGTTAAAAACATTGCCATTTTCTTTCCCTTTCTACAATAGCTCTCAGTGCCAGATGGGGAATCCTCACATGAAAATTCCAAGCCTGACAGGTTTGGAAATATCCTTCAAGGCCTCATAAAACATTAAAGACGTTTGTGCATCTGTTATTTGCTCATCCTGCCAGCCCCAAAATCACAATATTGTCATTCACATCAGTGGCAGCTTTCTTTTACTGTAAATTCGATGTTTTCCTTGTGTCATCCAGGTTTTAATTAATAATCCCATTCCTGGACATGAGATGGGTCTCAAATCTTCAAAAACTGAGGCCATGAGCACAACACTGCACAGAGCGTTAAAGCCTTTATCTTTTGACAGTGTATTTGCAATCTCATAATTTCATCTATCACCATAAACATTTATTTAAGATGTGCTGGCAATTAAAAGGTGTCCTTTGAAACAGTGTATCAGTTTTTAAAGGAATTATCTCTTTTTGCTATATATTAATCATCTCTTACAGCGTTGCAGTTCAATATGAAAACATCAGCCTGAAGGTTTCATGATAATGTGGAACTTTAGCAAGGTAAAGCCAAATGTCATGTCTAAAATTACCTCAAGATAATGCAACATGAATGCCACAGGTATTTTTGGTCATGCCATTTCTTGGGATATCTTGAAACATGAAAAAAGCTCAGTGAAAACAGGGTGACCGAGGAAGCCCTTGGTGAACATGGTTCTGACACAGAAGGGAAACATGTAGCAGGAATTGACAGATGAAAGCAGCAGCATAAGGACAAATGGTACCTGGCTGTGAATAAACACAGAATCATAAAACCACCATGTCGTGGATTAGAAGGGACCCTCAGGGATGCTCAGCCCAGCCCCTGTCCCTGCCCAGCCACCCCAACAAGCCCACCCTGAGCACCCCTGGCAGCGCTGTCCAAACGCTCCTGCAGCTCTGGCAGCCTTGGGGCCGGGACCATTCCCTGGGCAGCCTGGGCAGTGCCAGCACCCTCGGGGGCAAGAACCTTTCCCTGAGCTCCATGCCAAGCCCTGGCACAGCTCCAGCCCTTCCTGGCCTCCTGTCCCTGTCCCAGAGCAGAGCTCAGCCCCTGCCCCTCTGCCTCCCCTGGGGAGGAGCTGCAGCCCCCGAGGAGCCTCCCCTCAGTCTCCTGTGCTCCAGCTGAACGAGCCAAGTGCCCTCAGCTGGGCACTCCGGGTTACAGAAGGAGAGTGGAAGGATGGAGGGATGGATTCCTAACGGCGCAGACGCCACACAGAGAACAGCAGGGAGGCTCCAGAAGCCGCCCCATCTCGGATACACGCTCCCGGTTACAGCCGTGAGCGGCAATCCCCAGACATGCTCGTAGTGGACAGTGCCGGCTCCGTAGCCGCTGGGGCCCCAGGCTCCGGCGGCTGTGAGCGCTGCGAAACCCCGGAGAGCAGCGCCGGTACCCCGCGGTGCTGCCGAACAACCCAGCCCGCTGCTGCCGAGCGGCTCTGAAATGGCGGCCGCAGGAGGAGGCGGAGTCTGTTATGGCCCCGCCCACGCCGCGCTCCGCTCCCCCTGAGCCCTCAGGAGTGAAATGGCGGCACCGGCTGGGTCGGCTGTGGAATTTTTTGAGTGCTTTTCGTCTGGCTCCTCACAGGCTGCTGGCCCCAGGGCACAGGAGTACTGCGGGTGCTGGAGCGTCCTGGGCAGCTGCCACTGCCCTGATCTTCCGCCCTTATTCGTTATGAGACAGCTGGAAATGTTTAGCCTGGAGAAGAGAAAGGGAGAGACCTCAGAGCCCCTTCCAATGCCTAGGGGCGCTCCAGGAGAGCTGGAGAAGAATTTTGGACAAGGGCCTGGTGTGCCAGGACAAGAGGATATTTCTGATTTCCACCCAAGTTTCCCCTCTTTCAGTTAATTTTAGCAAGCTTTATCTGACTCCTTTTCCTGCCTTGAACATCTGCAGAAGATAATGGGGGGGCGGACCCTTCCTCTCCGCTTTCCTAGCTTTTTACCTTTTTAACCATTTTGTTATCTCCAAATATTGATTACTATATCCATATTGATTACTGTTTCAATTTTATCAGCACGAATCACACCTATTTATCACACCTGGCAGGGTGGGCAGGCCCTGGCACAGGGTGCCCAGAGCAGCTGTGGCTGCCCCTGGATCCCTGGCAGTGCCCAAGGCCAGGCTGGACAGGGCTGGGAGTGATCTGGGACAGTGGCAGGTGTCCCTGCCATGGCAGGGAGTGAAATGGGATGGACTCTAAGGTCCCTTCCAGCCCAAACCATTCCCTGATTCTATGATTCCTCCTGGAAAGGTGCCCTGGTGCCTTCCAGCCATCCCTCCTTGGCTCTTCTCTGTTTGCATTTCTTTCCCTTCTTCAGGGTTTCGCATGTTGTTCTCTGATTTCTCCCCTCTGTGAGATCCTCTTCACTCTTCTGTGTCTTCCTTTCCACGGGCTTTCAGCCCCTGTTCTCCATTATTCTCTGGTTCACCCCTGCTCTCTCAACGCATGCCCCAGCTCTGTTCCAAGGCTTTGCTTATCGACCCTTTCTGATCCTATATTTGGGTTTGTGGCTCCATCACCCAGACTTGAGGGCTCCTGTATTGCTCCACTGATAGCGTCCTTCTAGATAACTCTTTTCTTTCTGTGCTGTTTCCTTGTGCTCTCTCAGTCTTCCTGGTGTCCTGCTCCTTGATGCTTTTGATTTTGTTCCAAGTGTCATTTCCTCCCCTGAGCAGGAATAATAACCACTGAATGGAGCAGTTTGCCCTCTTTGGAATTCCCTTCTGGCCATTTGCAGAAGGATGGACTCACCCTTGCTGTTTCACTCCCATGGGAGTCACCTTCCCTGAGGTTACCTGTAACTACTCTTCTTGTTCTGCCTCTGCTGTCATTTCACTTGTGAGGTGAATTATATCACCTGGAGCATGATTGTCTCTAGTTGTGCTGCAGTAAGATCACCCCCATTTACATTCCCAGTGACTTGTAGGAGAAGCTTTTCAGGATTTCCTGAGGTCAATGAAGAAAACGCCAGGCATGGCTGTGTGAGCCCTGAAGCAGCACTGCCACCAGCAGCACATTGGCTGAGGAACACATCAGTTCAGGTTTCTCTGCACTGAGCTGCTTGAACTAAACCAGCCACACTTAATCATCTGCAGATAGATGTGGAAAAGTTTTAATTCAATTCAAATGTGCAGTTATTATAAGCTGTTATTGAAGCTGATCCCCCCCCCCACACCCCTTTCTTTGGTTTCTCTTTTCCTTTATGTATTAATGACCTCTGTAAATATTCCCCCCTAGAAGTTTGTTGCGCAGCAACCACCATCTATTAGCCTAGATTCTGAAATAATCTCCTTTAAATTGTATCAGTAGGTAAAAGATGTAACAGAAAAACAACAAAATGTAAGGAAGAAGCCAGAAGCTTTACTGCTTGCCAGGAGTCATCTTTATTCCAAACTCCAAACTCATAATTTATGAAGCTTGTAGTTGTGTGTGGTTTTATTCTGGTTGTGAATGAATTTGTAGCATAGTTGTATCTGTCCAGTGAGCTGTTGGTGTGAAAAACACTTTGTCAGACTGTCAGTTAGACAACTTTAATTACGTTTATCATCATTTTCCAGTCCCCATTTTCCAGAAAGATATTAAACAGTAGTAAAATGCACAGTAAACACACGGATTAATTTACTTTTTTTGTTTCCCCAATGGCTTAGGAAAAGCACCTGTGTCACATTCATATTTTCTGAAAAATCCATTTGCCCAGGATTTTTCTCCTGGGAAGCTGAGAAGCCTCAGAGAAAAAGGAAATCTATTTTATCTCATTTGCTTCTCCTGTGTTTCGCTCCTTTGGAATGTGGTTGGAGTGTGTTTATCCAACAGGTGATTGTTTCATTGGTTTCTGCTGTGGGTTGTTTTGAGTCATTGGCCAGTCAGGGTCAGGCTGTGTCAGGACACTGGAGAGAGTCAGGAGTTTTCATTATTATCTTTTTAGCATTCTGTAAGTATCCTTTTTGTATTCTTTACTATAATTTAGTATAGTATTCTTTAATATAATATAGTATAATAATAAATTAGCCTTCTGAGAACATGGAGTCAGATTCATCATTCCTTACAACATTGAGGCACCTCAAAAATACAATACACCTGTTTTTTTTGGTACTTTTGAATGTTTGACAAAACCTACTACTTGTACCACTATGGTATAATGTGTGGTAATGTGAACTAGCCGTGGGGAGTTTTGAAGAGCCTGATGTATGCTTAATAATGTTATTGGAGAGTGGTTTGTTAGTCTTGAGATCAAGCATTGCAAGCACAAACCCAGAGAATGGATCAGGAGCAGCCCTGGGGAGAAGGACTTGGGGTTGGTGGGTGGGAGGCTCAGCCTGCCCTGGCCATGGGCACTGACCCAGAAACCCCCCCTGTGCTGGGCTGAGCCCCCAGCGTGGGCAGCAGGGCAGGGGGGATTCTGCCCCTGTGCCCCTGTGCTCAGGTGAGAGCCCAGCTGCAGAGCTGCCCCAGCCCTGGGGAACAGCAGCAGGAGGACGTGGAGCTGGTCAGTGTGTGGCTGTCCAGTGGTACTGCTGATGGCTGGGATATTTTGCTCCTGTTTCCAACAGTATGGTTTGTGTTTATATGCTGAACGCTTTTCTGAATAGCTGGGGTGTCTTTAGGATGTCTGCTCACATGACCCACATTAGTTGTGCCACTCAGAGGGGTTAACTTCAGAAATTCCAGTCATCCAGTCAGGAGCTTGCTAGGTGTTAGAGCAGTCAGGAGACCATGTCCTCAGCACCTGTGCAGGTGCTCCCCCAGCAGGGAGCTGGATTGGCCTGAGCTGTGGCATGGCTTCAGGGAAGAATCTCTGACTGCTCTGTGCAGGCTGGACCCCACCACATTTCAGAGTGGCTGTGGGGGCAGCAGGTCAGAGCCCACCAGGGCGGGTGAGCATGACCATGCCTGACCGTCGGTCAGATCCGACTGGGCTATGGTGGAGCCCTGCCAGGCTGTCAGAGGGGTCAGCCCTCCTTGGAGCAGTAGGTCTGCAGTCGAGGACTCTTCCTGTGGGTTGGGATGCCTGAGAGAACTCCTGGAGGCTGAGAGCCCTTGCCTCAGTGTGTGAGGGATTCCATATCTGGAATAAGTGTTCTAAAATCTTCAGAGTTCTCAGGTCACTTGGGCAGCACCAGCTCTGTCTGACATGATGAATTTGTATTCAAAGGCTGGCTAAGCCTTAATTGATTTATCTGCTTTAAATGGCTTACAAAAGAAATATAATTTGAATATATTATTTCATAGCATCATAGATTCATAGAACCTGCTGAGTAGGAAGGGAGCAAATCAACTCCAACTCCTGGCCCTGCACAGGATGCCTCAACAATCCCCCCTTGGGGATTGCTGTCCAAATACTCCTGGAGCTCTGGCAGCCTAGGGCCTGTTACCATTCCCTGGGGAGCCTGTTCAGTGCCTGACTACCTGCTGGGGGAAGAACCTTTCCCTAATATCCAGTCTAAACCTCCTCTGGCAAATTTTTATAAGATTCATGACAGAAGCCAAGAACAATCTCTCAAAAATCCCTCACAAAAACAGCTTGGAGATGCTGCAAAGTGCTGGAGCTCCTGGGGAAAATTCATCCCCAGCTGAAGCTGAGGCATATCAGCCACCATGGTCATGTGTGAGCACTCAGCTGTGGCCCAGACTGATTCCAAATGGCCTCAGGCTCCTCCAGCATGGCCTTCAGATGGTGTCACATCCCAGTGTTGGGGCTGACAGGCCCTTCCCATCCTTCCTCTGCAGCTTGCTGAGCTGGCTGTGATGTGGGTAACTGTAACCTGTCTTTATGAGAATTGTATGATAATTAATTGTCCTGTACTGTTGGTCTGCTGTGTTCCAACCTGAGCTCTAGTGTTTCAGTCAGAGTTCAGCAGTGGATGGGCATGTTGCTGCTGCTGCCTGGAGGATTGGTGTGGGAAAAGGTGCAATGGAGTTTGAACCAGGCGAGCACTGGGCTGCTGAAGAAAGTCCGACTCTCTCCTGTGACATCACAATGCCTCAGGATCTGCCTGAGAGCAATAAAGAATAATTTTTCCCTACTTTATAGGTTAAGCTCATGCATTTGATGTTTGTATCTTTGCTACTTACCTAGCTATTAGATAAAGCTCTAAACCAGCTTTTAATAACAGTGCTGTGTAAAAAGGGTGGGGGGGGGAAGCCAATGTGACTAAATAATTTTTCTTTATAAATGTGACAAGATCTTCACCTCTGCATTGCTTTATTTTTTTAAGGTGTTACCCTGCTCGTTAGAGATTACCTGCACTTCAAGGTTTGGTTTATTTGAAGAGCTAAATCTGAAGCCAAGGCCACTATGTAGACCCAGATTTCTTTTCAAATTACAGAATCCTGTTATCTGGGGAGGATGGAAAGCTGTCAGGATTTAAAGACTTACAGCACAGTGCTTTGTGAGTTTATGGATTCTTTGGTGTACAAATTCTTCTGTGCCTTTGGAAGTCTCTTTACAAGGCATGATGATTCTTGTTTGTGTCTTCAAGGTTCTTCTCATTAATGGAAAATAATGCTTGCAATTATTTCAGTAATACTACTATCACATTTTAAAATATTTTGTTTTAAATGTAATTTTTTGCTAGTGACTGAAATTCACTAATTTCTGAAGCTGGAAGAAGCAACTTGCAGTAACTTCACCTTTGCAGTTAAATAACTAAGCATGGAAACAAATGACACTATGAAATGTTTGTAAAATCTCTGCAAATGTTGACTTTTTAAAAAATAAAAGTTCTATTATTTGAATGTTGATGTGAACCATGGCCTGAGAATAGAATATGCACAAGAGATGGAGGTACAGCAAGAGTAGGAATGCTCTGACAGTT
The DNA here is from genome assembly GCF_017590055.1 of Onychostruthus taczanowskii. NCBI lineage: Eukaryota > Metazoa > Chordata > Aves > Passeriformes > Passeridae > Onychostruthus > Onychostruthus taczanowskii. The sequence goes on along the minus strand of NW_024497630.1, from coordinate 1,173,954 downwards.
TTCTGTCTTCCTTGGTAAGGAGAGATTGTATGATGTCATAAAGGCTTTTAGAGCATGTTCTTAAATCAGTTTTCCTCATGCAATTTAACAGCATCGTTTTAGGGACCTTGTTCTGTTGGCTGTTACAACAAATGGATCTTAATGCTGTTCCTTCCTTCAGTTTTGGGTTTCTACATGAGCTTCCCCACTGCCGTGTCCCAGCTGATCTGCATGGTATGGCTTTAATTTAAATCTAGCAGCAAACTAGAGCTGCTGAATGCAGAAGTAGGGTTCCACGTTAATGACTTAGGGACACATGAAAAGATCATTTATTCGCTTTCTAAATCAGCTCCGCCATAAAAATTTCCAAGCAGCTGGAGGGTTGTATTTTCTTTCAGCACAGCTGTGGTAACTCCTGGGGTCTGAGCTGATGCCGGTTTGTCCACATACACAAAGGAGCAGCTTTGTTTTGCAATTGTTATGGGGTGATTTTACGATGATACTTTGTTCCCCAGTGGTCTGCTTTATGCCCCCGAACGGCGGCTGTAGCCCTGGGACGAGGCGGGCAGGGGCGCGGAGCTGCGCGGCTCGGGTCAACCGCGCTCGGGCTGCGGGCGGCCCGGAGCGCCGCACTGACCCTGCTGTTGGATTAGCTGTTTGCCAGCTTGAAACAAGGTTTTATTCCCCTTCCTCTAGCCTGGAGCCTGTACCGGGAATCCTCTTGGCAGCTTTTATGTTTGTTTTCCTTGAACTCTTTCGATGTTGGGGTTTTTTTCGGCCCGTCCAGGGAGCTGGGCCGCCCCGAACCGATCTCGGAGAAGCTAAACCAACACAAGAGAGGACGCTAAAAACCAGGGGGGTTTTGCTGTGAGGAAGAGTCCAGTGCCGGAAAGGTTCCCGTCTGTTCCTCCCGAGGGGCTGCGTGCGCTCTGCTCTCCCGTTCCCGGAGACAAAGGGGGCAGCGCCATCGCTGCCTCCGGCCGGCGCTCTGCTGGGGGATGGGGGTTAAGGCATTGAAACTCCAGATCTGCCATTTGTACACTCATTTTCGGTGCCTTGCGGGCACCTCTTGGGTTTTTTCTTCATTAATAAACAGTTTGGGGTTTTTTCACTTTCGCCCACTGGTTTCCATTACTGGATTACTGGAGCCCTCCTCTTTAGAGGAAACACTCATTTCAGAGCGTTTTCTCATCAATTTGTCTCCAAACTGAAACAGTAACTGAAACAATACCTACAAAACTCCAGCGTTTACTTGTTATTTTGTAGCATACTAAAATTACACAGTTGGGCTGGTCATGCTGGGCAAGAAGTATTTTTGCAAATTAAAATCCTTAATTGCTAGGAATTGAAGAGCTATTTGTTTATTTGCTTGGAATTTTGTGTCTGATTTGTGTGACTTTATCTCAGTTCCATGTCTGATTAGTTGTGGCCTCAGTGGTATATCATGGATTGATCTGCGTTAGTCAGTCTGTCTTCACAAACTGCCTGGCTGCAGGGTGATGCTAAACTGGTATATCACCACATTCTCTGCCTGGAAGCTGGGTCTGTTAAATACAACTTTTTTGGCTTGTTGGCTTTTTGTTTTTTGGGGTTTTTTTTTAAGCACTCATGCACAGTTTAAGTCTAATTCATCTGTGGAATGTGCTCTATCAGAGAGCAAACTCCCATGTAAGCATCTGTGGCTGCTGGTCCAGGTGAGCTGTCCCTTCTGGCCCTGTTCAGTCCAGGTCTCTGGGCCAGGCTGTGGTCCTGCCTGGCTGCAGAAGAACTTACTCCCCAGCCTGTCCTAACAGCAAACATTCAGGAAGGGAACATGGATTAAAACCTGGGGCAGTTTTTGTTGGCAACCAGTACTGATGGTATTTGCTTATCACAGAATCATTAGCCCTGTGAAATATCTTCAGAACCATCAAGTCTAACCTTTAAGCTAATCCCCCCATGCCCACCAAACCATATCCCTAAGGGCCATGTCAACTGATTTTTTGAACACTTCCAGGGTTGGTGTCTCCACCACTGCCCTGAGCAGCCTGTTCTAACCCTTCACCACTCTTCCAGGGAAGAAATTCTTCCTGATGTCCAGCCTAAACCTTCCCTGGCACAGCTTGATGTTGTTTGCTCTTGTCCTATCATTTGTTCCTGGGAGCAGATCCTAACCCCCTCAGCTGTCCCCTCCTGTCAGGAGTTGTGCAGAGCCACAAGCTCCCCCCTGAGCCTCCTTTTCTCCAGGCAGAGCCCCTTCCCAGCTCCCTCAGCCTCTCCTGGTGCTCCAGACCTTTCTCCAGCTCCATTCTCATATCTACACACGCTCCAGCCCCTCAGTGTTTCTTGTGTGCCAATTACACAGTCAAGGCAGTAAAGATTAAGATTCTCTATGATTTGTGTGGCAAATCTTTAATTGAAAAGACTTAGTTGTCACTAACTTCAGTGTTCTCTATGCCTTTGCAGTTCATCCTGGCATTCCAATGTGGATTTTGGATGATGGGATAGTAAAAATAAAACCCCATTTTGGAACTTCCTTTGCTACACCACAGTTCAATGCAGTTTGAATTTTACTGCTGCATATTTCTCCTTGTGTAATTCTGGAAGTAATAGTGTATCAGGATTAATAAATCTCAGCTTTTGGTCTAGGTTATTCCAAGTAATTCCCTGGGACTCCTGACAGGAATGCTTCACCAGCAGGACTGTGTCCTTGGGCAGGGGCTTTGTGGCATCATGGTTGTGTTTCTGAGCTTTTGTCAACTATGTTTATTTCATGCATTAGAGTCAGGATTTTTGATCATTTTAGGAGAAATTGGTTCCTGTCACCTGTGGCTGCCTGATAGAGCAGACAAAACAGACCTGTTCAATGTAAGTGTTCAGGCAGCTTCAAGGAAGGAATGTGGCTTGTGGGCAGTAAGCAGTAATTCTGGCTGAATTAAATTAGAAATTTCCTGGGATGGCACAGTGTCAAGTTATGAAGATTTTGCAGGGTTTTATTGCTTGTAGTAGAGGTGTCAGTTTTGGAATGTATTGAACTAACCCTTGTGATTATCCACAGAAACAATTGCCGTGTCCCACTGGGTTCCTTCCTCCTGGCCACCAGAACTTTTACTGCTGGCATGTTTGCTCCTCAGCTCTGCACATATTTAATTTTGAGACATTAGGTTTAATTTGCAGGCCTGTTCCTCAAAGGGAGCCTTTTTGGAGCTATAAGATGAGGGTGTATAACACAGAAGTCCAGACTACAATCCTGTAATCTCTGCAGTTCTGTTTTTGCAGAAGTTTATTGGAATTGTTTTATTGTTCCTTGCTGCCACCAGAGAGCAAAGTGCAGCGGGTATCAGCATTTCTGAGGGACTTTTGTCTCAGCAGAATATTTTGTTCTCATACTTTGAAGATAATGAAGTGAGTCATTGTCTTTACATCTCATGTGATTTATTGCAGACATACATTGCTAATGCTTTCCAATGAAAAAAACAGACCTTTTGTTCAGACTTGTGGCTTTGAACTAGTAGGCTGGTTGGGAGTTTGCTTAACTAGGGAGTTGCTTTGATTTGCTCTTTTAATCTATGTACTGAGAGCACTTCAGCAGACAATGGAGCTCATAAAAAGTTTTTGATCAGTTTCATAGGAATAGCTCTGCTTTGGCATCAAGGATGAATAATTTCACCAGCAGCTTTTAGTCTATAAGGATACATCAATGTTTTGTTCTCTTTCTGAAAGCATAAGGGTTGCCTGCACTGGGTACAGGTCAGGAGCTCTCATAAAGGAGTAGACTTTTTAATTCAAGATTTGACATCTTGAAGAAAAAAATGTCAGTTTGTGAAGCTTTGGGAGAGTAGAATATTGCCTAGACTGACCATCAGTGCACATGGTGCTGTAACATCTCCAACCCACCCTGTCATTAGCGTTTCCTAGAATCACAGAATTGTTTAGGCTGAAAAAGACTTTTAAGATCATAAAGTCTGTGTCCCTAAGTATCACATTCACATGTTTTTCAGATATTTCCAGGGATGGTGACTCCACCAATGCATTGGGCAGCCTGTGTCAGGGCTTGACAACCCCTTCCAGGCAGACTTTCCCCCTAATATCCAACATGAACCTCCACTGGAACAAGTTGAAGCTGTTTCTCTCCTCCTGTCCCTTGTTCCCTGGGAGCACAGCCTGACCCCCACCTGGCTGTCCCCTCCTGTCAGGGAGTTGTGGAGAACCACAAGGTCCTTCCTGAGCCTCCTTTTCCCCAGGCTAATTTCTCCAGGCTAATTTGACGTATCTACTAATGACCTACTTCATCTTTTGCTATGAAGATCACAAAGTGAAGTTATAACAAGAAGTGAAATAAAAGGAAAATACAGGTTAGATATTTATCTTAAGCCAAAGGATTTACTTCTAAGGGCAAGCACCAAATTACTACCAAGCGTAGGATGGGATGTTTGGAGGAGGAAGGAGTCCTGTGAGCTGTCAAGGAGCTCCAATCAAAGGCAGAGATACTTGTGCTGTAACAGATAATGCTCATAACCTTTGCTGAATGCTCCATGGTCACAGGAGTAGTTCTGCAGAGGACAGGGAAAGAACAGGACCATTATCCAGCTCCCATAATAAACACTTCCCAATGATAAGCCCTCCTTGCCCACCGCAACAATTCTTTACCTGCTCCATGTTTAATGCCACTGATAGCAAGTCTGTAGACCTCATGTGCCACCTTTTGTTATTCTTGCCCCAAATCAAGATTGTCAGTAAGGGTTTTAAGCTAGGAAAGGTTGTTTGAAATGGTGGCTGTGCCTGTAGTGTAGAGAAGGGAGAGAACCATGGAGTCACCAGATTACCTCTTGGAATAAACTGTGATGTTCAAACAGGGAGAAATCCCTTCTAGGACTGAAGACTTCAATTCCCATAGTTTTCATGGACCACTAGGAAAACAAAATTGTACATATAATGTTCTTGGAATACATGTATCACTTACAGCTCTGTAATACTATGATATTAATTGAATCTTAATTTCTTGGCTGTAAGAGGTGCTGGGATCCAGCACACAAATTGCCTCTATGTGTTAATGTACATTAGAACCACAGTGAAATTTGGAATGAATTGGTTGGAGATTAAGATATTTGGGTTGTTTCTGGTGGGTTTTATGTTGAATTCTCCCTCTTGTGTGAAGAGCTATTTTGGCTAGATTATAGGAAGTAATGCTGGTGACATGGTGTGGCATGAGTCACACAGTGTGTTTTAAACTTCACAGTGAGGTCTGGGCCAGTATATTTATTATCTGAAAAACAGATGAGCAGGGAGGTGACATAATCCATGGTTCTGTAGGGCAGATGTAAGGAGTTACAGGAAGCCATCATGCATGACTGAATAGTTAACATACAGAAGTAAAGCCTGGGGGAAACTCTCCTGGCTTTTCCACAAGATGAGAAACTATGCTGGCCATCACCACTCAGGAGCAAAATATTGGAGTTTATGATGTTGCAGAGCATTAGCTTATAAAATGTCAGACATTAAGAAAAAAACCAGAGGACAGAGACATTATGCTACTATTTTGTGTAATTATAGTGATTCACCTGCACTCAGGATACAGATGGCATGCAGTTCTCTTCCTCTTGTCTTCAAGACATTTCTTCACAGGAGGGGTTGTCAGGTCCTGACACAGGGCAGAGGTGGAGTCTCCATCCCTGGATGTGGCACCTGAGGACATAGGTTAGTGGTGAGCATGGTGCTGGAGCTGGGTAGATGGTTGAACTTAATGGTCTTAGATGTCTTTTCCAGCCTTAACAATTCTGTGATTCTTGGAGAAGTTATCTAGGAAGTGGGGAGGGCCTGGGGCTGGTGACTATAACAAAAAACATTTTTGATAATCAAAAGCAGAGCAGAGCTGCCATTGCAGCAATGGCTGTGCAGGCTGGAACTCTTCAACCTGCAGAGATGATTTAAACCAAATACTGGATCTGAAGTGGCACAAAGCCACTGAATAGGAACTGATTGTTTGCTGTACTGCACGAGCTTGGGCTGCCAGTGAGGCTGTGAGGAGATGGCTTCCACGCAGAGGGAGGGGGCGAGGATCCCAAGAATAGGCACTGTATCTGTGGGATGCTCAAGGATGTTTCGCCTACAGAAAGTTAAACGGGAAAAAAAGAGCAGACTGAGCAAGTGCTCAGAGATGTTCTGAGCTTTACCAAAGGACAAATTATGACAGGCTTGGGTTATTCTGGCGGCTGACAGTTGAAGCAGAGGGACTTGTGAGGGAGGATTCTGTGCTGCCTCTTTCCTCAGCATTTGCTTGTAAGCACCATTGGAGACAGGATATCCTGCTGGACAGATCTGAATGTGTCTTGGTTTGAAAGACAGGTGTCTGCCAAGGACACACACGAGCAGCTGCCCCAAGCAGCCCGAGACGCTCCCTCCTGAGGGATCCCCTTCCCAGTGAGGTGGGGTGTTGGAAAGATCCCAGTTCAACAGCTGCTCTTGAGAGCAGCAGCTCACGCACAAGTAGAAAGCCGTGCAGGACAGAACTCGGCCGTGGCAGCGAATTCTCCCCACAGCCGCGGCCTGCCCGGCTCCCCCGCGGCCCGAGAGCGAGCGAGGAGCCGAGCCCAGCCCCTCGAGCCCGGCCAGAATCTCGGTGTCTCTGCCCTTCCCAAGAGAAAGCCCCCCAGCTAAGGGGTGGTAGTAAACTGCACCCTTGCTCCTCCTCCTCCTCCCAGCTCATTTTTTATCTCTGAAGTATCGCCACTGACCATCAGGCAACAAATGGGAGAAAATTCCCTGACAGAAAGAAAAATAAAAGGAAAATTCCTAACCTCCAACAATGTGCTTATTACCAAGCAGTACCTCTATGACTTCACACAGTCGCTTTATCACCACTGCATGATTTTCTCCTCCGTGTGGGCGTTCTGCGGTTCCCTGACGGCTGTGCCGGCCGGCCGCGGCTCCCTCTGCAGGCCGCGGGGCGCAGCCCGGCGGGGCCGGCCGGCCTCAGGCTCCGGAGCTGTGCGGACACACAGATGCCACTGGTGACTCTGATGTGTTCCGGCTGGTGGCCAACAGACAGTCAGGGTGCCAGGGTTTGCTTTGCCTTGGCACTGCAGCCCGTGTGAAGCTCTGGCTCCATGACAGCGATCAGGGTACCTGAGCCATAGAAACACAGGATCTCCTGAGCTGGAAGGGACCCTCAGGGATGCTCAGCCCAGCCCCTGTCCCTGCCCAGCCACCCCAACAAGCCCACCCTGAGCACCCCTGGCAGCGCTGTCCAAACGCTCCTGCAGCTCTGGCAGCCTTGGGGCCGGGACCATTCCCTGGGCAGCCTGGGCAGTGCCAGCACCCTCGGGAGCAAGAACCTTTCCCTGAGCTCCATGCCACGCCCTGGCACAGCTCCAGCCCTTGCTGGCCTCCTGTCCCTGTCCCAGAGCAGAGCTCAGCCCCTGCCCCTCTGCCTCCCCTGGGGAGGAGCTGCAGCCCCCGAGGAGCCTCCCCTCAGTCTCCTGTGCTCCAGCTGAACGAGCCAAGTGCCCTCAGCCGCTCCTCAGAGCCTTCCCCAGCTCCGTGTCCCTCCTTTGGGCACTCTCCAACAGCTTTGGATCCTTCTGATCTCGTGGTGCCCAAAGTGCCCCCAGCCCTGGAGGTGAGGCTGCCCCAGTGCAGAGCAGAGTGGGACAGTCCCCATCCTTGATGAAGTGACTAAAGGAGTTGCTGTGTGTGGAATTGATTGCAGGCCTCCGTTTTTCAGGGATGAGCTTTTTTCAGTAATACATTGGGTTTCAATCCATAAATATCTCTAGTCTTTGCCAGAGTTAATGAATTATAATGAGTTAATGAGTCAGCTTTGACTCTCTAGTAAATGTCAGAAGTTCTAGACTTCAGCACCTCACCTGTTTCCTGTGAATGGTGAGATGATTGTGTTTCTTTTTTATCAGTGTTTCAGCCCTCTTTATTTCTAGAGAATCAAAATTAACAACTCTTGCTTCCACATTCCCCCCCCACCCAGTTGCAAAATTACCTTTTTTTAATTAATACCTGTCATGCTGGCAAGAACATTGGATTGTGTAAGTTTAAATGAGGTATTACATCTTGCTTTAGAAGTTTGCAATATAATCTAATTTTGGGTTGACTCAAGCTGGAAACCGTTTGGAAATGGAATGGACCTCTGATAGGAATGAATTAAAACTACCTTCTTGCTCAGAGTTGCTCTCAGTAATTCCTCCTGTTTCCCTGCTCCCCTGGAGTGAGCACAATTATCCTGTTCCTGCTTCCCACCCTTTCCCTTCTAACATCACAAAGATGTCCTTAGGTGTTTTTCTAGAAACAATTATGCTCTATTTGAGGCAGAATAAGAAATTGAGTTTATGACTTGTCTACTTTCTGCCATGGCAGTCAAATAAAAACAACTATGTTACTACAGTTGGCTTAATTCCTCTTTTTTCTGTTTTTCTGTTGGAATTCTGGATAGAGGATAATTAGTCATGAACAACAAACATCTGTGAGCAACAGTGAAGAGCAAGCAGGACTACTGCTGCTAGAATCCAGCATCCATGGCTTCTGTATGTCTGTGTTTTATCTGAAAGTTCTTGCAGTACAGGTAGTTGGTTCCCATTTTAGACACTTCAAACAACTTCCTTCAGGTGCGGAAGGGGATGAGCTTCCTGCCCAGAGGCTCTTTCTGGAGAAGAGAAGCTTCTCTCGATGTAAAGAGAAAAATAATTTATTCAGTGTGAAATTATAACCTTCTTGCTTAAATGTCTCCTTGTCAGAAATTCAGTTCTCATTAATATGTTGTGTTTAACGCATGTTCTGCAGTAAAATCTGCTGGATGGATTTGGAACCACCTGGTCAAATGGAAGGTGACCCTGCCAGTGGAGAACTGGATGGGCCTTAAGGTCCCTTCCAACCCAAACCATCCCATGATTCTGTGATAATCATGTCTCCAAACAGGATTTGAAGTACCTTGAGTGGATAAGCAATATCTTTCCATTTCTATTTATTGAGAGAATGAGATGAACTGTGAACTGTAAGTATTCTTCCTTAATTTCTTAAAATTATGCTAGAACAGGTGATATTCCTGTCACACTGAATTTGAGAAATTAAACTGTTACAGAATTAGCATTTCTCCTTTTTAAGGTGTGATGATTTTTTTCTGACTCATCACTGAGTTTTTTTTTTAATGTGGGGTGAGAAGGGAGGGGAAGGTTTCAACAGGTACAGACTTTGAGAGACTAAAAATACCTTCCTCAACATGTATATATTGAAAAAACAGGAGATAGTGAGCAGCATTATTAGTAATTAAAATTGCTGTATTTGTCCTGTTGAGAAAGCAAGAAGTGCTAAAAACTGGCTCATATTTCTCTTTTCCTCTGAGATTTATTTTTAGTAATGAGAAAAACTTTATTCTCCAGGTAAAATGCAAATATTTCTATGATAAGTGTAGTTTTGTGGAATAATTACGTGCTGTTTTAGAACTTACAATTAGATTATTTTTCTTTTTTCACGTGAATTCTTATCATTTTTCTTACATCACCTCCTTTTATTTTAAGAAGCAATGTATATTGATGAGCTAAACATCTCTTTGCTAACTTAATTTGTATGAAAGAATGGGAATACATCTTTTGGGATGCCTTCAGTCTGGCAGTTGGTTCCTGATGTGTCCACTGATGCCTGGAAGCAGGGCCAGTCTCCCCTGGAGGGTGTGTGGAGCTCAGCCAGCTCAGACACACAGCCCTCGAGGGGGGATTCCCCCTGGGCTGGGTGGCTGTCCCCGTTTGCCACCTCAGTGACAGCTGGTGGTTGTGGTGGGACAAAAGGGCAGTTTGCAAAGAGCTCCAACATCTCACAAGTGTTAAACCCAGGAGTTACCACATCTAAAACTGCACATTTTTCAGAGCAAGTATGTGATGTACCGGCAACTGCCTGGCCTCTTTGAACTTTGCTCTAAGCTTGTTGTAGTGCTCGGTCTGTCCCTTACTGAAAACTTAAATGACAAACAGGCTGGGGCAGAAGGATCTTCAGGTCTTCATTCTTAGTAAGGGCAGTGCATCCAACCCAGCACACGTGCCAAAAATGTTGTCACCTGGATCTAAAGCAGCTACCCCAGATGTGCTCTGCAGGGCAGCAAAGGGCTGATGACACAGGCAGGTTTCCACAGGGGGAATCACAGATTGCTGGGCTATCCTGAGTGGGACAGGACTCACTCAGTCCATGCCACATGCAAGTCTTGCAGCCAGGACTGGACATTCACTGGACTGGACATTTGTATAAAATGAATGGGTTCTGTGTGAATTCTTGCAGTAGTGACGTCAGATGAAGTTTACAAAATTCACAGCAAGTTCACAGCAAGTTGACACTGTGAGAGCAGGGTGCAGGGCAATGGAGCCCCTAGAAATCCCTATTTTGTTGACAATTGTTCAAACAGATTCATGCAGAAACTTTAATCAAGTGTAAGGTTAAATATTAACTTGGTGGTAGCTGATAGGATAAAAATGCAGCCCGAAGTTACCTTAGAGTATTATAATGCTAAAAACAGCCCCTCAGGGAAATTTGTCTGTGTGAATGAGGGTGTAGTGAGCTGGATTAAGACATCAGATGCACATTAAGAATTACATGATGGAAGTGTGAGTGAACAATCACCCGTTTCTATGTCATTTTTCTGGGTTACCTTTTTGTATACAAGCCTGTGCTTGTTTCCCAGGTGTGCCAGGATTGTGAGGGCCCTGGCACCTTGCTCTGCAGGATGGTGATAAAACCCAGTCTCCTGACTCGGCGTGTGGGCTGGCTCTTGCACATGGGGTGACAGAACCCAGCTTTAGGGACACCAGCAGTGTGAGGCACTGAAGGAAGGAGAAACTCATCAAACCACCACTGCTTGTGAGCTTTTTATACATTGCATGTTTTAATGTGACTCCAAAGGGTGTTTTTAATCTGAGCATTTAAGAAAATTTTCCATTTATATTCAGAAGACACAATGTTTAATAGAAAAACAGTACTTTCATTGAAAGGGAAATGAATCTGTTGCCCTGTCATACCAGGGGCATTTAGAATGACAAAAGTGCAACAAGAAAGGCGTTGTTCAGCAGGCAGGAAGCCGAGGAAACGTGAGCCCTGCAGGATGCAAACCACGTCAATGTGGGCTCTGTGGTTCTGCTCGGTGGCTGCAGGAGCAGGTGCGCGCGTATCCGGGGAGCCTCGGGAGGTGGGACACGTTTGTGGGGCTGGGAACACCACAGAGCCTGTTCGTGTTTCAGAAGGGTGTACATCAAGGAAAAGCTCTTTCAGAAACATTTCTGAAATAAAACTGTGATAGAAGTATATGCTTTAACTCAGTTCACAGCAGTAAACGCGCTCTTGGGACAACCTGGCATGATCTCTGTTGTTTAGCTTTGCCAAAAGTTCCTAGCTTAAAGTTGTCATCTGTGCTGTGAAATCAAACCATTTCACAAAGGTTTTCTATCACATTTGTCTCAAAAGTTAGACTGATGTTACAGTTAAAAGGGAAATAAAGTTAACACTTTAGAAAAACCCAACAAATCAAGCAGAGCACAATCAAACCTCAAGTGTTATTTCTTAAAATATTTTTGAAAATTATTTTGCAATTGGTTTTGACTGTTCGAGTTGCTGTCTCTAAAAACCTTTTGCTCCAAGTGTTCATTCATCTTTGGACATTGTACTTCATGTCTTCTCTGCGTTACGGCTTTGAAAATGTCTGACCACAAGAATTCTCAAATTTTTCATGTGGCTTGGGAAGAAGATCATGCACATGATCACAGTGTGTTCATTCAGAGTGGTCTTTACTGGAGTTTTCCCCAATGTCTCCTTCTATCCCAGAGCAGTTACAGCAGGGTGCCAGTACTTACTCCTCACTCTTAGAGGGGCTGTGACAGGTCTGTTTATGTGTGGGACCAGCTGAGCATCTGAAGTTACTCAGCAGTTACTGCTCTTTGCTGAGGCTGGAAAAGTGGCATGAACAGAAGTTTAGCAGCAGCTGATCCTGGGAACTGCACAGAGGAAGGGATGCTAAAGGTGAAGAAAATGGTGTGAGCTATAACCCATTCAGAAATATTCTGCAATATTGAAAACATCTGATTTATAACATCATGGAGACATTCATGTACACTTGTGATAAAAAGCTTAAAATCTCTCAGGCCTAACTACAGCTTTGTTGTTGATATAACCATCATCAAAGAAATAGTTACAATTAAATTTGTATTTGCAGCACACAAAGATTCTAGGAGAGTACCTTTTGTTTTGAAAGTTTTCTTCCCATTGGAAAAAATTGGAATCATTGAATGGTTTGGGTTGGAAGGGATATTAAAGCTCACCTTATTCCATATCTGGGCTCTCACCTGAGCACAGGGGCACAGGGGCAGAATCCCCCCTGCCCTGCTGCCCACTCTGGGGGCTCAGCCCAGCACAGGGGGGGTTTCTGGGTCAGTGCCCATGGCCGGGGCAGGCTGAGCCTCTCACCCACAACACCCCAAGTCCTTCTCCCCAGGGCTGCTCCTGATCCATTCCCAGCCCATCCTGGGTTTGTGCTTGGGGTTGCCCTGACCCAGGTGCAGGAGTTGTGCTTGGCCTTGGGTGAACTTCATGAGATTGGCTCGGACCCACCTCCAGCCCATCTGTGCAGAGGTTCTGACTTTGCCAGCTGTGCCCTCTGGGCACTGCCTGTTGCACACTGGGGAGGCTGGGTGCCAGCCAGGTGCTCAAGCAGAAGCTTTTGCTTAACATAGCAATGCTTTTAGCAAAGGCATTGCTTCACTGTTGGGTTAGAGGTGTAAATGTCGGTAATAAATTTAACCCACCACTGCCAGCTGTTCTAATAATTGTTCTAATGAGAAGAAATAGAACAAATTGGGGAAGATTTCATAGGAACAAACAGCTGTCAATAGCAGGAAGGATTTTTAATTAAATGCTATTAGGGATGTCTTCCTAAATAGCTAAGAATTGAGCTACTGAGCCACTTTTCTTCATTCACAAACTGCTAAAAATAGAGGAAAGGAAGAGCAAACTTGTGAAAAGAAGGTGACAAAACTGAAGCAGTCTACAACTGTCTCTGAAAGTGCACCTTGAGGCCTGCTGGGTGTACATCCTGTTTGACATGACTGAGTAGGAGAGGTTGACACTTTCCTTGCGGGACAAAATGCTGTGTGAAGCTTTTGATTTCAGATATATTAATCATGATTTTTAACTTTTTTACAACAATGCTTGATCAAGCTGTTGAATTTATGCCGTGCTGGTTTATTTTGTGCATAAACACCGTACTCTGATTTTTCAAATACACATTTATGGCCTTTCATGTAGGGTTTTGTATTAGTCAGGCTTTTATTTATCTGTGTGCAAATACTGTTTTCAGTGCTGGGACAGATGATGACACATTTAGATTATTTGCATTTTGTGAATTCCTGAAAATGTTACTTTGCTTTTCTTTACGAAATCATACATTAAGACTCAAAATCTAAATTAAATCTTCATTTCCAGTGAGATCAGGTTTTGTTCTTCCCATTCTTACTATAAGCAGGGGCAGATAAAAGAAAAAAAACCCAAATGCAAGTATTATTTATGCCTGGAAAATGCCCATGATAACATAGGCAGGTGATTGACTGGCACCAGGAAGGGGTGATAATCTTCAAGAGAACATACCTGAGTGCACAATGGAATCTAAAAAATCTGCTATAAGAAATGCTTTGTTAAATGATTGCTATTTCCCACAAGCTTTAAAATTAAGACATTTCCATTGTGGTGACAAAAATGTATGTGAATGAATTGTGGTCCAGTTAAATTTCTTGGTGGGGTTTTCAGCTGGTTCTTTCTAGAGCCCTTTGCAGATTCAATGGATGTTGCATTTCGTTCCTGTCTTGAATTGCTGTGTAAGGTGGCTGGATCTTTTAAAGTCACTGTTACTCAATAGGGTGGCAACATTTTATTAAGGAATAAGTATGTACACCTTGAGAAAATACATCCTGGTGAGAAATTCCTGCTGTCACTGTCATGGTTAGTTATCCTGCGGAATGTGCTTTGTGTCTCAGATTGGAAATGGTGAAGGTTAAAATATCCAACTTCCCTGTAAGCTCTGAGTGCAGCTGCAATGGGTTTGTGTTTAGTATTCAGACAGCAATGCCAGAATCCTACACTCAGATAAAAGATGTGACAGGAGGTGGGGAAAAAACTTCTCCTCTTGCACTCGGCCATCAAACTGCAGCAGGTGAGTGATGGGAAAATGCCAGGAAAGAACAGAAATATCCATGGAGACCCCCAAAAACTCCATCTCAGTGACAGAGGTGATAGATTCAGCTCTTGGTGTGCATTTGAGGTAGAATTTCTTGTATTATTACTGTGGTTAAGAAGATTACCAGGCAGCTCTAAAATCCTGCGTGCACTCGGTTGTCTGAGAACATTAACATTTTTAGAAAAGAGCTCTGAAATCAGCTCTTCATTCTCCTGACGTTCATCCCAAGGAAGCTCTGCCACCAAGGTCAAGTTGAAGAGTTGATTTGTTGGGGGTGTGTGCATTTTGGTGATAAAAGAGCAAATATAATTTCTTACTTGCTATTTATGTAATCAAAATTCCCACAGAAGTGGATACATTCCCACTAGTTTGATGACCTGTGACAAAGGAGCCTAGTAATTAATTTCAAAATGCTGCAAACCCCAAGGCAGAGTCCCAAGAACGGGCAAATATCCAGAGAAGCAGCAAGGTTTGGTTAAAGGAAAAGCATATTCTGGTTTTTTACTTCTAACGTGTCGCTTTAATCCTCTCCAAAGACAATGGGACTTTTTGTAAACAAGGATTTAAAAGAAGGATTCAGGGAGAGCTCAGAGCCCCTTCCAGTGCCTGAAGGGGCTCCAGGAGAGCTGGAGAGGAAGTTTAGACAACAAGAGCCTGAAGGGACAGGACACAGGGAATGGCTGCCACTGCCAGAGGGCAGGGCTGGATGGGATCTTGGGCAGGAATTGTTCCCTGTGAGGGTGGGCAGGCCCTGGCACAGGGTGCCCAGAGCAGCTGTGGCTGCCCCTGGATCCCTGGCAGAGCCCAAGGCCAGGCTGGACAGGGCTGGGAGCAGCCTGGGACAGTGGGCGGTGTCCCTGCCCACGGGTGTGGAATAAGATGGGCTTTAAGATCCCTTCCAATCCAAACCATTCTGGAATTCTGTGATTCTATGGATTTTTCAGAACTGTATTTCCAGCCCTAGGCACTCCCACTTGACTTCTACAAAGCTCATGTTGCTTTTCAGAACACTCACAGTTGTTATTTATAGAAAAGCTTTTATAGGGAAGTCTCAGATGCTGTAACTGTGGGCTCATTCCAGAGAATCTAAAGCTCAGTTAATCAGCCTTTCACATTTTCTTACTTCAGGTAAAGCAAGATTTCAGAATTATTTAAATTGTTTTAAAGCATGTTTTTAATTGTTTGCCTGCTGATGTTTGCTGTTAAAAAACTGACTGCAATATATTAATTTTTGTGATGGGTTTCCTTTCTCATCTCTTGCATTGACAGATGAATCTGGACTGCAAGATCCCTGTTAGGAAGGTAAGTTGGATGCTTTAGAGACTATAAGCTGCCAGGAACTCTTTACTGTAGAAGGAGAAATTCTTCGCTGTGAGGGTGGGCAGGCCCTGGCACAGGGTGCCCAGAGCAGCTGTGGCTGCCCCTGGATCCCTGGCAGTGCCCAAGGCCAGGCTGGACAGGGCTGGGAGCAGCCTGGGACAGTGGGAGGTGTCCCTGCCATGGCAGGGGTGGGATGGGATGGGTTTTAAGGTCTCTTCCAACCCAAACCATTCTGTGATTCTGTGACTCTGTAATGAAATGATGCACAGGTAGAGAAGTGCAGTTAATACCAGTTTGCTGAATGTCCCTGACAGTGGGATACTGAAGAGTCTCACTGCAATTAACACTTTTAAACTACTGAGAGATGTGGACTATATTTAATTTATTATTGTACTTCTATCATTAATAACACCAGAAACTGTGTTGATGTTGCTCAGATTTAAAGTGAAGGGATTCATCAAAGTGAGATGAGCATAGAACCATAGAAAATCCTGAGCTGGATCCCACAGGTACCATCAGCCCAGCCCCTGTCCCTGCACAGCCACCCCAACAAGCCCACCCTGAGCACCCCTGGCAGCGCTGTCCAAACGCTCCTGCAGCTCTGGCAGCCTTGGGGCCGGGACCATTCCCTGGGCAGCCTGGGCAGTGCCAGCACCCTCGGGGGCAGGAACCTTTCCCTGAGCTCCATGCCAAGCCCTGACAGGAGGGTCCTGGTTCATTTGGTTCTCCACACTGACAGTGAGGGGCTGGGATGTCCCACCAAAGGAGAGTCCTCCTGTCTGTAAATGAAATGTTCTCAGGGATTCTACGTGCCATTGCCTCCTCTCTCCCATTTTTTTTATTGCCTGTGTGGAAAACCAAAGAATTTATTGTAGCACATAAAATTGTGCAGTGCATGACTCAAGCCCTCTCCCATCCTGTTTGCTCAGTTCTTCTTGGTTAGATATGCAGCAGGAAAGGTCATTTACATGTAATTACTTTTTCTTCATTAACAGTTGCAATTTTCTTGACTGTGCAATGAGAGCATTGGCTTTCTTGATCAATATCAAATAAGCAAACATTAAAATCCTACAGTTGCTCATGTTAAATATGATGAAAGGGAATCCAGTTTGAGATTAAATTAAAATTGCAGTAGCCAGTCTTGCCTGAACCTCTGTGACTCAGGGCAGAAGGTTGATGAAGAAGGCTTCAGCTTGGATGCCAGATTCTTGGTTTCGTATTTTCAAAGGCTCTGGCTACTGTAGCTTTAGGTGAGTTTTTGCAACATAAGCTTAATTTCTGTCTATGGTGTAATGGTGGTGATGAACTTCTAAATAACTTAGAATTCCTTCTTCCAGAGTGTGTGGGAAGAACTGCAGATTTCTGTGTATTTCCTCCATGTAGCTGCCTTCATTTCAGTTGGCTTGTTACCATTTTATCTCCTTCTTCTCCTGGCATGGTCTAAAAGTGATGGTTTTGAGGGGAAAAAAACATAATCAGGGCACCTGAAATCTTAAAAGAATAAATTTGATGCACACAGTAAAAAGAGCAGAGGGTGAAGGAGGTGGAAAAATTGCAAACAAGAAATGCTGCATAGTAATCCTATTGGATGTATGAAATAATGCTCATATGATTGCACTTTTTACCTGTAATAAGTCCTGAGTTAGTCTGATATCTTGTACAACCCCTGATCGGACAGTGGAGCCAGCTGGGGTCAGTTTGCCAGGTAACAAATTACAGAACAAGAAAAAACAGCCTAAAATTTCAGCAGGGGAGGTCTGGGTTGGATATAGGGAAAAACTTCATAGAAATGTGGTCAGGCACTGTCACAGGCTGCTCCGGGCAGTGGTGGAGTCACCGCTGCCTGGAAGTGTGGCTGGGGCACCTGGGGACATGGTTAGTGGTGAACATGGAGGTGGTGCTGGGCTGGTGGCTGGACTTGATGATCCTGGAGGTCTTTTCCCACCTTAATGATTCTGTGACTCCATAACCATTACAGAAATTGCAGCGTTGTGTAAGAGTTGAGTTGCCTGTAGCAACAGTTCCTTTCCTTCTGTTATGTTTCCTTCCCTCCCACTCCTTGCTCTAGAAGAAACTCTTCCCACAGCAAAACATATAGAGAGATATAATAAAGAAAAAAAGAGAAATAAATCCCACACACACTCTGGTATCATTTAAACATTTTGTCACTTTAGATTTCTGCCCTCTCGCCTGAAGCTGCCAGTTTTGCTGTGTGGGTTTGGGGTTTTCCCCCCACCCTTTGGAACAGGGGTCCTGGGCTCCAGGGGCTGTTTGGGAGCTGTTTGTACAGCGAGGTGCAGACATGGAGACACTTCCTTCTCAGTGGTTTGGAACAAAGCTGAGCAAGCTGTAACATGGCTTTGGTGCTGTCGTTGTGGTACCTGGAAAAAGAGTGCAATGGACAGAACCAGAGCTGTCACTTGGGTTGTTGGATGTGACACCAGCAGACAGCAAGAGAATTGCCACAGGCTTCAGCTTCATGTATTTGTTGAAGGCTGGGAGAGCTGGGGGTGTTCAGCCTGGGGAAGGGAAGGGAAGGCTCTGGGGAGAGCTCAGAGCCCCTTGCAGGGCCTGAAGGGGCTCCAGGAGAGCTGCAGAGGGACTGGGGACAAGCCTGGAGGGACAGGACCCAGGGAATGGCTGCCACTGCCAGAGGGCAGGGCTGGATGGGAAGGAATTCTTGGCTCCCAGGTTCCCCAGAGCAGCTGTGGGTGTCACATCCCTGGCAGCGGTCGAGGAAGGCCAGGCTGGATGGGCTTGGAGCAATGTGGTCTAGTGGAAGGTGTCCCTGCCCATGGCAGTGGGTGGCACTGGATCTTTAAGGGTCCCTCCCAACCAAAACCATTGTGGAATACTGTGATTCTTCATTTAAAGTTCAGTTTCAAATCACTCTTCACATTCCTTCAGGCTTTTTGGAGTATTTTGAATGGCTTTTTAGAACTTAGTGAAAAACATTGATTCTGTATTGTTTATTGTGAAAGGAGGCTGTTTTTTCTTAGAGTACATTTCTGGGTGGTGTAAAGAAGGTTCTGTTTAGATATTCTGGGCCTATTCATAGGCCATACAAAAATGTATTGGAGAGGGATGTATTTCAAAGCTTCCACAGATATTTACATAGATGCATTGTTTTGTAGAATCAGAATCCCAGAATGGCTGGGCTGGAAGGGACCTTAAAGCACATCCAGTTCCACTGCCTGGACAGAATCACCTTCCACTGTCCCAGGCTGCTCCAAGCCCCATCCAACCTGACCTTGGGATCCAGGGGCAGCCACAGCTGCTCTGCCCTGTGCTAGGGCCTCAACACCCTCATAACCAGAAATATTTCTTCTTAATATCCAATCAAAATCCACTCTCGTTCAGTTTAAAGCCTCTCCCCCTTGTCCCATCACTACATGACCACTGTATGAACGAAGCCAGTGCAGCAGGTCCTGAGCTCTGCTGGAGCTGGGGCTGTCCCCCTGTGTGCTCAGTGCTGCCATAACCTCATGCCTTGATTGTGATCTTTTTTGCTATCCAGTTATCATCCTATGTTAGTGGTAAACCAGAAAGATTAGGAAGTGTTAAAATATCCTGAGCACTTTCTATCCTGATCTAAGTCAGATCAAAAGAGGATGAAAAGGTTAATCTGCTGAAAAAATATTTCCTCATTAGAAATTAGGAAGTAAAACCATTGGATACTGCTACAAGTGCTGCTAGTAATGGGAGCCAAGTTGTGATGCCAGATACTAAAGATTCTAACTGATGGAGCAGTCCCCACTCAGGGCAAGGGGCACAGATGGCTGAAAAAAAAACAACCACATGTGGGACAAGGCTCTGCGTGCTGCCTACAACCCACCAGCATGGGCACTGCAGCCAAGGCCTGGTGTGTCCCCATAAAACAGCTGCCCTGACATGGGGGCTGGGTGTCACCAGCTCACGTGTTCACCTGCAGCTGAGCATCTTCCCTTGTCCCTTGAGCATGCCCAGGCTCTGCTTTCCTGCTGGGGCAGAGATTTGGGCATTGTTATTTGCTCTGCACAGGTTTAGGGAAAATTCTCTGTCAGCACTGCTCCATGGGGCTGCTGGGAACAGAGGGGAATCACTCCTGGAGGCAGCAGTCTGGCTCCTGGTGATGCAGAGAGAAAGATGCAGCTGTACAAGAGTGCCTGAACCAGTGCTGGACACAGCCCCTCGCAGAAGAGTGAGCTTAAGACATCACCTAAAGCTTATTCAGGGTGAAAGAGCCTTTCAAATGATCCTCTCTGAAAATGAACCAACAATCAGCTGCAGAGCTGCTTCCAGCTCTGAGACCCACAGCAGCAGGAGGACGTGGAGCTGCTGGAGCCAGGCCAGAGGAGGCCACGGAGATGCTGCCAGGGCTGGAGCCCCTCTGCTCTGGAGCCAGGCTGGCAGAGTTGGGGGTGCTCACCTGGACAAGAGAAGGCTCCAGGGAGAGCTCAGAGCCCCTTGCAGGGCCTGGAGGGGCTCCAGGAGAGCTGCAGAGGGACTGGGGACAAGGCCTGGAGGGACACAACCCAGGGAATGGCTGCCACTGCCAGAGGGCAGGGCTGGATGGGATCTTGGGCAGGAATTGTTCCCTGTGAGGGTGGGCAGGCCCTGGCACAGGGTGCCCAGAGCAGCTGTGGCTGCCCCTGGATCCCTGGCAGTGCCCAACGCCAGCCTGGTCACTGGGGCTTGGAGCAGCCTGGGACAGTGGGAGGTGTCCCTGCCATGGCAGGGGTTTAGAAAGGGATGTTATTCAAGGTCCCTTCCAACCCAAACCATTCTGCGATTCTGTGATTCTATATTTCTGGGTGGAAATATGAACCTTTGCTATGATAAAGCATGTTTTAACTGAGTGACGTTCCCTTTAAATGCTGGAGATTGAATGTCAGAGACATGTCTGCTTTTATGACTTATTACCCTTTTCTGGTTCCCTTTTTGAAGGTTTGAAATGCAGGGCAGACTCCTCAGGCTGGAAGGTACATTTCTGGTGAATCCCAAGTCAAGAGGACTGAAAGGGGTTGAGTTGCCAAAAGAAAGCCTGTGGGTCTGGGATTGCTAATGCCCACATCCTGCTGAGATGACAGGAGGTGGTTTTTTTGTACAAAATGTGTGCTGTTCCTGATGAATATTGCTGCCCATCTCTCCACCTCCAAACTCTGCTCCTTTGGATAACTTGGATTTTGCCAGGAATGGCACTGCTCAGTAATTTGTTCTGTAGCATGTTGAGCCTTGCTCTCCCTGGCCCAAATGCAGAATGCCAGGAGGAAAACTGGCGAGTAGGCAAAGCCTCAGTCTAGAATGTGAGAGAAAGGTTCCCATCCTATTCCCATTTACTCAGTGCCTTGGGAAGGGCTGCACAGTCCCCATGTTTTGGCTCTGTAGCTTTGGGAGGTTCAGCTGCTCCCACCGAGCCAGGCGTTGCCTTTGCTGCACCACCTTTTTGAAGGTTTGAAATGCAGGGCAGACTCCTCAGGCTGGAAGGTACATTTCTGGTGAATCCCAAGTCAAGAGGACTGAAAGGGGTTGAGTTGCCAAAAGAAAGCCTGTGGGTCTGGGATTGCTAATGCCCACATCCTGCTGAGATGACAGGAGGTGGTTTTTTTGTACAAAATGTGTGCTGTTCCTGATGAATATTGCTGCCCATCTCTCCACCTCCAAACTCTGCTCCTTTGGATAACTTGGATTTTGCCAGGAATGGCACTGCTCAGTAATTTGTTCTGTAGCATGTTGAGCCTTGCTCTCCCTGGCCCAAATGCAGAATGCCAGGAGGAAAACTGGCGAGTAGGCAAAGCCTCAGTCTAGAATGTGAGAGAAAGGTTCCCATCCTATTCCCATTTACTCAGTGCCTTGGGAAGGGCTGCACAGTCCCCATGTTTTGGCTTTGTTGCTTTGTTCAGCTGCTCCCACCGAGCCGGGCGTTGCCTTTGCTGCACCGGAGAAGGGAGAAGGCAGTGCTGGAGGTCCATGAGTTAAAGGCTCAGGCTCTGACTGGGTGGCATGCCCCAGGATGGAAAGGGGACACCAGCTCAGGCAGAAGCACGTGGGAATCTCTGCTGGCTGTGCAGCAGGGTGGGGAAAGCCCATTTATTACATCTGAGGGAGTGGCTCCCTGTGTGTGACGCCGAGTCCTTCGGCCGTGGTCATGTCCGTAACAACGGCCGGATGTGGCAAAAACCAAAACCACAAAACATTTCTGTTTGTCACAGGGAGCCTGGTGCAGATCCTGGGAGTGCAGCACAGAGCTGTAAGGATGAACTCATGTGTTTATTGTCCAGCCTGAACAGACCAGGTTTCTAAGGATCCATCCCTACAAATACAGGGAATAATGCAAGGAGTGCTCCTGGGGAAACCCGCTCCAAGAATCCTGTGAACAATCTGGCGTGAATGGCTTGGGGAAGTTATTTGTGTATGGAAAAATATAACCAGGACCTGAAAGTACCTGCTAGTTTGGATTAGTTTTTTTCTACACTGCCTTTACCCTTGAATTGCCAATGTTTTCTGAAGGCTTAAACACCATTTTATTAATTTTTTTTAAAGTACACTCCAAAAGATCCCAAGATCCCTGAATTAATCTGGTGTTTGGCTAGAACCACATTTTCTTCTTTTTCACCATTTTGCTCAGAATATTGGAAATGCTGAACATTAGTGCAGAACCAGTGTCTGGTTTTGTGGCTGGGATGATGAACTGCGGAGGTGGTTATTCCCTCCCCACTTGTGTGGATGCTGCAGGATACAGATAAGCTGCTTCTCTTTGACAGCAGTACTCATTTAAAGGTTTCTGTGCCATTGCCTGTCCCAGCCCGCGGTGCCTCTGGATTGTCACCCCCAGAGGAGCAGTGAGGAGTGGCCATGCTCCTGGATCAACCTGCTCCGAGGCTCAGAGAGTTGAGGCAAAATTACACCGGGGACCCCTGGGCCCAGCTCCTCCTCCCCTGGGACTCAGTCCCCTGGAGAGCTGTTGGCACCAGAGGCACGCACTCCATTGTCACTGCTCCGGCCAGGCCAGCACTGGTGACAGCAGCTGTCCCTGCTTGCAGGGGTACTGATTCCCCCACAGAGCTCACCAGATCTCCAGTTCCCTTCTAGGGAGGGTGTGTGACTGTGCCCTCAAAGGGCAGAAGTTGCTCTTAGTGTTGTCAAATAATGAGTCATTTCTGATGGAGGTTTGAGGGCGCAGGCGGCGCCAGCGCAGGGACCGCCCGGGCGCTGCATCACAGCCCCAGAGCAGAGAAATCAGGAAATCGGGGCCCGGCTCTGCCCGGGAGCTGCTCCTGAACGTAGTGCTCGGCTCTGTGCAGGGCAGAGACTCCCCAGGAGTTCAGGGATCCAAGTCCAGGCTCAGCTGTGAGCTTCTCTGACATCGCTGCCCCCGGCCCCACATGGGCAGCGCTGAGAGGTAAGAGCCAGGCCCGGGGGGCGCTGAGGGCAGGGGGGCAACCGTGCTGCTGTCCCCTCGGGCAGCAGGGAGGGTGGGCACGGTGCCGAGCGTGGTGGGCAGTGGGGAATGCCCCGGTGTCCCCCGCTTTCCAGCAGGGGAGCTGTAGCTGCCCTCTGCCCGAGTGACCCCGGTGCCGCCGAGGGTTGCTCTGGAGGGGACAGCACAGCGCGGCCCCACCGAACCGGGCTGCGGCGCCGGGGTCCCCTCCTGCCACAGGGCACTCAGCTCTGGCACCGCCTCTGGAGAGCTTGAGCTCTCCAGTCCAGGGTTAAGACTGTTCTACCAACCCCCACTATGTATTTGTGCTGCTCATCCTCATTGCAATTACTCAGGTTTACCAATTCATAAAAGTGCAGAACAGTCCCAAAACAAAGGGGGCAAATATCTTCTCTCAGGCTTTCTGCCTGCACACTCTGCTTGTGAGAACACTCATTCCAGTGATGGGAATCTCATGGATCAAACACATCCAGGAACAAAGAGCTGCTTTAGGACAAGGCATGTGAGTGTCACCAGGAGGGAGGTGATTCAGTGCTGTCCCTGCTGGTGCCTGGGTGAGGCCCTGGCTGGTGTCCAGGCTCTGCTGGCAGCAGGTGTCCGTGTGGGGGTGAGTGTCCATCACCCTGAGCCCCAGGGCCAGCTGGGCAGAGGAGAAGCTCTTCCCGTTAGTACTCGAGTGGAGGATCTGTCCCTTCCCAGCACCAACTGCTGTCTGCACACGGGGGCAGGACTGGCCAAAGAGTTGCTGTTTTTCACCCGAAATTTCTGTCCTGGAGGAGCAGAAAATGAAGGAGAGTTGGCAGAGCTGTCATCAGCCCTCCTTGGACAGGATGTACCTTGGCAGGGGTGTGGAGCAGACCCTGTTCTGAAGCTCTGTGCTCCTGAGGTCCTCACCATCCTGGAAGTGATCTGAGCTGCACCCAGTCACAGCAGCCTCTGGCTGTGCCGCTGGGGAACAACAGACAGTGGCTGCCCGAGCAGCCCCAGCTTCCCCAGGACAACATGTGTGCCACGGATGGGCTGCAAGGACAGGGGATGGCTTCTGCTAGAGACAAAACTGCTGCCTTCCAATACAACCTTGCAGCAGCTGCAATTGTCCCTGTTTTGTTGTTGTGGATATGGGCTGGCAGGATCTGGATATGTCCTTAGATCCGCACAGGCAGAGAGGAGTTGACAGCAGTGATGCAGAGCAGTGATTGTGACTCACCTTCCAAAGGAGTAAAGTCATTTCTGCTCCGAGGAGCTCATCCCACAGCGTGGGCAGCAGGGCAGGGGGGGATTCTGCCCCTCTGCCCCTGTGCTCAGGTGCCCCAGCCCTGGGGAACAGCAGCAGGATGGCGTGGAGCTGCTGGAGCCAGGCCAGAGGAGGCCACGGAGATGCTGCCAGGACCGGAGCCCCTCTGCTCTGGAGCCAGGCTGGCAGAGCTGGGGGTGCTCACCTGGACAAGAGAAGGCTCCAGGGAGAGCTCAGAGCCCTTGCAGGGCCTGAAGGGGCTCCAGGAGAGCTGCAGAGGGACTGGGGACAAGGCCTGGAGGGACAGGACACAGGGAATGGCTGCCACTGCCAGAGGGCAGGGCTGGATGGGATCTTGGGCAGGAATTGTTCCCTGGCAGGGTGGGCAGGCCCTGGCACAGGGTGCCCAGAACAGCTGTGGCTGCCCCTAAATCCCTGGCAGTGCCCAAGGCCAGGCTGGATGGGGCTTGGAGCAGCCTGGGACAGTGGGAGGTGTCCCTCCCATGGCAGGGAGTTGAATTAGATGGCTTTTAGGTCCCTCCCAAACCATACCATTCCCTGATTCTATAATCTTCCCAAGGAGGTGACAGTGGGGATGAAGGAGAAAAAGACCCACGATTTTAAATTGCAAAGCTGTCATATGCATCCCAGCATGACCAGCTGGTGTCAGGGACAGCACAGGGACATTGTGCAATCATCCCACAGCCAGTGCATGTGACAGTCCCACCTCAGCCCAGCCTCGCCTGTGTCCCCAGTGCCAGGCAGCCCCCGCAGCAGCCGTGCTGCGTTCATGTCAGCAGGGCCATGGCTGGTGCCTCTCGGGGCCCTGGTGACTCGGAGCTCCTGAAAGAGGAGGTGAAACAGCAAGTTCCTGGTAAAACCACATTACTCCCACACAGCTGTGGTGCTGGGCCCCTGCTGTGCCAGCACAGCTGCTGAGAGCTGGGGCCCTTTCTTGGTGGCAGAGAGCAGAGTGCTGGTCCTGCTGCCATCCGTGTGCGGGACAGGAGTGTCCCCAGGACCCAGCTGGCACAGGCAGAGTTTGCAGCCTTTTCCTCCATCCCGTGGTGTGAGGCTGTGTGAGGGACACAAGCTGCACTGGCCAGGGGAGTCTGTGGGACGGCAGCCGTGACCTGGGACAAGCCAGCTCAGCCCCGTCCCTCCACAGCCCCTTTGGTTTCTTCTGCAGGTGGCAGCAGGAGAGGACAGGGAGTCCCTGATGCGCTGACGGTTGGCCATGTCTGGGGTGAGCGGGGCTGCACAGGGACACCAGCAATGCCAGCTGGCACCGGGGGGACCCTGGTGTGCCCCCAGGACCGAAGTGGGGTGGAGGAGGGCTCATGCCCAGTGCCCCTGGTCCCCAGCCAGGGTTTCAGATGGTCCTTGGGGCTGGCCCTGGTGCCTGGGGGGTCCAGCTCTCACTGTCCCTACTGACACTGCTTTTCCTTGCAGAAGCACTGGCCCCCTGGGACGCAGTGTGTCACCAAGCATGACCACAGCAAGCCCAAGCCCCGGGAGCTGGCCTTCCGCAAGGGGGACATGGTCACCATCATCGAGGCCGTGGAGGTGAGACCTGTGTGTGCTCAGGACACGCTGCACTGAGAGGGCACGGCCGGAGTGCGACCCCAGTGCCATCAGCTCAGCTGTCAGCGCCAGTCCCTCCCTTCCCAGAGGGATCCGCCCTTCCTTCCCTTGCTCTGAGACCCTCTCGTCCCCAGGGCAAAGGCTGGTACCGCGCCAGGCACAACGAGACGGGGCAGGAGGGGCTGCTGGCAGCCAGCGCGCTGCGGGAGCGCGGGGCCATCCGCGCCGACCCCAAACTCAGCCTGATGCCGTGAGTACAGCTGGGGTCACTGGGGGCCCCGGGGGACCCAGCTGAGCCCCTGGAAGCTGCAACAGCAGATGAGTCCAGCGTGTCCCCCCACCCATGTTTTGGGGACAGAGCATCCTGTGGCCGTGCCCTGGCGATGGAGGGATTTGCTGGGGCCAGAACCTGGCTTCAAGAACCCCTAATTGTGCCAACCCAGCTTGGCTGGATCCCGTGGAGAGGGGTTTCATGCAGTAGGGTCTGTGTAGCTTTGGCAGGGCTCTGCTTTCCCCATCTCGCTTCTGCCCCTGGGGAAGCCCCCTGGCTCAGCCCCCTCTCCAATGGCCCCTCCTCAGCTGGTTCCATGGGAAGATCTCAGGGATGGAGGCGGTGCAGGAGCTGCAGCCCCCCGAGGACGGGCTGTTCCTGGTGCGTGAGTCTGTCCGGCACCCCGGTGACTACGTGCTGTGCGTGAGCTTTGGCAAGGAGGTGATCCACTACCGCGTGGTGCACGAGGAGAACACGCTCAGCATCGACAGCCAGCAGTACTTCTCCAACCTCATTGACATGATTGAGGTGAGACCTGGGGGCAGAGGGTCCCACCGGTGCCAGAGCAGGGCAAGGACCTCATGGGCTCACACAGAGGCAGGTCCTTGTCCTGTTCTGTGTGGTTTTCAGTGGTGTTTTACCTGGTGTAATTCTCTATCCCCTTCAAATGCTCACGGTTCCCACTCAGTTTGGGGTGCAGTGGGCAGATCTGGGATACCCCAAGGATGTCTCTGCAATCCAGCTGTGCCAACTGAAGTCACAGTCCCTGGCCAAGAGCCACATTACCCCTATCCCTGCTTATTCAGTACTTCATGTAGCAGGAAGACCCTGGTGGCCTCTGCCTCCCCTGGACTTCGAGGCATTTTGCTGTGTCTCCCTCCACTCAAAGCCCTCTCTCACCTGCTGACCCCACAGGGCTCACAAGCTGTTGTGTGAGCTCTCACCCTTCCAGTGAGTTTTTCCTGGTGGTCCTTCCCTCACCCTGTCTCCTCTCCAGGGAGACAGTTGCACTCTTGTGTTTTCCTTTTAGACACAACTTTTGGGTGACTCCTTTCCCTTCTCTGCTGCCCTAGCCCCACTTTAAAACTCCGAAGGTTGTCCTGTCCCATCCTGTCCCATCCTGTCCCATCCTGTCTGGCTGCATCCTCTCCCATTGCCTCTGCCAACTGCCCTCAGCTGCTGCAGCACCTGCCAGGGGTTCAACTACACCAGTAGCACCCCATATCCCCTCTGGTTCATCTGGTGTTCCTCTGGCTGTCCCCAGAGGGGAGCAAGGCTGAGACATGGGCTGTCCTCGAGGGTGGCGATGGTGCAGTCTCATGGAGCATCCCAAAGCTGTTCCCTGGACACCCCGACCCTGAGGGTAAGATCTGGCATCACCTCCACCTGTTCATCCCTTGACAGCATTACATGAAGGAGCAGGGAGCCATCTGCACCAAGCTGGTGAAGCCCAAACCAAAATCTGGGATGAAGTCAGCTGAGGAGGAGTTGGCCAAAGGTAGGGGATGGTGGGAGGGGGTTGTGATCTGCATTTTGGGGACAAGGCCCCACTGGTGGCCACTGCTAACCTGCCCTTGTGCCCATGCCCAGCTGGCTGGTTGCTGAACCTGAAGCACCTCACACTGGGAGACCGCATTGGGCAAGGCGAGTTCGGAGGTAGGTGAGAGGATGGGGCTGGAGGTTCCCCAGTGCAGCTTTCCCACATGGCACTGCCTGATCCCCCTCCCCATCTCATGGCATGGGGAGCTCAGCCTGGCGTACAGGAGGGTGGGTGTGGGGCTCATCCTGACTCTCCCATGCTCTCCCAGATGTCCTGCAGGGCGAGTACTTGGGGCAGAGGGTGGCTGTGAAGAACATCAAGTGCGATGTGACTGCCCAGGCCTTCCTCGCTGAAACGGCTGCCATGACGTGAGTGCTCCATGCAGGCATGGCCCGACCCTGCCTGTGGCCCGGGATGAGCAGGCACCTCCTTACTCAGATCCCCTCCATTCCAGGAAGGTCCGGCACAAAAACCTGGTGTGTTTGCTGGGAGTGATCCTGCACAACGGCCTCTACATTGTCATGGAGTTCATGAGCAAGGTGAGAGTACCTGGCTGCTCCTCAGGCAGTGGGACCCATCACCACTTAGATTTGGGAACAATGTCTCTGTCTAGGGGCTGAGTCATCATAGCTGCCAGGCACTGCAGCACCTGCAGAAGGCAAAGTCTCCTGGCAGCCCCATCCCGTTGGTCCTGACTCACTTTATCCTCCTCTGTCAGGGCAACCTGGTGAACTTCCTGCGCACGCGGGGCCGGGCGCTCGTCCCGACCCAGCAACTCCTCCTGTTCGCTCTGTAAGTTTCCCTCCTCCTCCGGGCTGGGACCCAGCGCCCTGCACGTCCCTGTGCAGTCCCAGGGAACACTCAGTGACACGGCTCTGTCTCATTCGGTTGTGGCAGGGATGTGGCTCAAGGCATGGACTACCTTGAGTCCAAGAAGTTGGTGCACCGGGACCTGGCTGCCCGCAACATCCTCATCTCCGAGGAGAACGTGGCCAAAGTGAGCGACTTCGGCTTGGCCCGGGTCAACCCCAAGGGTGCAGATGCCACATTGCTTCCTGTGAAGTGGACGGCACCAGAGGCCCTGAAACACAATGTGAGGGACAGTGAGGGGGACAGGGCTGGTCAGGGGGTCCTTCCAAAACATCTCATGCCCTTGGGTTGCCCCTGCTTGTTCCCATTCCCACTGACCCATCCCTGCCCCACGGTGGCCTCTGGCACAGTCAGCCCTGCATCTCCCAATTCTGCCTCTGTCCTGAGCAAGCATGCAGTGGGAATTGGGGCAGGATGATGGGACTGGGGGGTATTCACACCCTGGGGACCTGAGGTGGGGCAGGGAGCAGTCACTGTCCTCTGTCTTGCTCTCGGGAAGCAACGGGGACCCAGCGCAGCCCTCAGCTGGCTTCAGCCTCCCCTCTCCTGCCACCACAGAAATTCTCCTCCAAGTCGGACGTGTGGAGCTACGGGATCCTCCTGTGGGAAACCTTTTCCTTTGGACGGGCACCCTACCCTAAGCTGGTGAGCACTGTTCCAGGGAACACCACAGGTTACACCCCACTGGCACTGATGGGACAGGGACATCCCACTGCCCCCTGAGCAGAGCAGGGAAGGGGGTTGCCATCTGGCTTCTCCATCCTGTCAGGCCCTGAAGGAGGTCACGGAGCTGCTGGAGCAGGGGTACCGCATGGATCCCCCCGAGGGCTGCCCGCCCACCATCTATGCCCTGATGAAGAGCTGCTGGGAGCTGGAGCCAGGCAAGCGCCCGTCCTTCAAGAAACTCACAGAGAAGCTGCAGAAGGAGCTGAAGCACCTGAGGGACATTTAACCCCCATCCTGCTACCAGGACACAGGACCTGAAGTCCCTAGACCCTCCAGCGTTGGGAGTGGCAGTAGGGGGCAGGAACAGGAGGGCCTGTGGTGCTGCTCTCTCCCTGTGGAGATGGGGCAGCAGCCTCCCTCCATCCCAGCATGGTCCTTCTACCCACCACACAGCCCAGAGAAGGTTGCCATGGGATTGATCTCCCCTGGCCCACCAGAGTGGGGAGCACAGACCCCAAGGGAGCCAAGCCCACACCCCCTGTGCTCAGCCCCAGGAGCAGATGCTGCGTGTGGGGTCCCTTCAAGCTGCGACTCTCAGAGATGAGAGACAGGACTGGACATCTCAACTCACTGGAGGATGAGACCCCACCCTGACTCAGCCCTGCCCCAGTGCCCAGCCCCACACGGGGATGCTGGCACAGCCAGCTAAACCACATGGATTTGGGCTTTTTGATTAAACCAAAGAAATTCATTCAACAGCATCTTTAAGCCTCTGGGGTGAAATTAGGCCTATGTCTCACTTGGGGCCTGACAAAGCCCAGTGAAAGGCTTTGGAGGGGCCAGGAGCTCTGGCCCTTGGAACCCCCCATGCCATCCAGCCCCTCTCCCATCGGGGCTCTGTGCAGCAGGGGATTATGCTTTAATCAGAGCCTGTATGGGAATTGCTTTCATATAGATTAGGGCACGGGGCGCATCCCAGCCGTGGGGAGTCCCCGGCCCCGCAGGCTGCCGAGCAATCTCGGTCTCGGTGGAGCGGGGATTAGCGGGGGCACGGGGCTGCCGCGGGTGGGTGTGCACCGCCACCGCCTCATCTGCTGCCAGTCCTTTGACCCTCGACTGGGTTTTTTCGGCTAATCCTCTTGTGTCTCCTCTGTGCTGACTTCCTGCACCCCCAGTCCCCCTGAGTGCATGGTTCTGGGTGTCCACGGCATGGTGCTCTCCCAGGGCTTGCCCCAGCCCCGTGGGTGCTGACCCAATTTTGGACCCATGTAATGGGGGGTATTTCAGCCTGACCCACTGTGTGATGCAGTTTGATGACTCCTTCCACCTCCCTGTCACTCTGATGAGGCAGCACCTGCTGTCCCCCCACGCTGCCACTGTCCCCTGCAAGAACCCTTGGGTGCAGCAAAGGGAAGGTCCTTCCACCCTGGCTGTGCCTTCCCCTCCTAATGCCTTAATCCGCACCTGATCCGCGGCGCCCCTGGGGCTGGGCCCACTGACCTTGCAGGCACTGGGACCCAGTGGGCACCTTGGAGCAGGAGCTGCCACCACCACCCACCATGGCCTCCTTCTTCACGGCCACCCTGAAGAGCTTCCAGGGGGGCAAGGACGAGTCCCCCAAGGGGGCCCCCAAGGATGACAAGGCAGCTGCTCTGCCCAGCAGCATGGCCCGCGAGGAGTTTGAGGAGTACCAGCGGCAGCTGCTGGAGGAGAAGTAAGGCTTTGCCGGGGCTGAGTGGGTCACTAGGGTCCCCCAGCACTCCAGAATCAGGATCCCACCTGCTGTGGGATTTCCCCAGGGTGGCACAGGACAGGGACAGGGAGGCAGCTGGGGCAAGAGACATTGCAGAGCAGGTGCCCTTCAGCGTGTCTCCCCCACCGCATAGAAGGTCCATGGAGGTCCTGGCACAGGGCTGTGACAGCACTTTTGTGTGCCACAGGTGACAAGGGGAGCCCCCAGGTGTCAGAGCCCCAGGATGGTTCTAGCCCAGCACCCTTGGAGCCAAGGGGTGGAGGTCAGCATGGGATTGGATTCAGGTCCCACCTCCCTAGGACTGGGTGCTGTGGGAACCCAGCAGCTCAGCACCAGGGAGATGAGAGGCTGCAGGAGGAGCGAGTCCCTGCAATGGGCGCCTTCATCAACCACCTCTGCATCTGGGTGCTGAGCTGGGTGGACAGGATGTGGCTCCTGCTCCTAGATCCCCACTTAAACCCTCTTGTGGGTCTCAGACCTTCTCACCCTCCTGCCCTAGACCTGCTCTGCAGGAGGAGCAGGGTGATTAGGGTTGGGTGGTCCTGGGGAGCTCAGTGAGGAGGGGGTGATGGTGTGGCACCTGCTGCAGGATCGAGCGGGACAAGGCGTTTGCACAGAGGAAGGCAGAACGGGCCACGGTGCGGATGCACCTGCGGGACAAGTACCACCTGGCCCAGGTAAGAACCAGCCTGTCTGCGAACCCGGGGGCTTCCCCTTGACCCTACATCGACCGGAACAGCCTCAGGCCCACGGCTGCCGCGCTCCCCTGGGGCTGGAGGGATTCCTGAAGAGGGCAGCAGACGGCCACTATCTCCGCCTTACTATCTGCTGCCCACTGTCCATCCAGCGTCCGAGTCTGGCACTGGACAGTCCTGGAATCCCGCCGTGTCCCCAGCCCCCTGGGACTGGCTGTTCTCTGTCCCGCGTCCCCCGCTCCACCCTGGTAGGCACCGCGTCTGTCCCCACCCGACACCTCTCCCACCCGCGTTTAGGACGAGCGGGACGATGCCCAGGTGCACGTGGCCGGAGGGGCGGTGGAGCTGCCGCAGGACCTGGCAGCCATGGTGCACAGCGAGGAGGAGGAGGAGGATGGCAGCGCCGGGGCCTTCGCCTTCCTGGCGAAGCTGAGGCAGGTGGAGCTGCCGGCGCTGCGGGACCGCGCTCTGGGCGGCGTGGATCAGGTTAGGGAGAAGTGCGCCCTGATGTAGCACCGCTGCAGGTGACATGGCAGCCCCTGTCCCCGGGAGCCACGGGATGCGGAGGCTCTGGGTGCTTTCATTTGGGGTGCGGGTCCCAATACGCTTTAGGCGTGGGTCTTCTTCCCCAAAACCATTCCCAGTTGTTTTCCCAGGATGTGCAAGGGTGCAGAATGCCTGGGTCCCCTCCAGACGGTATGGTCAGGTCCCTCTCGTGGTGCTCCTGGTGTGAGCCCCCATATGAGGCAGGTCCCTGACACTGTTACCCCCCTCACCAGCCCTGGTACCCTGCACCATTTGGCTCAATAAATACAGCATTTACAGCATTTGCCGGTACCATTCTGGTCGTCCTGCCACATCCTGCAGCCACACAGTCCCTGTCCTGGTTGGTGAGGGGACATGATGACAGCACTGGAGCTGGGCTGCCCCATGTCCCCTGAGCCACCAACCAGCTTGGTCACTGGGTCTGTCCCCCCGTTCCGCAGGAGCCCTCACTGGGACCCCCTTGGCTACCCCTTGGGGACAGCACCGGGAGCGGGTGTGGAGCATTTACTCCCGTACTCGAGCATCCCCTCGGTGCGGGCAGCAGGGGCATCCCTTCGGCTGGGCCAGGGTGCCCGGCTGCCTCTTGCCCCGCCAGGGACTCTGTCCTGCGCTCGGCAGCAGCGCTGGCTTAAATGCCGCCGCGCCGGAAGGCCGGGGGCTGCTGAGATCACTAATACCTGCCTATTTTAGCGAGGTCTAATCTTCCTGAGTCGCCTGTCCCCGAGGACTAAGCTCGCTGAACCCGTGTAAAATGTTCTGGGCCCAGCGCTGGCCCCAGCGGCAGCTCCCGCCGGAGCCGGAGCCGCCGGGAATCACGCTGTGTGTGCATGAAAGGAAGGACGCGCTGAGCCGCCTCCATCCTCCCCACGCCGCTGCCATCTGCTCCGGAAAGGCTGCGGGGACGGCCCTGGCCGGGCTGCCCACGGCCGCGCTGGCCGGGCTGGGAGGGGGCGGCCGGATCCAGCGCAGGTGGGCTGGGAGCTGTCCCCGGGCTCAGCGCTGCCGCCAGAGCCATCGCGCTCAGCTGAGAGCTGGAGCGGACGGAGCAGGGAGCGCCCTGGAGGCACGAGGTGCCCGGCTCCCCCCGGAACCCCTCCGGTACCAGTGCAGCGGCTGGTGGCTGCTGGAGCATCCCAGGGGGCGTGAGACAGGCTGGGCCTGACACCGGGGAGCCTCGGGATGTTTGGTGGCCCCACTGTCCCTGCTGACTTCATCATCCCTGCTGTCTCTGCCATCGTTCTCATCCCCGTTCACCAGCGTTTCTTCAGAACTCGGGAAATCTCCCTTCAGGCACAAACCCCACCTGTGGGATGGGATCGTCTGTGCCACGCCAGTCCCTCGCCAGGATCCTGACAGGGTGTTAGCAGCTGTGGCACCCAGCACAACGCTGATCCCACCCCACATCGCCACCAAGTGCCAGCTGCTGGGATGGTGGCACTGAGGTCCCCAACGAGCTCTGCCACCCCACCTCAGTCCTCCATCCCCGTTCCACATCAGGGTCCCATCCTGCTCTGATGGGCAGCCCTCTCCCAGTGTTCCCAGTGGGGCTGCATGGGCACTCCCAGCGCCAGCTGGGATTCGGGTCAGGACCCTCCGCCAGGTCTCCTTGGCTAATCGTCCTGCCCCCCCGCCCTCCCCATGCTGCCACCTGCCTCCCGCTCAGCACCCTTTTGGGTCACCCCTGCTGCCTCTCCGCCTGCTAAAGGCCTCTTAATGAACTAAAAAAGTGATAAATCCCCGGCCGAGCTGGTCACGTGAGGCCGGTGGCCCCCGGCCGCCCCCCGGCCCGACCCCCGCCTCCGGCCCCTCCGCCCCGGTAAGCTGACGCAGCGTCTCTAAGCGTTAGCAGCTTTGCGCGCTAATAGGATTAGGGAGGTTTAAAACTGTCATTTGAGTGAACTAAACCCCCTGATACTCTGCATTGCACCTTCTTAACCAATTTGCCTTCAATTAGGGTAATTGGGAAACTAGCAAAGAAGTATAGCATTAATATTTTAAAGTGATGAAGCGATTACGGGCCTTGGACAAGGAAGCAAATCAATTTGCTATCTGCTCCTAAAAGGCAATTATAATCATTTGGCAAATCAGCCTGCTGCCTCCCCCCGGGCGAGGCAACACCTTGTGGCGGCCGCGGGGCCGGCACGGCACACAGAGCGCGGGGCCGGGCAGCCGGGCAGGGACCCGGCCCCAAAAACACGGCACCCCGGGGACCTGCCCGCACCCCGGGCCAGTGGGGCACCCGGGGAAAACCTGCCGAGGGCCGTCGGGGTGGGGCACACGGCTCCTGCGCTCGTCACGGAGGCCAGCATGGGCATCGGGGCGAGTGGGGTCCGGTTTGCACCCCAGCCCCACACATCCCCCCTGTCCCACACATCCACATCCCCCTGCCCCACACATCCCCCCTGCCCAGGGATGTCCCCAGCACCTCTGCAGGCAGCAGGTCCCTGCTCTCCCCTGCACTCCTGCAGTGCTGCATGGCACGGGAGTGTCACCCCAAACCCAGGGGCTGCATGGCCTGCCTGTGCAGCTCATGCCATCCCTGGGGTGTAGTCTTGTCGTCCCCAGGGCAGTGCCAGCTTGTCCCTGGGGTGGTGGCACACTGTCCCCGGGGTAGTGGCGTGCCATCTCCAAGACAACATCACACTGTCCCCAAAGAGGTGTGAGACAGGGCAGGTGAAGCCTCACAACCCCAGTGGGGGACAACGGGGTGGCCTCGGGGCCCACCAGGACACAGAGGGGGCTGCTCACCAACAGCAGCTCTGGTGGGGAGGGCACAGACCCACTCCGGGGCCAGCAGCCACCTGGCACAGGGTCCAAAACCCCCACAGTGACATTTGCCATCTGAAAGGGGAAGCGTGGCCAGGAGGGGAAGGGAGTGGGAGGAAGCCTAGACAGGCCCGGGGGTGGCGGTGGTTGCAGGTGGCAGGAAGAGGGTTTTGGGAGAAAGTAAAAGTGAGCAAAGAAAGAAAAGGGCAAAATCCTTGGTGGGGGCTGTGGGCAGCACCAAGCACAGCCCAGGACCTCCACCATGATGTTTCCATCATTCTTTGGAGCCCAGAGGCAGCAGTGGGAGTGCGGAGGAGAGGAATGGTAGCCCTGCCCCTCAGACTGGCTGCCTTTGTCCCATGCCCCCTTAGGCCAGGGCCCATGGGCACCCCCAGGGATCGTCCCCTTGGCTGAATCCCACAGCTGCTCCCCACAGGGTGTTCCCATGCCTGGCCCAGTGCTCAGTCCCATGTCCATGGGTCATCCCCACGCCTGGTCCCGTGGGCACTGCCCCATGGCCGCTCCCCACGCTTGGCCTGGTCCCCTGCCTCTGGTCCCCGTGAGTGTTCCCTGCCTGGTCTTCATATCAGGTCCCCAAGGCTGTTCAGGGGGGCTGGTCTCTCTGGCTGGTCCCTACACCTGGGCCCACAGCCAGACCCCAGAGCAGGTCCCCAGACCGTGCCCACACCCTGGGTCCTCACGCTGGACCCCATGCCTGGTCCCCATCCCTGTCCCCACACTGTCCCCATCTCTGCTCCCCACATGGACAGGGCTCTGCAGACAGCACCACTGGGAGCCACAGGGCCACCCACGCTGTCACAGGGCCACCCCCAGGCTCGCCATCCCTGTCCAGGGGGGACAACACCCATCACTGCAGCATCCCCACCCCACTGAGGCTTGGGGCATCTGCCCCGGACCCCATCCCTGGGGCAGAGGCTCCACAGTCCAAGGAAATCCTGCCCCCTCCCCCTCCATCCTTTCTTCTCCGCTCCCCCTGTTTCTAATTCTTTCTCCTCGCCCGTAATGAGGGGATTACACGGCAAACTCCAGCAGGACGCCTTTGTGGGGAGACAATCCGAGTGGGGAAGGCAGTTCGGGGCTTTGTCCGCCACTGCCCCCCCGGACCCGTGCTGGGGGGACATTTAGAGCAATTACTTGTCCAGAAAGTAACTGTCAATCATTCTTAAAGGGGAAGGCCTCCAATTAATAACCTCGTCTTAATCCTTTGGACTCATTTCCAATCTGCGGTGCCTTGGTGACATCTGCAACACTAAATAAAGATTCTCCCGAGCCTTAGCACGGCGGTTCTGTGACAAATAAGAAGACTAGAGGCAACTTTGGCTGCCAAAGCTGCGAGATTGGTGAGGTTGAGCCGCTTGTTTGGTTCCCGGGAGGGACCAGCAAAGTTAAATACTCCTGGAAAAGCCGAGTTGGGCCCAGCAGGTAACGCCGTTTTTTTCCAATTCGGGACAAAGCGCCGAGGGAAGATGCTGAGAAAGGGAGTGGGTGTCCCCAGGGTGTGCCTGGGGTCGGTGTTGGGGACGGGGCTGGCACCATTCCCTGGGGACTCAGGAGCGGGTGCGGGCGCCCGCCAGTGTCACTGGCCCTGAATCACACAGAGCCAGGGGCAGGAGCCACCCATGCTCTGACCACCCATCCCTGGCGGCTCGAGCCCAGGGAGCCAAATTCTGGCAGCCAGGTGGGCTTCTAAAGCAAAGAATGGGGTCCCAGTGGAAGGTGGGGCTGTCCCTGGACTGTCTCTTCCACATCCCCTGCTGACAGTGAGGACACCTGTCCTCACTGATGCTTTGCAGTGCTCAGGAAGTGAGGGGTTTTACCCACTTTGACCGGGGCTCAATGTCATTTCTGTTGCTTTTTTGGGTGTCTTTACCAGCAGCCATTCCCTCCCCACAGCTAGCAGCCCCCACAGGAAAACCGTGGGCTGGAGCATCGAGGAGGGGGGGGAAGAACTCTCCTGAGGTATTGGGTCCTTATGGTTCCCAGCACAGTTTTGCAGCTTAAGGGCTTAAACCCAAAAATTGCTGCTAAACCCCCTAAATTTTGAGTTTAAACCCAAAAATTGCATGAGAGTGGCTGCAGGAAGATGTCCTTCGGGAGCCAGAGTTTAGCAGTTCCCCACCCCCAGCTCAGCCTGGCCTGTTTCCAGGCAGGATTCCCAAAACACCAGTGGCAAAAGCTTGGGAGTCCTGAGGCCAGTCCGTGGAGGATGGGGAAAATGGGGGGTTGGTTGGTGCTGATGTCCCCCAGCCTGATCTGTAGTGCCCCCCCTGCCCCGTTCCCCACTCAGGGACATTCTGTGCCCCCCAGCCAGGCCGAGGCAGATTGGGGTGGGGGTCCTGCCCTTGCCCCCATCCCGCAGGGTCTGGGGGTGCCACCCTGCTGCCGGGTCACCGCTGCTCCGCTGTTCTGCTGCTCTTGGCTCATCTGTGCTCCCAGGTTGGGCTTTGCTGCTCTCTGGGAAGTTTTTGCCTCCTTTGCTTTCTGACGGGGTCAGGGGGTGAACCATGGGGCTCTGTCTCCATACCTCAGCCCTGTCCCCCACCATTGCCCCTCTTCTGCTTGCCCCATCTTGTCCCCAGCCCCCCCAGCCTCTCTCACTCATTCCCCCAGTGCCCATCTCACCCATTCCCATTGCCCCTTCCAGCTCCCCCCCAGCTCTGGCTCCCCCCATTGCTCCATGGGACCATGGGACATGGCTGGGCAGGGCAGATGGGGATCCTGATGGGGTGCTGG
Source organism: Onychostruthus taczanowskii (assembly GCF_017590055.1). Taxonomy (NCBI): domain Eukaryota; kingdom Metazoa; phylum Chordata; class Aves; order Passeriformes; family Passeridae; genus Onychostruthus; species Onychostruthus taczanowskii. Next base: position 1,136,368 of record NW_024497630.1, on the reverse strand, counting down.
GTCCCTTGGGAGGGTGCTGTAGGTGCTCAGCCCCCTTCTCTCCTCTCCTTGCAGGTGTGGAGCTGCGCAAATGAGAAGCAGGTAAGTAAGAGCAGGATGTCAGTGGGGGACCCCATCCCCTCCCTGTGTCCCCAGCCCCAGAACACACTGTGCTGCTCACACAGTGACCACAGGGCCCCTGCTTCCCCCAGCTCCCCCCAACCGCTGCCTTGGGGCACCCCAGGGTGCAGCACCCAACACCCCTGCCCTGACTTGTGGGTCCCCTGAGGCAGCCTGAGACTGCTGGGCTGGACCCAGAGCCCCTGGGGCTACAGGCACCCTGCCAGGGGCTGTGGGGTATGGGGGGGCCTCCAGCTCCCAAAGGCACACACACCCTGCTGCACTCCCTGCACCACACCCTGCTGCACTCCCTGCACCACACCCTGCTGCACTCCCTGCACACCAGCACCACATGTGCACAGCCCTCCTGGGAGTACAGCACCCACTGGGTGTGCAACACACACTGCACACATTGCGTACACTGCACACAATGCACACGCTGCACACGCTGCACACGCTGCACATGCTGCACACGCTGCACACGCTGCAGACACTGCACATGCTGCAGACACTGCAGACACTGCACACAATGCACACGCTGCACACACTGCACATGCTGCACACACGGCACATGCTGCACACACGGCACACACTGCACACACTGCAGACACTGCACGCACTGCACACGCTGCACACGCAGCCCCTGGGCATGCCCTGATTGCACTGGACACACTGCCCACGCCACACACCACACCACACGCCCTGAGCACACCACAGCAGCACCAGGCACACGCTGCTCGTGTTGGCTGCACTGCACAGACACAGCACACGCTGGGCAGGCACTGCTCATTGCCACACACATGCACACACTGCATGTGCTGCACTGCATGGTGTGTGCCACAGGCTCTGCACGTGCCTCTGCTGCCTGTGCCATCCTGACTGCACACACTGCACACACTGCACACACTGTACACTGCGTGCCCACAGCTCCTGTGCCACAGGCTGTGCATGCCCCACACACTCTGCTCCCTGCACACTCACGGTGCTGTGCATGCCATGCGTGAGTGCTGTGCACACACACTGTGCCCTGCGTGCAGCAGTGCAGACACTGCACAGCATGTGCTGCATGCATGGCACACAGGCACTGCACCCTGGCATTGCTCCTGTGTGGCACAAACTACCCCGCACATCCCCATCCCTACACACCCCCACCCTGCACACCCCCATCCTGCACACCCCCATCCCCACACACCCCCATCCCCACACACCCCCACCCTGCACACCCCCATCCCGCACACCCCCATTCACGCTGTGCAGTGCTGCACACCTTCCATTGCATGCCCAATGGACACCTTCCCCCCACATACCTGTGCCTCACTGGGAGCACCCCTGAGCACCCCTGAGCACCCCTGGGCCCCTGCCCAGGGACGGGCACACAGCACACACCCCACTGCACACACAGCACCCCACTCAGACACCCCTGTGTGTGCAGCCTGGGCAACAGCCGACACCCAGCCCCTGCTCGCTGCTAGGACCCCCATTACCCCCTCCCAGCATGAACCCACTCTCCTTTTCCCTCCCCACTCCCACTGAGGCATGAGGTGAGTCTTTGCTGGCGGATCTGGGCAATGCAGAGCCTTCCCCTTGCCCCAGAATTACAGTTTTATGCCCCATTTCCATGTCTGCCGACATCCTCATGGTGGAAAGAGACCCTTAATCCTCTGCAAATACTGCAGGAAGATTTCAGATGCCGGATAAAAAGCTTAAAGATGAAACGTTGTGAGGGTTGAAAATGCTTATAAGCGTCACCAAAACGGTTATTAGCTGGGGGACAGTGCTGGGTCACTCCCGCCCAGCCTGGGGACAGACACTGGGTCCTCCAGTGTTCCAGGGCCAGCCTTCTCCATGGAAGAGGCTGGACAAGAGGAGCTGGGGAGGAAGCAGGGAATTAACCCAGGCTTGGTCCCCTCCAGGCCACAGCAGAGAGAGATCAGGTTGGCTCTCAGTGGTGGCACTTTCACAAATCCTCCATTTTAGAGGAAATCTGACTTCTAGCACCAGCAGGTTCATTGGCCCGGTGGCATCTGACAGCAGAGCCAAGTGCGAGGCATCTCCTGGATTCTGGGTCAGTCCCAGGACCCCAGCTTAGTCCCTGGGACTGTGGATCAGCCCCCAGGACACCACAGCCCTGGGATCCTCTGCTGTGGCAGAGAGGATTATGCCTTTGCATAACCTGTTCCTAGGGCCACCCTACCTTCCCATCCCTCCGTTTACTTGTCCGTCCATCCCTGGGCTGGGGACACGTGCGGGGCCCAAAACCCCCAGGCCCCTCTAACCCTGCAGTGCCCCTGCAGGTGCCACCATGTTCCTGAATAAGTGCGAGGGGGACCTGGGTGAGCTGCGGAAGCCGGGGGACGGCGAGAGCACCCCGCCAGCCGCCGCCGAGGAGGAGCAGCCCAAGAAGAAGCACCGGCGGAACCGCACCACCTTCACCACGTACCAGCTGCACGAGCTGGAGCGTGCCTTCGAGAAGTCCCACTACCCTGACGTGTACAGCCGCGAGGAGCTGGCCATGAAGGTCAACCTGCCGGAGGTCCGCGTGCAGGTAGGGAGGGCAGCACCCCCGCAGCCCGGATCCGTCCCTGAGGGGTGGCAGAGGGACTCCAAGGTGCTGGAGAGCTCCTCTCAGCTCTCAACTCTAGTGCCAGTGCCTCCCTCTGTGCCTCAGTTTCCCCACAGCTCGAGACAAGAGTGGCGCCTCTGCAGAGCCAGCTGTTCCCAGCAAAGCCAGGGAAAGGGTTTAATGGCTGAGCCTTGTTCTTCCATGGGGTCCCAGTTTGACTTACAAGGTCTCAGTTGGGCCCATGGGCCAGAGGCTCCGTTAGGGCACAGAGATGGTTCTCAGAAACTTTTTACCCCTCTAGTGGTGGCTGCTCCCATCCCTCCTTCTGCTCACATGCCAAAAAACCCACCTTGGCTGATTGTGGCTCCTTCCAGGTTTTTGGGCTGGGAAAGCACAAGATCCTCATGGATTTGAGGGTTTTAAACCTGTTGGAGCAGGGCAGTGGGGCTGGGGATGACTTGTTCCTTGGGCTGCAGCAAAAGGCTCTTTGGGGGAGAGCAGAGCCTGGGAAGAGCCTGGGGTCCCACCAGTCTTCTCCCCACCATGCTTGGACTGACGGGGTGAGATCAGGGAGGGAGAAAGGGTCAGGGAGCTGAAGTAACAAACCCACTGTGAATGAAAGCAGTAGCCCCCAAACAAATGAACTGAATTCCCCAGGCCTCAGCCCCAGTCAAGACAATGCAGACTTTTTTGTGGGGGTCCAAAAACCATAAAGACACCTCTGCTGAGCTCTCTGAGCAACAACAAGTTTCATAGAATCACAGAATCGTTCAGGCTGGAAAAGCGCTTTGGGTCCATAGGGTACAACTGCTCCCCCAGCACTGCCAGGGCCACATCAATCCATGTCCCAAAGTGCCACATCCACATGTCTTAGAAGTCCTTCCAGGAATGAGGACTCCATCACTGCCCTAGGGAAGAAGTTTCCACTAATCTCCAACCTAACCCTCCCCTAGGGCAGCTTGATGCTGTTTCCTCCTGTGCTCTCCCTTGCTCTCTGGGAGCAGAGCCGGATCCCCCCCGGCTGTCCCCTCCTGTCAGGGAGTTGTGCAGAGCCAGAAGGTTCCCCCTGAGCCTCCTTTTCTCCAGGCTCAGCTCTCCCAGCTTCCTCAGCTGCTCCTCATCCGGCTTGTGCTCCAGCCCTTTCCCCAGCTCCATTTCCTTCTCTGGACGTGCAGTTTGCACCAGTGCAGCCCAGTGTCCACAACAGCCGTGAGCAGCCCATGGAACCCTTCCCTTTCCCACCCAACCATGCATCTTTCCTCCCCTTTTCTTCCTGCAGCAGACCCCTGTGCCCTGTGCTGCTCTGGGGACATGGGGACCAGCACTTTAATGAGCAGTTCCCACGGGGCCAGACGTCCCCACTGGATTTGGGTCGCCAGTCCCTGTCATTCCTGCTGGGTTTTGGCACAACTGAGGCTGTTTAACTTATAAAAGCTGTGACCAAGGGCTGGGAAGGTCGGATAGCATTGTGCCATGGACTGCTGGGAGTTTGCAGGGCCAGAGTGCATGTTCCCACAGAGCAAAAGGGGCTGTGTGCTTACACCTCTCTCTTCCACACCTTGGAGATGTCCTTGGTCTCTGGGGCTTGGTGGAGAGGTCTGGCAGAGGTGCTGGGGTTGCTGGAGTCCTGTAGGATAGCCCTTGTGGGTACCTCATACGGGACACCCCCACCTTGAGCACGCCCTGTGGGGCACCCCACACGCGATACTGCAGAACGGGGCACCCTGTCTGGGGCAGAGGCATGGGGCACCCTGCATGGGACACAGCATGAGGGACACTCTGCAAGGGCCTAGCTGGGCACAGTGATCTCACCTTGGCTCTCACCTCACAGGTCTGGTTCCAGAACCGACGAGCCAAGTGGAGAAGGCAGGAGAAGATGGAGGCCAGTTCCATGAAGCTCCACGACACCCCTGTGCTCTCCTTCAACCGGCCCCCCATGACCCCCAACGTGGGGCCCATGAGCAACTCCCTCCCACTCGACCCATGGCTGACGTCCCCCATCTCCAGTGCCACCACGGTCCACAGCATCCCCGGCTTCATGGGAGCCCCCCAGGCCCTGCAGCCCCCCTATGCTGGGCACTCCTTCCTCAACACCCCCCCGCCGATGGCGCAGGGCATGCAGCCCATGGCCCCCGCGCCCTACCAGTGCGGCACCCCCTTTGTGGACAAGTACCCGCTGGAGGAGGTGGACCAGAGGAGCTCCAGCATCGCCTCGCTCCGCATGAAAGCCAAGGAGCACATTCAGACCATTGACAAGACCTGGCAGCCCATTTGATGAACGCTCCCCTCCGAGCTCCCCAGCCCCGCGGCGGGCGAGGGAGGACAGCGGGTGCTCAGCAGGACCAAAGCTGGCCCCGGGCAGGGATGCCGGGCTGCCTCTTCCCCACACTGACCCAGCACCGGTGGTGTCCGGGGAGCGAGTCCGGGTGCTGGCAGGGCCCCACGGCTGGGAGGAAGGACTCCAGGAGAGCTCCCTTGCCTCTCTGAGGCACCAAGATCAGCTAAGGACCTGGCTGAGGCTCAGGCATCCCACTGTGCCACCGGGCCACCCACCACACCCCAGCTGGACACCTCCTTTCTCCACACCCCCTCCCCTTTCCATTATTATTAATTTTTTTTTTAAATGCTGCAGATTTAAACAAAACTGAACAGAAAGCTCTAGTTTTGTAGGGAGTACTTGGGGGGATGTTTTAGCTGTGCTGGGGCACGCTGCTGGTCATGCCAGGAGATGCGCCGAGATCACGGGTGTATTGTGAGTAAAGAGAAAAGCTGGATGGCTGCTGCATGCTGGAGTCGGGCGCTGCGGGGCCGCGGTCGTGCCGTGCTCTCCTTAGCACGGCGTGGCTGCCAAGCCTCTGCCAGAAAGGAGCTTTCTGTGGGGGCACGGGAGTGCCATCCCTGTGCACCCTCCTGCCCTGCTCCCGTGGGATGCTGCTTGCAGGGCTGGGCCAGGTCCAGGCACAGGTGACCTGGGACTGGCTTGTGCTGCTCCGTGGCCTCAACAGCTTGTCACAGGTCCCCTGCTCGACTGCCCTGTGGGGGCTGTGCCCACTGCCCCCTGCCCTAATGCTCCCAGAGGAGCCAGTGGCAGAGGGCTGCTGGAATGGTGCTGGGGGGAGGATGGGTAGCAGTGGGACCCCTGAGACCTCTGGTGAGAGCAGGCAGCTGGCTGTGAGCCCTGGGCTCACCACAGCAGGGTTCTTGGGGCACACCATACCTGGCTTACTCCTTGCCGGTGTTCCTTGCCAGGTGGGAGCCGGGGAGTGGTGACAAGCTGCTGTGTCCTCAAGAGTCTCCAGAGTGGCTCTGCAGCTCTGTCCCATTTGCCCACTCACTGGAGCTTGGGGTACAGCCCGTGGCATCAGCACCCTCACCGATGGCAAAGCCAGCATGACTCCAGCACATGGCTGAGCCCACAGTGGCTTTGAGGTGCTTAAGCACAGCCGGGACAGCAAGACAGGGGGGCTTATCCCTGGGTGAGTGGGTGCCCCGGGTCCCTGGGATGCCCTGAAGTGTCCTAGGTTCCTGGGGTGCCCTAGTTCCTGGAGGACCCAAACGAGGGACAACCCAGTTCCCACCAAAGGTTTTCTCCAGAAAATCTTCCCGCTCCAGACCTGACAAGAGCCCCAGCCGGGGCTGTGCCGGGGCAGCCCCATCCCCACCGCGTCCCCCCGGCGCAGACCCCGCTCAGTGTCTGCAGTCCCCCCCAGCCCGGGGTCTCACCCCGATCCAAACCCCCCGGGGCCGGACTCTGACGTCTCCAGAGCCCCGGTGTCGGGCGGGTCTGGCAGGGAAGCCAGGCGAGGCACTGACCCCGGCGAGACCCTTCTCCTTGTGCCCCGTCCCCCGGCTGCTGCTGCTCGTCTGTTTCGTTAGCGACAATTAAACCTTTAACAACCCATTAAACGCATAATCGATGCTCCCCGGCTCCCCGGCCCAGCTAATGGGGTGAAGCGCCCCGGCCGAGGCGAGCTCCGGCCGGCAGATAATGAAGCAACGGCTGCGGAAGTAATGGGGTTTGATCCGGGGGACGGGACGCGCTCAATGGGGGCTGCGCTTTTCACATGACATAATTGCCGAGGCTGGCGCCAGCCCGGGGCACCCCTCGGCCTCCCGAGCGCCAACAAAGGCAGGCTGGCGCTGGGAGCGGCAGCGCCGCACCCCCGGCTCGTTTGATCGGAGCCTAATTGGGGCGAGGGTGCTCCCCAGGCCGGCCCCGCAACCCCCGAGAGCGCGGAGGGGCCCCGGCAGGAGGGTGCGCCGCCCCGGCTCCTTGGGCTGGGGGCTGTGTGAGTCATGGAACGTGCGAGCTGTTTTCCTTGGGGTGGCACGGGGAATGTCGGGGTACCCGCACTTGGTACCCCCCTTCCCTCCTGTGGGTGCGCCCGGTGCTGCGCTGCACCTCCTGCAGGAACGGGCAAGATTTCTGAGCCAAAAATGCCATTTAAACGCAGGGAGGGCGGAAAAGCACTGAGCCGCCTGGCCGGACCACTTTATTGGTGCTTTCCCCGGTGGATACCCAGCATGTGGGAGTTTGTGTGGGAAAAACTCAAGCAAAAATACTTTTTTTTTTCACCCTTAGATTCCAATCCTGTCCTGAAATCGCTCACTGCCCAGATGGGGCCGGTTCTTGTGGCTGGACTGTGAGGAGTGGGAGCTGCTGGGAGCGCTGGGGGTACCAGGGGGTGCTCCCACTCCCTCGTGGCCGAGCAGGAGCCCACTCGCTCCCATCCCTGTAATCTCCTCCCGCGGGATTTGCCCCCTAAGCTGCTTATTTCTCTCTATTTCTCCCAGGCCTGAACGAACCTAGCCCTGCCCCGGCATGACGCCTCAAGCCCGCTGAGCCGTGGTCTCTGGCACTCTGCCCCTGGCACTGCCTGGTGGTGGCCGGGCATGTGAGGCTGGCACTGCCCAGGCATGTGGGGCTAGCACTGCTCAGGGATGGGGGGGTGGCCAAGCCAGAGATGTGGGGCTGGCACTGCCCAGGGATGTGGGGCTGGCACTGCTCAGGGATGGGGGGGTGGCAGTGCCATGCCCAGGGACATGGGACTGGCACTGCCCAGGGATGTGGGGGTGGCCAAGCCAGGGATGTACGTCTGGGGCCCACAGTCCCAGTCGTGCTGTGCTGTGAGACCTGCCCCCCTTGGCAGAAGCCAGGATGGAGGGCAGCCTCCGTGCACATCACCTGCACCCCTTCCATCCCCTGGCCCCCCAGCAGGACAGGGATGGCACCGGGGGACTGCAGTGATGCGGGTGGGGCCTCACTGTCCCTCTACAGGGTGTGGGAGCTGGGGCCCTCGGGGCTCAGGTTCTCCTCGGGAGTGTTGACCCATGAGCTCTCCCCTACCCCCCAGCTCCCAGGGGCAGAGGGGCAGAGGGGGCTGTGGGCTGGTGAGGGGGCGGCTGCCCACTGCAGGTTGAGCTTGGCGATGAGCGGCCGCCCCACGTTCACCTGCTGCCGCTCCTCCACGAACTCATCCATGCCCTGGTAGCGGTACTGCAGGCACACAGTGAAGGCCAGCTCCTGCTGCAGGGACACCAGCACCATGGGCTCCTGCCCTGGCACGGCCATGGTCACGCTGTGCCCCCAACACCGGCCCCCACTCGCCATGGCTCTTACCCGCAGCTTCTGCAAGCCACAGATCCGGCTGTAGAGGCAGCAGGAGGTGCAGCCGAGGCTCCAGATGGGCGCCAGCGGGCTGCCCAGCTCCTCTGGGCTCTCCTTGTTGGTGCACTTGAGGTCCACATCCAGCTCCTGCCATGACGGCATCCACGTGAAGACCACCACAGCTTCCCCCCGTTCCCCAGTGTTGCCCCGGTGGGGGCTTCAGCAGCTGCTCCCACCTCGGGAATATCAGTGAGCCGGGCCTCACACTTGGTGATGTCCTTGGGGGCAGCCACCACACGCGTGTAGATGATCATAATGTTGGAGAACTCGGCAGCGAAGCCCAGCTGCACGGTGACACCGCAGTCAAAGCGGAGGTGCCGGCTCTCCGGCAGGACTGGGGAGGGGACAGGGAGCACAGGGCTGGGACCTGCAGGGGCTCAGGGCTGGAGCTGTACCCACAGGTGAGGTGGCCTCTGGGTCACCCCAGAGCAGGGCTGCCAACACATTGTTCCTGTCTCCAGGCTGGTGGCTCTGTGCTGGTAGTTTCTCCTCCAGGTGGGAGGAACCCAGCAGATGTTGTTCACAGCCTCTCTCTGCTCTTGGGGCTGTCCCCCCTCTAGATGCCAGCTTGGCACAGGGTGGCCATGACTCACCGTGAGCCTTGGCCCACTGCAGGTTCCTGGCAGAGGACTCATCCTGGCCCGGGGGGCGGATGGGGTCTGTCAGAGCCCGTCTCTCTGACAGGTTGCTGCGGAGCTCCAGTGCCTGCCGGCCTCGCGTGATCTCCAGAGTGCCCATGTCTGCAGGGGCACAGGGGGTTGGCAGGGGCCACCAGGGAGGTCATTGTTCCCCACTGCTCCTCACTCACCCTCAGCCACCTTGTCTAGCAGCACCGTGATCTTCTCATCCTCCAGCAGCCAGCGCTTGAGGAAGGTGACGAAGATGCCATTGGAGAGCTCACCCTGGCTCAGCTCATAGGCTTCGGCATCTGCACACCTGCGGGGCACAGGGCAGTGGCTGGATCTGTCATGGGGTCTGGCACTCGCTGGGAATTGGCCCCCAACAGGATGACAGCCCTAAAGAAGCCAGAGCTGGGTGCCCAGCACTCTTCCTGTTCCTATCTGTGCTGGGGACAGGCGAGAACATGGCCAGATCCTGGATGCTTAAAGCATCACCAGCCCAAACCCCTGTGTTCTGGAGAAGTCTTGCAGCCTCATGGCAGCAGGTGCTGCCCAAAGCCAAGCAGTGCCATGGGCACCTCCCTGCCCTGTGAGGGACTGGGGGCTGCCTCTTGCCTAACCCCTCCAGCATCAAAGGTGGAGGGATGCAGCCGTGGGGGTCAGAGCCCCTGAGCTAGGCAGGGAGACAGCCCCACTGCCTGTGCCAGAGGATGGTGGGAGGAAACCCACGTGGCATAGCCAAAGACGATGTTGGCCGTGACCTCCAGCGCCCCAACCTGTGGGATGATGTCATCATTGAGGTTCCTGCAAGAGAAGAGAAGCTGGACAGAGTGAGAACCTGTCCCCCCCCAAAACCCATCCCAAAGCGCACCGGACCTTGAAGGCTGCTCTGTGCCCCACTGCCCACCCATTGCAGTGTTTGCTAGCTCACAGGGGCAGTGAAGTCTTGGGGCATTTAGACAAAGACAGTGGGTTTAGATGGGACCCTGGGGGTGCCCCGCTACCCGCCCCCAGTAGCCACCACCAACAAGTCCCTGTGCTGGCTCTCTCTGAGCGGCAGCTTGTCCCCAGGTGGGTGGCAGGGCCGGGTCACCTCTTGCGGCACATGTCAAGCAGGAAGATGTTGAGGCCGGTGCGGCGCTGCTGCATCTCCTGCAGCACCCGCTGCACGCACAGGCAGTGCTCTGACGTGTAGGCGCTGGGCGCGTCGATGGGCACCATGAAGCTGTTGCCAAAATTTTCATAGCCATGCCCGGCATAGTAGAGCAAACCTGCTGGGGGAACAGAGGGCAGGTGATAAGGTGACATCCCCTGACCTGCCAGCATCTGCTTCTTGCCTGGCTGCACCCAAGACTCCACCAGCATAAAACCACCCAGCTCCCCCTGGGCTGCAGCCACCCTGGCAGGTCCTGTCGCACCGTAGACGCCCTTGTCAAGGAGGAGGAGGAACTCATCGACAGCCATCTGCATCTCAGCCTTGCGCAGGTTCAGCAGCGACACCACCTTGAAGTCGAGCTGGCAGAGGAGGGCACCCAGGGCGTGAACATCCACGATGGGCGCCTGCAGCTGCTTGTGGTGCAGGTAGTGCATGTTGCCAATCAGCAGCGCCACTTTGTCCGTGGCTGCAAGGACGGGAGAGGGAGGTGTTGTTACAGAGTGGGACACCTGCTCTCCATGCTGCCCACAGCCCACAGAGGTGACACCCAGCTCTGGCCAGCATCATGGTCCCTGGGTACCAAAGTACCCTATGGCTTCCCTGCCTCACTGATCCCTGAACCCTCAGGTTATGGGTAAGGGTTAGGGTTGGGGCTCTGGGTTGAGGGTTAAGGTGCTGATCTGCTCTCCTAATTTGAGTTGGGGCTGGGCTGCTGTTTCACTCTTCCATTATGCTGCACCCAAAGCATTCCTGGCCAAGTAAAGCCTTATGAGGTGACAATGGTGACACTGGTGACAGTCAAAGCCCCCCAGGGCCACCAGCCCCTCGTGGGCAGGCTCTTACCATACAGCTGTCCAGGGCTGCCATGCTCCAGGAAGCCTGGGAAGAGAGAAATGCTGTGCCATGGTCCTCCAATGCCAGGGGAGCACAGCAGGCAGAGCAGCATAGACCTGGACACTCTGCTCTCACCTACCTCCATCCCCATCCTGCCAGGAGCCTCCAGAGGTGAAGAGCCGTGGTCCTGTGGCAGAGGGGATGTCAGGGACCCTATGTGTGACATCACCTCCCAGCATGGGCTGCAGTCCCCCCAAGACTGTGCAGCCATGAGGGCTTTACTGGGAAGAGAGCAGGTGGGGGGGTCACAGAGGTTTGTCTGAGGCCCTCACCAATCTCCACGTCCACCTCCTGGCTCCACACTTCATGGAAGAGGTTGAACACGTGGCAGGAGTAGCTGCCCCGCTCAGCCGTTGTCACCAGCTTCACCTGCCAGCAGGGCAGGGCAGGAGGCTGGGGCCGTGTGCCAGACCACGCTGCACTGTGGCACACTGTGCCATGCCATACCATGCTGTGCCATGCCAGAGGTCCCAGCATACCTGGAACTGGGGTGCCTGTGCCCCTTCCACGGGGCGCCGGTTCCTGAACCACTGGTACTGGGGTGGGGGGTTGCCAATGGCTCTGCACTCCAGCACCAGCGTGTCCCCCTCGGCCAGGCGGCACGGCCGTGGCTGCCGCAGGATCTGCAGCCCTGCCATGCTCGGGCAGTAGCCACTGGCTGGGGAAGGGACAGGGTGGCAAATTAGACACCCAGCCATGGCAGCGCTCTGCAGCGCTGCTCCAGGCCCCAGGTTCTGCAGCCACAGGCCCTGGCACCCATGGATGGCATGAGGCAGCAGGTATGAGGAGGGCATGTGACTCTTCTGTGGGCACCATCACCCCAGCAAGCCCAGAGACCTTCACAGCTGAAGGTCTGCCTTACATGGCAAATGATACCGCTCAGGATCCATCCCTGTCCTGATGGGGCAAGAGGTGCCCTGCAGGAGATGCCCCAATCAGGCAAGTGGTGCCCCATAGCTGCCAGCCCAGGGACAGAGATCTCAAGACCAACCTGAGCTGGGGCTGCTGCTCTTCTCCACCTGCACATGAGCCCACCTGGAGAAGGTGAAGGTAGCCCCACAGTTCACCCGGCAGATGTACCACTGGCCCATGGGAGTGGCTGTGTTGATCACCAGCTCTGGGGATGTGGCTCCAGGCACCTACAAGAGAGGAGGAGGCCAAGGAGTAATGTGCTCCCTCACCCATGCGGGTCCCTCACCACAGCCAGGATGTGGAGGCCCTGATCAGTGTGACACATTGGGACCTCACCTCCTGCCTCCCACAGAACCACTGGTACGTGAGCCCTGGCGGGCCAGTCGCACAGCAGGTCAGGGACACCTGTGTCCCCTCCGCCATCACCTGCGACTCAGGCTGCACCGTGATGCGAATCACATCCTGGACTGCAGGAGAGGAGAGACCAGTCTGGGCTGGCTGAGTCTCACACCACCCCATACCATCCAGTCCCATCCTATCCTGCCTCACCCCCCCAGCTTCTCCTCTCCCAGCCCTGCCCATCCTATCACATCCCACATCTCTGTCCTGTCCCAACTATCTCATCCCACCTTGTCCCATTGGTATATTCAGTGCTATCCCATCTACACATCTCATCTTGTTTCAGTCTATGCCATCCCACTCTGCTCTATCTTACCCTATCCCATCCCACCCTACCCCATGCTGTCCAAATCTGACCTCTCCCATCCAATCAGACCACATCCCATCCTATCTCATCCTGTTGCACCCATTCCACCTCACCCAGCCTGCCCAGCACCTCGCTACCAGAGCAAGACCCCCAGCAGGAATTGCTGTTCTTCACCCCCGTGCCCATTTCCTCTTGCTGAGCCCCTGCCCCCGGCGCTCCCCTCCAGCCCGCGGCTCTGCTGCCCGTCCGTACCGGCGGCGCTGAGGACCCGGCAGGCCTGTTCGTGCCCCATGCGCTCCAGGCAGCCCAGCAGGTACCTGAGGGTGCAGTCGCGCTCGGCCAGGAGCTGCAGCAGGCACTGTGTGGGGCTGCCGCGGGGCTCCAGCACCTTCAGCGAGCACATCTCCAGCTCCTCCACGCTGCAAGCGCCCGCAGCAGTCAGAGCCACAGCCAGAGCCAGAGCCAGAGACTCCCCCCTCGGGGTGGATGGGAGCCCTGCCACAGCCAGAGCCAGAACCAGAGCCAGAGCCAGAGACCCCCCCCTCGGGGCGGATGGGAGCCCGGGGGGGAACTGACCCCTGCGCCCCTCGCTCAGCCCGCGGCAGAGCTGTGCCCGTGGTAACCGGGTCGGGGACAGTCCCCAGCAGGGCTCCCCCAGCCCTACCTGCACCTGAAGCGTTTCTCGGCCCCGGCCAGCTCGGCCAGCTTGCGCCAGCCCCGGCCGGCGTTGTCCAGTAGCTCACACAGCCGGGCCACCACTTCCTCGCCCAGCGAGCCGATGGGCATGCTCCAGTCCCCCATCGCTCCTGGGGACCCCGAGGGACGAGCTGTCAGTGGGTGAAGGGGTGACAGGCCCCCGTGCCCCACCGGAGCCCTCTGGGCACGGGGTGACTCAGAGGGGAGAACAATGAGATCCCTGGTGGCAGGAGCCTGAGGAGGTGCTGGGACCACTGCTGGATCTGGCCACCAGAAGCCAGCCAGGAATGACACACATTGCCACTCTGCAAGCTGGGTGGCACAGGGGACTCCACTCACCCCCCAGCCTTGGGCAAGGAGCCAGGGTACTTTAGCCTGGCCCCAGGAAAGGGACCTTCCTGGAATGGGATCCACAGAACTAGAAGGATGGGATAGCAACCATCACCTCCCTGTCCTCTCAGGTGAAACAAAGAATGGGGCCCCAGCACCCCTCTCCTTCTAGCAGAGGCCCCAGTGGGGCAGCAGCAGCCCCCTTGCTGTCACCAGGCATCTGCATGGTGGCTCTGGAGCCACCATGAGGAGCCTACAGGGGGGTCAGCATAGGGTACACGGGGGTCTTGGGACTGTGACCCAGCTCAGCTTGCCCTGAATCCTGGGAGAGGTTTCAGTGTGACATGAACCACCTGGACAGGGGCAGCTCCCTCCTCCTCCCCTCAGGTCCCTTCCCAATAACCCACCCCAGAAGGGCCCTTGTCCCCAGGACTGAGCTGCCCAGAGCAGCTGGGTGACACTCACCCAAGCAGGGGGCTCCAAGAGAGGACAGGGACCCAGGTGCTCCGTCTGCTCACCTGCTGCTGGATTTGGGAATCTGGACACACTGGGGTGGTGAGGGGAGGGCGAGCTGCAGGCCCAGCAGCGATGGGCACTCACCGTGGGGTGAGCCCCATCAGCTCCGAGGCTGTGCACTGAGCCCCACACAGAGGAAATGAGGGTTCAGCCCAAAATCTCCCCCAAGATCGCCCCCGCGCTGCAGCACAGCACTTCTGCTTCCCTCCCTCTTCCTTCCTGTTGTGCAGCACGTGGGCGCAGAGCTGCCACCCACAGCCCCGGGGGAGCTGGGCACACCCTGTCACAGGGCACATGGCACCGGGGCCACCGCCAGGCCAGGCAGAGGCTGCCTCACTGCAGGAACCCACAGGTGCCTCTTCTGCCCAGAGCACAAAAGGATCTGCAGGGCAGTGAGTCCAAGGTGGAGGTGAGCTGAGGTGACTGTGGCACCTCTCAGCCAGGTGTGCCCAACACACAGGAGAACCAAGGCCAGGGGAAGCTGCTGGGCTTTGCCAAGCTGAAGCTGCCCAAGGAGAAGCAGAGACAGAGCAGTGAGGCCCCTGTTGCTGTGGGGAAGTTCCTGCCTTCATTGTCCAGCCCAGCCAAGCCCTGACATCCCAGCACCACTTCTGCTGCTGGAGGAGGAAAGGAGAGCATGGTGTTGGGGTGGCACTGCAACAGGCCACCATGTCCCCTCCCTCAACTTGCCTGCTGTCCTACAGCACTGCCAAAGCCTGGCCCCCATCCTTCCAGCCCCAGGGAGCACAGGCTGCTCAGGCCCCGAGATCCAGCGGCCAGGGACACAGTGACACGGGTGGGTCATTCCCCACCCCACATCCCCACGGAGCCCTCAGCCCCAGCCGTGGTGATGGAGCAGGACCCGTGTGCAGTGTGGGCTCAGAGCTATGACCCAAAACCTGAGCTTCTGTACTAACAAACACACTGAGACCTTGTGGCCTGTGTTGCCTCAGCCCTTGGCACGAGCTTGCAAAGGGTCTGGGGTTGTCACACATATGCCTTTGTAACACCTATCAGCCTCACTCAGAGATTTATTTCTTATTTACAGCAAGGAGAAGAGACCAAAAGCCAGGGCAGGTCCCAGTGCCCCTTGTGGTGGCACATGGGGAAGCCCCAAGCTCAGCAGCACCTACAGCTTCTTGCCCTTCTTCAACTTGTTGCGCTGCCATGTGTTGTACTTCCGCAGGCGCCTCCAATACTCAAGCGAGTTGGGGTCGAGCTCCTCCAGCTTCTTGGGGGGCCCGAGGTGGATCTTAAAGAGCCTGGGGGTGAATGCAGAGGATGTGAGGCTGCAGGAAGGAGGACAAAGGGACAAGCACGGGACGGAGCAATGGACATGAGTGACCAGGATGTGCAGATCCCTCACCCCACATCCACAGTGCACCCACTCCAGTCTCCTGACCCTGGGGAAGGTGTCTGGGCTGCTGAGGGGCAGTCTGCCTCCTCGCAGAACACTTCCCTGTCCCTCTTACACAGCTCTGTGCCCCTGGGATGGTACCTCTGGGGCACAGAGAGGAGTGGGGCAGCACGCACCAGTCGGGGTACTCGGACTCGGGCTTCAGGGCCACCTCCGGACCCTCCTTGAAGTAGTTGACCCCCATGGCGTGGGTGGCGAGCATGGTGGGGTCGGTGCACACCTCCGGCCCCTTCAACGCCTCCTTCGGCACACCCTTGCCTTTGGACTTGGCGGCTGTGGGAAAAAGGGCAGAGTGAGGGCAGAGTGAGGGCAGGGGATGTGCCAGGGGTGAAGGATGCAGGCAGAAGGGACGAGGACTCGAGGGCAAGGGCATCGCGGGGCGCTAACAGGGACCGGGACCGGGTGAGAGTGGAGGGCACGAGGAATGGAGCTGGGCCGGCGGCACCACGGGGAAGGGCCCTGGAACCAGAACACGGGGCCCGGAGCGCGGGCAGGGCAGGGCCGGTACCAGGGGGAGAAGCGCGCGACAGGGGCACGGGGGGACGCACGGGGACGGGGAGCGAGGCCGAGGAGGGAGGGTGCGGGCCGGTGCCCGTGCGGGCCTCACCCGGTTTCTTGGCGTAGCCGCGGGCCGGGGCGCGGAGCACAGCTCCCGCCGCCCGCAGCAGCCCCCGGGCGGCCATGGGCGCGGGGCACGGCGGGACCGGGGCGGGGCCGCACCTGCGCACGGCGAACGGAAACGGCGGCGGGACCGTCCCGTCCCGGCCGGAGGCGCCGGTAGTGACCGAGTCGGCCCGGCCCGGGTCCCTCCCGGGCCGCCGGCCCCATGGAGACCGGCACCACCATGGACTTCCAGGCGGACGCGCTCTCTGCCCCCGGTGGCGGCAGCGATGAGAGCGCGGAGCCGCGGGCCATGGACACGGAGGACGGACCGGACGCCCCTGAGCGCTGTGGGGGCGGCGGGCGGCCGGAGGAGCCCTCCCGTACCGCCCCGCAGCCCGACAGCGGCTCCGGGCCGGAGGGGCCGGGGCCCGCCGCAGCCCCGGAGCTCGCGGGAGGCGCGGGAGGACGGACCGAGCTGTGCCGGGGCTCGGGAAGGGCGATGGAAGCGGAGGCGGTGCCCGAGGTGCCGCAGGGCTCTGCCCGCTGGCAGCCCGGCGCCGGGAGCGCCCCTCGAGGCACGGGGCGCCCCCGGACCCCCAGCAGCGCCGACCCCGCGGGCATGGAGCTGGATGAGAGCCCCGAGCCCCGCCCCGCACCGAGGGCCGAGTGGACCGAGGATGTGGAGGACGAGCCCTCGGAGATCCAAGGGCTGCTGGCTCAGCTTGAGACCCTCGACCCCAACCTCCGTGACTGCCCGTCCGCCCCAGAGCAGGGCTCGCCATCCTCCTCGGGCGCTGGTGCCCGGCGGGGCCGCGGGCAGTGCCCGGGCAGGTGCGGGCCGTGCCCGCTGCACGTGGCCACGGGCCGGGGCCTGGCGACGCGTCCCTGCTGCCCGCGGCACTCCGCCTGCGACCGGCCCTGCCACGGGCTGCTCTTCGCCGAGGCTGACCGGGAGGACTTGCTGAGCCTCCTGTGCTACGAGGGGGGGCTGCCCGAGGCTGGTGCCGAGACCCCCTTGGCCCACTCCGATGTCCTGGCTGGGACCAACCTGGAGATGCTGCAGGTGCAGGAGGAACCAGCCACTGTGGAGAAGCCTGAAGGGCTGGGAAGGCCAGAGAGCTCAGAGGAGGAACCTTCTGGCAGCTGGTGTTACGGAGAGGGGCTTTGCGAGGACGATTCTGCCTGCGAGGGTGCTCGGGAAGGTTCCCCGGAGCCGGCGTGGGCAGCCCTGCCTTCCGGTCTGGTGCCCGGGATGGAGCAGCCACCTCAGGGCGCTGTGACCGTGAGTGCACTGTGCCTGCAGCAGGAGCCAGGACATTCCCCTTGGCTCTGATCCCTCCTGGGGTCTGGGATGGGGGCAAAGGAGAGCCGGGGATGACTTTGCTCAGGTCTTCCAGGGCCTTGCGCTGCAAGATTGCCCAGACATGACCCTCGGTACCAGCTTTGGCCCTGGATGCATGCTTGTATGGCTGGCTGACTCACGTGTGCTCTGGGACAGAGGCTGGTGGGTCCCGACAGCCCCTCTGGTCCTGGGATCCTGTGCCATCTTCCCCTCCAGCCCCAGGACCCTGTTCCTCCCTGTCCAACCCTGGGACCCTATGCCATTCCCCCCATCCCCAGGGACACTCTGCCCTTGCTGTTCCACTGCTCCAGGGCCAGGCAGGCTGAATCCCTGAGGTCCCAGCCACAGCCTCACTTGCTCTCTCATTGCTTTGCAGAACAGGGAATCCCCATCATCCTGCCCAGCCTTCAAAGAGGGTGAGTTCTTGAGCAGCAAGAGCATCCAGGAGTCCTGTCCCACCTGCTCTGACCCTGAATGGGCATAGTCCAGGGTCCTCGATGGGGAGGGAACAGCAGCTCTGCACCCATCCAGAGTGGGTGCGCCAGGTCCACATGGCTTGTTTGAGCCTTTGCTGAGGAAATGGAGGTGTGTCAGGGATCAGGGAGGAGATATACTTGGGGAAAAGGGATGCCATGTGTTCCCAAGGGAAGGGGGAAGCATCCCTGGTCCCCAGTGATGCCAGGTGCCCATGTACCAAGCACTGAGCTGCTTCATTGTGTGTAGGAATGCAGCTAATAAGGCAGCAGGAGTTGGTACCCCCAGTTTCAGAGGTGGGGGAGCAGCCTCTGCTCAGTCCCTCCCAACGCCTCAGTTCCAGGCCCTTGTGACCCAGAGGACTTGCTGGATGGTGTGATTTTTGGGGCCAAGTACCTGGGCTCCACGCAGCTGGCCTCAGAGAGGAATCCCCCGACCAGCGTCCGCATGGCACAGGCCCAGGAGGCCGTGGACAGGATCAAGGTGCAGGAGGGATGGTGGGGCATGGCTGCCCCGAGCCTACCCCCCTGTGGGTGTGGGGCAGCGCTCAGGATCTGCCTGAGGGCACTTGGCTGTGGGGCTGGGTCCCAGCAGGGTCCTGTGACCTCTCCATCGTTCTGCAGGCACCCGAGGGGGAGTCCCAGCCCATGACAGAGGTGGATCTGTTTGTCTCCACACAGAGGATCAAGGTGCTCACTGCTGACACTCAGGTGAGCAGGAGCAGCAGTAACCACGTGGCTCTGGCTGCTTCAACATTCCTGTTTGGTCTCAGGATCTCAGCTTTGCTTCCACACCAGCAGGGTCTTGCCCAGTGATGGCCTATGGATGAGGACACATGTCTGGGAGGGGACATGTCACTTCATAGCCATCCTGTTCATGTCCTTGCCTCTCTGTGTGGCTGCACAAGGCTTCCCATGTGACCTTCACCCTTTGGAGCCTGGGGAATCCAGGCTTGAAATCTGGAGAGCTCTTTGCCTCAAGATTAGTTTCTGCATTATAGCAAGAGGGAAGAGCTGTCCTGTCCCCTGGCGACACCCAGGGACACAAATGAGTCCTTGATGAAGGACCTGTTTGTACCTTTTGGCACAGACATGGTTTCTGCCCAGCGTGTGCTGGGCAGCTGTGTCACATCCCAGCACTGTAGCCAAACCCTTCTTGCTTGCAGTGCCAGCAGGCTTGTGGTACCCATGTGGTCTGACGGCCCCGAGAGGGCTGAACTCTGCCTTTTCCCCCTGCCAGGAGGCCATGATGGACCACTCCCTCCAGACCATCTCCTACATTGCCGACATTGGCTCCCTCGTGGTGCTCATGGCGCGCCGGAAGCTGCCGCGGCGCTCGGAGGTGGCGGAGGAGAAGCGGCTCTACAAGATGATCTGCCACGTCTTCCACTCGCCTGATGTGAGGCAGCACACAGGTCCCTGGTGTGGGCGGGTGGCTCTGGGGACCCGAGTCCCATCCTGGTGTAATAACTGGGTGTTCTGGGCCTGGGCTGCAGCAGAGTCCCCTCCCTCCCCACTAGGGAGGGGCAGAAGCCCAGCCTGAGCATCTCTGTGCCACGCAGAGCCCCAGTGAGCAAAGTGGAGGGGGGGGTTGGCTGCACACGGGCCCCATTCTGGCAGGGAAGGAGCCAGGACACCCTGGAGCTCCGGAGGACGATTCCTGTGCTGGGCACTGCAGGGTGCTGGGAGCTGTTGGCTCCAGCCCTGAGCCACAGGCAGGAACAGCCCTTGTGGTTCTCCAGGCCCAGGTCATCGCCCAGGCCATCGGGCAGGCGTTCGGTGTGGCCTACCAGCGCTTTCTGGAGGCCAACAGCATCGACCCCAGCCAGCTGAGCCCGCGCCAGTACGGCCGTGCCCTGGAGGACCAGGAGCAGTACAACACAGAGCTGACCCACTTCTCCCGGCAGGAGAACTGCAAGGACGTAAGAGCTGCTCCGAGGGGTGGGGACAATGTGGGGAACCCACTGGCACCTGTCATGCACTCTGTGGCTCCCTGTGCAGCTGAGCTGTTCCCTCCAAGACCAGACCCCATCCCAGGCAGCTGTGAGTGCAGCTGTGGGCTGGGGCACGTGCTCTACGGCTCTGGTGGAAGTTGTGAGCATCACCCACCTGCTCTCCCCCCAGGTGTGCATCCGGAAGCAGAAGGGGGAGATCTTGGGCATCGCCATTGTGGAGTCGGGCTGGGGCTCCATCCTGCCCACCGTGGTCATCGCCAACCTGATGCACGGGGGCCCCGCGGAGCGGTCGGGCGAGCTGAGCATCGGGGACCGCCTCATGTCGGTCAACGGGACCAGCCTGGTGGGGCTGCCCCTGGGCACCTGCCAGAGCATCATCCGGGTGAGCCGGGGCAGGGTGACCTCCTGCCTCACCCCAAGGGAGAGATGGGACCTGGCCTGAGTGATCTGGGAGTGTCTGTGACACCAGGATTCCCTTGGGGCCCCCAGCTTTGGAGACAGGTGTGCAGAGGTCATACCTGTCCTGCAGGCTGTGGCAGTTCCTGCTCAGAGTGCTTGGAGGAAGGCAGGGACAAAGCTGGGTAGTGTATTTCCTGTGGCTCCGCCTGAAAGGGAGGGTGGAGGAGGAGGCTGGCACCTGTCCTGAAGAGAACCTGTTGCATCATCTACCTCTCAGTGTCATGGGAAGGAGCTGGAAGCAAGGACAGCATAGCCTCAGGGTCAGGGATGTCTTGGGCTGGGTTTGTAAGTTCTTGTCCCTGGATTTCTATTTGCAGTATCCCTTTGTGTGCCTCAGTTTCCCCATTGAAAACAAGGCTAATCCTCAGCCCTCACATGAGCAATGCAGGTGTTGGACGGTGGGGTGCTGCTGCCTATTACCTGTTCCCAACAAACCTCTCCTGTAGGAAAGTGGGTTGGGTTAACATTTAGGCAACACAGTCAAATCCACACACAACACTCACCACAGCTGGCTCAGCAAGGGAGGCTAGAAAGGCTCCTTTTTGCAAGGTTTTATTTCAGTGAAGTATATCACATGTGGCTGAAAGGAACCTGGCAAGAGAGAGAGCAACCACGTGGCGCAGGCAGCTTAAGAAGGGGAAGGGGTGGGGAGCAGAGCTAAGGGCAGGGCAAAGGGGATTGGTCTCCAGGAGAGGGGGGCAGCCACCAAGGTACCAAGCCAGTGAGGGGACAGGGAAAGGGGAAACCAGGGGAAGTTGCAAACCAGAAGTCCATGTGGGAGTTTGTCTTTTCGCCCAGGAGGACTGCATCGCCCCTCAACCAGTCTGAATAGCTCTCCAAAATCTGACCTTGCGCCATCCCACCTTCCAGGAGCTGAAACACCAGACCGAGGTGACACTGAACATTGTGCACTGTCCCCCTGTCACCACGGCTGTCATCCGACGCCCCGACTCCAAGTACCAGCTGGGCTTCTGTGTTGAGAATGGTGTGGTGAGTGCCCGTGGGATGGGAGCTGGGCCAGGGTCTGCTGAGGGACAGGCAGAGCCAGCTGTGTCCAGGGACCAGCACCCAGCTCCCACACTGCATGTGCCTGCCCAGCCGAGGGGTCACAGGGCTCTGCTGTGTGCAGCTAAAAAGCTCCTCACAGTCTTTCTGCAGCACTGGTGGTTGTATCCCTCTTCCTGGTGCTCTGTAGCTGTTTGCTTTCAGGGTGGTGGCTTCTTCCTGGCTTTTTGGGCATGACCTCAGTGACAGTTGTTCCTGTCCCCTGTGCCCGAGCTACTCCCTGCCCTGGGCTCACCTGTGGCTGTGTTGGGAAGGCAGAGAGGGGCATTCCTGGGCTCAGTGGGAGCTGGTGGGTGAGTGGCACGGCCACCTTGCACACCAACTGGTGCTTCCCCTAGGACTGGAGCTGTGGGTCTCTCCTGTTGCTCAATCTCTGCAGCCCCAGCCTGAGGAGAGCAGATGGGTTCAGTGAGTCAGCCAAGGGACAAAATCCTGGGGGCTGCCCTGGCCCCAGCTCAGCACATCACTCTGGTGGCAGCAATGCACAGGAACATCCCTGCCCTCACTGCCCAGGGGCTGGAGGAGTTGTGCCCCCCAGGCAGAGCTCTGGCCAAGAGCCTGCGGGGCTGTGAGGGTTTGGAGCAGTGGCGACAGGGCTGCGCTGTGGGCACAGCCCTGTTCTCACAGCACTTCCCCTCCCAGATCTGCAGCCTGATGCGCGGGGGCATCGCGGAGCGGGGTGGCATCCGCGTGGGGCACCGCATCATCGAGATCAACGGGCAGAGCGTGGTGGCCACGCCACACGAGAAGATCATCCAGATCCTCACCGAGGCGGTCAGCGAGGTGAGCTGAGCCCCCACGGAGCCGCTGGGCTCAGAGCTGTGCACAGCACCCTCCAGCCCGGGCTGGGCTCTCTAATCTGTGCCTCTCTGCCTAGGTGCACATCAAGACCATGCCAGCCTCCACGTACCGTCTGCTGACAGGGCAGGAGCAGCCCCTCTTCCTCTGAGTCACCGTGCCTGGGGCAGGCAGGAGCGAGCCCGGGGCTGCAGGGGCAGGACTGGCTCTGCCTTCGGCCCCAGCCCTGCAGCAGAGCCCTCAGCAGGGCCTAAGACTGCACCTCTTTTGTTTTACTCAGGACACAGTGGGGCACTGGGGGCTGATACCCAGTGCATGAGCAGCATCAAGGCCTGTGGTGCCACGCTTTGGGCACCTCTCCCACTCCAATTACCTCTCCTCACCTCACAGTGCCTGCACAGTGCCTGTCCTGCTGCTGCACAGGGTCCCTCACCTTGGCCTTGTGCTAGTGGGAGGAGAGAGGGCCCTATGTGAAAGTTCTCCCCATCTAGTCATTGACTATTGTACTTTTACACTCACCAACAGTGCCTTTCTCAAGGTGGGGATGGTGCTGGAAGCACAGCTCAACTCCAGAGCTCAGCTAGCACAGCCCCAGAGTAGCACTGACCCCACACAGCCATGTGTGGGTGCACACTGGCACCCCTGAGGGATACCCAGCAACTCCCAGACTTGGCCTTAAGGGCAGAAGCACTCTTGGCACCTCCTCTACTCCCATGGCTTGGCCAGAGGCCTGTTGGGATGCAAACTCTCCGTTAGACACATTGCACCAAGCTGGGAACCGGCCTCAGCTTTTCCCTGGTGCTGCCTTTTATTGCTCTGCATGAACAGCCCAGCCCAGTGCCACAGCCCTTGGAGCAGCAGAAGGGAACATGGCATTGCCCAGCCCCACAGCCCAGGAGTTTGGGGCTGTGAGCCTTTTTGTGAACAGCTCTAGGCTCCCAGGGCCGCAGCAGTGCTGACCTGGCTGTTCCTGTGTGCTTGGTTGCTCTAAAAATAAAAATTTTGGGAAATATGGGAGGCTGCATTTGAGGAGCTGTAGGGGGACTGCAGCAGAGGAGGCTCAGCTCTGGGCAGCACATCCCAGGCCTGCAGTGGTGCCAGGCCCCAAGTCCCCCTGCGATGCCTCATTGTACACAGGGCCACTGGCCAGGGAGGTGCCTGGGTCCCAGCAGGGACCACCTTGCTGCACAGTGTCCCCTGTATGCTGCCACCCAGCACCCCCAGAAACAGCCCATCCTGATCCAAACATCCCTTTTATTCCAATAGCAGTGGCTGTGGCCAAAAGTGAAGGAGGCACGTGGTAGTGCAGGCACTTGGTGATGCAGGGTATAGCAGGATTGGGACCAGCCCAGCCTGGCCACAGGGGCACCACCTGAGCTGTCAGCTGCATCCAGTTGTGCAGGGCTGTGGGAGAGCTGGCCTGGAGGGACAGGCCCAGCTGTGCCACTACACATCTGTGGCTGGGCCCCACTCGTAGCCTTCATCCTGGTCCGAGTCATCCCTGGCCCGTGTGAACCTCCTCCTCACCGCCTCGTGCTCGTATTCCCTGGGAGACAGAAGGGTGGTGATGGTTCCGTGTGACAGGACTGTCCCCAGCCCTAGGCAGCTGCCATCCCCACCCTGGGGCACAGGGTACCTGATGCTGTCATAGCGCCTGCCCTGTGGTGGCCGTTCAGACACCTGGGGAAGAAGAGGTGGGAGGGGTCAGGGGCAGGGCAGGGGCTGTGCCCCAGCCTGGGGCGTTTGCCCCTGAAGACCCAGAGCTGGGCATAGACACACAGCTGGACCCTGCAGCAGCCAGAGGTGACAACCTGCCTGTGCCATGAGAATGGGAGTTACGCTCCAGAGCTAGGCACTGTGCCACCCTCTTCTGCCCCAGCAGGCTCTTGTACCAGTCTGGGACAACGCACCTGTTCACTGGGGGCCAGCTGTGTTGGCTCTGAGGAGTCCAGGCCCTGGCTCGGGGCCAGCTGTGCTGGCTCAGAGGAACGGGCCAGCCCAGGCTGGTCATAGTCATCCTCTGCCTCGCCGTCAGTGTAGGCGCCCACCTCCCCATCTGTGTCGTCGTAGTCGCTGTTGGCGCGGCTGTCACATGTCAGGTAGCCTGAGGCCACTGTGCTCGGTGGGTTCAGCAGGTCCAGACTGTCCTCGGCGGCTACATCTGCCTGAGGAGTGGGGATGACGGAGACCTCAGCCATGGGGGACCATGTGAAGCCCCATCACCTGCCTGGCTGCAGCTCCAGGAGGCCAAGCCTCGCCACAGAGAGCCTATGCCCTGTACCTGCTCTGCTGTTGTCCACACTGGCTGGTTTTGCTGTGTCCTTACGATGTCCTGGATCTGCTCGTACCATGCATTGCCACTGCCACTGAGGCTGATGGTGGCTGTGAAGAGGTGGCTGCAATACTTCTTCATCTTGTTGGCCTGGGCATAGAGGCGCCGGGAGCTCTTCCTGGAGTCGGGCGCCAGCCACTGCCGCATGGCCTTGATGCCCTGGCGGCTCTCGGGCTCGCAGAACACCACCACGGGGTAGTACTGCACGTAGTTGAGGCGCTCTACAGCTGAGGGCGTGATGTCCAGCAAAGCGTGCTTGTTCTGGGGCAGGGCACAGCCATCAGCCCTGCTGGGAGCAGGGATGAGGGCCATGGGCTTTCCACAGGGCCCAGATGGCTCCAAGGACATGGGAAAGATCTCACCTTTTCTGCAATCTGCCGCACCGAGTCCAGCTTGATGACCTTGGATGATGCCCCATCTCGGGGCACACTTGCTGCAGGATACAGAGATGGGGCGTGAGAGGGGCTGCACCTCTGACAGCCCCAGGCTGGGCATGGCCATGCCCAGCCCCAGGGCTGTGTCCCTCAGGGAGAGGAGGGGAAAGGGTGAATTAGCTGAGGAAGGTGTTGGGGTGTCATAGGGAGGGAGCCAAGGTAAAGAACTCTCACAGGGTCTGGCTGCTGGATATAATTTTCTCCCCAGTGTGGGGGCACTTACGGGCAATTTCAAACAGCTCGGGCAGCTCCCTGCTCAGCTTCTGCACAGCGATGTCTGCGATGGGGCCCAGGATCACCACTGGCCGCTTGAAGCTGGCTGTGGGAGGACAGAGGTGCTCAGGGTGGCTGGGGGCAAGGGCAGAGCTCCCAGTACCCAAGCACCCAGCCCCACTCCTCATGGTGCCCACAGGCCCTCAAGTTGCCCTGCTCCTCACAGGAGAGGAGGGCCCATCAGCATCCATAGCAGGGCAGCCCCGGGAGCAATGTCCCCAAGGCAGGTCAGGCTGTCCTGGTGCCCACCTTCCTTGAGAACCACCCTTTCATAGGGTGGGTAGCGCCCCTGTTTTGTGAGGGCAGACAGGTCCTCCCGGCTCTTCCGCAGCATCTTCTTGGCTCCCCGCAAGCCCCGCAGCTTCCAAAATTCAGCCCTTGCCCCGGAGGGGTTGGCACCAGATGTGGCTTTCAGCACCGACTCCAGGCTGGCAATCTGCTCGGCCCTGGAAGAGGAGAGGGCTCAGGACCTGCAGCCTCTGGGTTTGAGAAGCAGGTCAGAAGGAGCTGGTATCCCTGCTCAGTGGCACAGGCAGGTGAGGCTGTGGGACTTGGGACAACTTGACTGTCAGCTGCCTCACCATGCTGAGAAGGGATTTCACCAGCTTCCGATTCCCACCACTGTCCCACCAGCCCTTGCCCTGCCTCTCACTGAGCCCACCATCCACATCCCCGGCTCTCTTGGGAGCCTTCTCTGGCTCTGCTTGTCTAGGGGCTGTTCCTGGCTCCATCCTTACCTGCTCTGGTTGGGGATGATGCCCTTTTCCTGCTCCTGCAGGTCCCTGCCCATGCGCACAGCCAGCCAGCTCCCCAGCCTGCCCCGGTACATGGTGTCCAGCACGTGGAACACATCCCCACGGGCAAAGCTGAGCCCTGACGGCGTATCCTTCTCAAAGTCAAAGTGTGTCCGGATGTAGAACGAGTCACCCACATTGGACGAGACCATCTTCCTGTAAACTGAAGCCCAGGGCAAGAGAGACCATCAGGGGAGGAGATGGCTGAGGAAGAAGATGCTGGAGAGATTTGGGAAGGCACTAGGCTGGCTGGGAGGCTCCACAGTAGCCCTTGCTGCTAAAGAGGGTATGAGGGACACCTTTTCCTCCCATGGCACTCTCAGGCATGCTGGGGACAGTAGGATCTGACTCGCCAGTACATACTGGCCTCTCCAGGCTGAGCCATAGTCCCAGAAAGCCCCTGTGCTCCAGGAACATGAGGCACAAACAGGGCTGGGATGGTCTGGTTCCCTCCTATCAGCACTCAGGAGGAGGAGGAAGAGGGGAAGAAGGACCACCATGCAGGGACAGGAAGAACCATGGCAAGTCCAGCAGGTCTGATGCTTGCCCAGAAGAGACAGAAGATGGAGAGGAATGAGCCCAGGATGAGCCTGGTCACCACTCACTGTCCTGCTTGCTCTGGATCCACAGCGTGACCTCCTCGCCCGGGGGCAGGGCCATGAGATATTCCACAGCCTCCTCACGGGTCACATTCTGGAAACTGGTGTCATTCACCTGCCACAGAAAAGCACTTGGACATGGTCCTGCCAGCAGGACAGAGGGCATGAGCACCAGCAGGGGACTGAGGGACAGCAGTGCCCAGGGCAGAGTGGGAGAGGGAAGTGGTCCCTGTCACCCTGGAGGTGATACCCTGGGGGATATTGGACCTAAAAGAGCTGGGGCCAGTCCAGGTGCAGCAGCATATGGAGCATTTTCAGCCTTGGGTACCTGCAGGATCTGGTCTCCTTCCCGAACACCCTGGCTGTCAGCTAGGCTCCCCTCCTGCACACTCGACACAAAGATGCCCACATCGTTCCCACCTGTCAGCCGCAGCCCCACACTCTTGGCCTTCACAAACTGCACGACCCTGGAGTTGGTGCTGTACCTGCCACAGGGAAGTACAGTCAGACCAGTGGTGACATGCAAGAACAGGACAGGGAGGTGCTGACTTTGTCACCCCAACCCTGTGACACAGCAGCTCCTCATGTCCCCCAGCCGTTCTCCCCTGCCTCTTGCAGACATACCCATCCTTGTGGGCAGCTCGGGCAGTGAGGCTGGTATGGGAGCTGGGCCCATCCTGCTCCATGGCTTCCAGAAGGTCTGCAGGAAGGAGAGCTGGTCTAGGAGCAGCAGTGGCTGTGCCGAGGCACAGAGAGCCCTGGCATGGCTCTGCCAGGGCTTTGGGCAGTGGAGATGCACAGGAGCCTGAAGCCCCCCCAGTGCCCGCTCACCTGGGCCCTGAGCATCAGCTACAGTCACCTTGGTCACAGGCTCCCTGTCTGATCGTCTCCTCTCCCTGGAACAAGGTCAAGCAGGATTTAGGCAGGGCATGTGGGCAGTGGAGACAGCAGAGCAAGCTAGGCATGGCAGTACCACCTCCAGGGATATTGGCTTAGGAATGGAGAACCAGAATCCCCGGACAGGTGGAGAACACAGAAGAATCTGCAAGGGGACAGAGGGGCTCATAGGGACAGTGTGGGTCTTACGGTGATTTTGTCCTGGCAGCAGCTGGAGATCGTGGGGAAGCCTCTGGAGATGGCGGACGGGACAGCTCAGAGTCGATGTCTGAGATATCTGCAGCCACAGGAAGGGAGATGCAGCAGTGGCCATGCAGCCCCTGTGCTGTGTAACTGACCCTGGCCCCGCCAGCGTGTCCCCTCACCATCCATCCGGGAGCTGTCGCTCTGGCTGTCAACGTCAGGGATGTTGACCAGGAACTGCCGGTGGTCACGGAGGATGAGCAGGGTCAGGATCCCCTCTGTCTGCTCAATGAGCTGCTGGGTTTCAGCCAAGGACATGTCCTGGCTGGCTACCCCATTGATCTGGAGGAGCATCGTGGGAGGCCTTAGGGCACCTGCTCCTGGGAAAGTCACCCCCACTCCCACAGGGATAGGATACTCTGACTGCCATCTTCCTGGTCCCTTCCCAGCTCCTCCAGGCCAGCCCCAGCTTCTGCAGCTTCACCTATTCTGTGTCTCTGTTCCTGGCTGCTTCCCAGTGTGACCTCATTTTGTACAGAGGAAACATTAGCATGGTTTGTTAACACCCACTTCCACCTGCCTGGGGTTCTGCCCACAGGCAGGATTGCACGGACCCCTCAGACACCTGAACCTCAGCTTTTCTTTGCCCTGGGCCCAGCACTGTCCTTCCATGCCCTGGCCTGGTGCAGGGAGTCAGGCCCCAAGCAGGCCCTAGGGCTGAGATCTTCCTGAGCGGTAGCTGCTTTTCCCAACAGACTGTGGGATGTAATCCCTTCTTTTTCCCCCAGAGTCACTTTGGCACCAGATCCCAGCAGCCACAGGTCTGCCTGGACCAGGTGTGCAAACAAAGGGTCTCCCTCCCTTCTATTTCTTCCTCCCCAAATACTTTAAGCATTGTTTTACCTGACAAACACCTGTGACTGTCATCCAGTGGGGACACGGACACCCAGTGGGGGACCACCCAGTGGGGGGCCAGGGTGGTGGACACGACCCCACTGTGCCAGCACGACATACCAGCAGCCTTGGCAGCAGGGAGCTGGTCCCTGGGACAGGCAGGGGGGCTGGGGCAGGGAGTGGGCACAGGCAGAACTGCCTCCAGCACGGCTGTGGCTGGGCCCTGGCAGTGACACCAGCCAGGGACGAGCCCTCCAAAGAGGGGCAGATGAGACTCCCAGTGAGTGCCCTGCACCCCGGGGCCCCCTTACCTTCAGGATGAGGTCTCCTTCCTGCAAGGAGTTGCCCTTGGCCGCCAGCCCGCTCTCCACTATGTGCTTGATGAAAAGCTGACTCCCCAGCTTCACGCCATACTCTGCACCAGAGAGAGCCATGATGGTAGCAGAGTCAGGCAGATGCAAGACCCCCTCCAGGTCCCCGCTTGGCACCATCCCCATAAGCCCCATCTCCCCTTGGGGTACTGGCAAGCCACAAACCTCTGTAGCCCCCAGCTGAGGGCAGGAGGTTTAGTGCACCCAGCATGGCATGCACTGTCCCCTTGCTGCAGCCAGGCCCACCCAACTATCATCTCCTCCCTGGGGGAAGGCATGGCCAGAAATCAGGCAACAAGACCCAGGGACAGCAGGAGCAGGAGGGCCTCACCCTCATTCTGCTTCTGCTTCACCAGGACCGATGTGATGGGCTTCATTGGCACATCCTGGCACGGCAGCCGCTTGAAGCCTGACACCAGGGCCAGCCCGTTGGTGTCCCCGTCCTGGCCAAAGGAGCAATGTCGGCCCTGGCCTCTCCGGTCTGAGCTACTCTGCATCCAGCGGCTGCTGTCCTGGCTCCGCCTCCGGCTCCGTGACACCAGCTTGTGGTGGCGACGGTCATCGTGCTGGTGACCAGAGCTCCTGTCGCTGGATGAGTCCCCATCGTAGCCCTGGCTGTGATCCAGGTCATCCCGGGAGCGGTGCAGCCTGTACTCCTCATCTGAGTCGTAGTGCCGGGGCACAGCAGGGGACCCAGGGCTGCTCTTGCTCACAGGGAGGTGAATCTTCTTCGGTCTTTTCAGTGTCTGCAGGTGCAAAGTGAGCAGAAGAGGATGGTGGCTACAGCTGTGTCTGCCAGGAGATGTCCCTGCAGCAATTCCCAAGCCCCAAACCCTGGGCACATGCGGACAGGGGATCTGGGATGGGGGCAGGCACCAGCGTGAGCATGACGCCAGCTCCATCCCACCACAGAGCACACTCACAATGTTGGCGATCTTGCCACAGGTTTTAAGTGCCTGGATGGCGACAGAGGATGGGACATTCTCCATGGAAATGCCATTCACCATCACGATGTGATCCTTCTTCCTGCGAGGGAAAATGTAGCTGAGACACTGTCCCAGGCACAGCTCCCAGCCCAGGGAGCTGGTGGGGTGGTGAGTGCACCCCAAGCGATCCTATTCCAGCCAGGCAGGGCAACAGTGCTGCTGGCCCTGTCCCAGCAGGAGTGAGTCTCCATCCTTCCCATCCCTGCTGGCAGAGAGCACCCCTTCTGGCCCCATGTCCCCGTGCACTCACTGGAGCTGACCCATTGCTGGTCCCCCAGACACCACATCTGAAACAAACACCGCTGTGTCCCCGGTTGTCCTGTTGGGACGGTCACGGCCTCCCGAGACAGCAAATCCAAAGCCCCGGTGAGGGTCCTGGTGGGTGTGGGCACAAGGGGGTCAGGCAGAGTTGACCCCACAGACCCCGTCCCCTCCCACGGAGGGGCCACCCCAGGAGACACTCACCTTGCTCAGTGTCACCGTGTACTGCTCCCAGATCACCATCTCCTCCATGGTGGGCACCCACCAGCACAAGCTGGGGACAGTCACGGTGGCAGCCGGACGGCTGGGGGGCTCTGACCGGCTCCGGCTCCTCTTCGCAGCCGCTGGCCCCTTCCTCAATCCAACATCAGGCTGCAACAAAGAGCAGCAGCAAAACTGAGCCATAAGCACCAGGGACTGTGAGGCTGCAGGGGACAGAGCCCCACGGGGCCAGGACACTGGGACTGGCAGCTGTGGCACACCCCAGTTAACCCTGCATTGCTCTGAACTCAGAGCAGCCTCTGTGCACCATGAAATCACCCCATGAGGATACATCTCCATCCCCTCACACATGGGTCCATGGAAGGGGAGGTTTTACACAGGGCAAGCACAGGACTCATCTCCATGGCTGGGATCCACTGTCCATGCCATCCTCGTGGTCTGACACCCCTCTGTCCTCCTGAAGCTGGCAGGCCTTGGGGTGCTCCTCTGGATGGTGTTTAGTGCTTGTCCACCCACTTTGGGCTTTGGCAGCTCAGCCAGCTGGTTTGGTAGCACCACTGCCCCAGTTTCACTATTTGGTTTCTCTGGTTTTTCCCAAATCCAATGTTTTCCACCCAAGGCAGACAAGCCTGACTGACAGAATAACATCCCTCTGAGGCTGAAACTTCTGGGATGGGCACAGGGATCTCCACCAGCTCCTGGTTCCCTGTAGGTAATGTCAGCATGAACCCAGAAACACATGGGTTCCCAAGATGGTGGAAGACAGCAGGACCAGAGCCTGCCACCAGTTCCCGAGGGCTGGGATAGGCCACTTTGATCAGGGCTTCACAGAATCACAAAATCATCAAGGCAGGAAGAGGCCTTCAAGATCATCAAAACCAACTGCCACTCCAACACCACCATAATCACCCCTAAACCATGTTCCCAAGTGCCTCATCCAGATGCCTCTTGAATGCTTCCAGGGATGATGACTCCAGCACCTCTCTGCACAACTTATTCCTTTGCCTGACCACTCTTTCAGTGAAAAAAAATTATCTAGTATCTAATCTGAACCTCTGTTGGTACAGTTTGAGGCCATTTCCTCTGGTCCTGACACTTGGCAGAAGAGGCTGATCTCCACCTCACTATAATCTCATTTTGGGAGAGCAATGAGGTCCCCTGAGCACCCTTCTCCAAACTGCACACCCTCAGTTCCCATGGCACCACACGGCCGTGGTATCTGAGGGCTCTGGAGTGGCTGTGTGGGGCCTGTGCTCATTCCTAACAGCCCCCGACACAGCTCAGCCACCCTCACCCCTGCCAGGGATGCCCACACTGGTGCCACAGGGAGCTCAAATATCCACAGGCCTTTTGGGAATTGGCCACAGGGCAGCTTTGGTGGGACAGAGACACCTCATGGGCAATGCCGGGGTGATGCCACATCAGGGATCTGGCAGTGGGCAGCAAGCCCTGGCACAAGGACATCCCATGGGCAGCCCCGGCTGGAGCGGTGCTGAGGCAAATGAGACCAGCCTGAGCCCCTGAAAAGAGACCCAGCTCACTGCAGCCCCAGGGAGGGCTGGGGGAGGCCTGGGGTAATCATTCACCCGACAGGCAGGCTGCAGCCCCGGGTGTGGAGGGCAGAGTCCCCTCTGCGTCACCAGCTGCCGAAACCAGCCTGAGTGCCTCCCTGCCACCCAGGGACACGTGGGACCAGGGGGTAGCTGGGGCTGGGCAGAACCCCAGTGTGGCAGCACCCACTATCTTGGCACTGGAAAAGTTCATAATGAACAGGAACTCCCAGAGTGGCATTGGGGTGGTTTCAGCTGTGTCACCAGTGTTGTTTGTGGCCCCTGGACACCTACAGGTGACACAGTGTGAGCTATAGGTCCAAGAGAGACCAACCTGGAGCAGGCAGATCATCCCCCTCCTTAGGGTGGTGACATCTGCTGTGCCAGAGCCACCCCTGATGCCACCCAATACAGCCCCTCACTGTCCCCAGCTGGCTCCCACTACTGTCCCACCGCCGTGTTGCCAAAAACTGGCCACAAACTGGCGTTCCACTGCTGCCCGTTGCTCTCTCCAGGCAGTGGCTGGAGCAGCATGGGTATGGCAGCAGCTCCAGCGGCACAGGCAGTGTGCTTACGGTGCCACCAAGCCCTGTCCCTGTCCCCAGTCTCCCCTCAAGACCTGGCGCAGGGCCTGCACCAGCCAAAGGCCGAGGCTGGCAGCAGGAGGAGCCGGCTGAGCCGGTTTCCGACAGAAACCAGCCCGCACCTGGAATGGCCCTGCAGGGAGAGGCAGTATCTGGGCAGAGCTGACCACGGCCCAGCCCGACACACCCAGCACCGGACACCGGCAGCACTGGGAGCCCCACACCGCCCCACACATCTACCGTGCCAGCACTTCCCAGGGGTTTGAAGCCAAACAAAGCCAAGCTGTGCTGGGGCAGCTCAACCCACGGCCAGGTCCCCAGTTCAGGGCTGTGCCTGGCCCCGGGTGACGCCACCAACAACGCCCGCCATGGGGACAGCAACGAGCTGGGGGATCCTTTATTGGAAAGTGACACACACAGTCCACCCTAGCCGTGCATACAGCCGACCCCACCACCCATAATGCTTCCCAACCCCTCTCCCCTGATAAGGCTCCTCATCCTGAGGACCTCAGAGCCTTCCTGGGATCAGCGAGGTACCTGCTCTCAGCCAGTGCTGCAAAACCACTGGTCCCTTGTCTGGTCCTGGCACTGAGGTCCCGGACACCCCCAGAGGCTGCTCTATCCCAACCCCACCCAAAGAGCGATGGACTGCTCCCGACCCCCTGCTCTGGGAAAAGGTCTGGGAAGGGCTGCCCCGGACCGAGTGTAAACCGGCAGCAGAGAGGCACGTCCTCCAGCCCCGGGGCATGGAGCTCCGATCCTCGGGGATATCTCCCTGCTACGGGGCAGAGCTCCAGCAGGGTCTCTAGGTCCTGGAGCCAGCCAGGGAGAGACAAAGCATGGCCAGTTCCCCAGGTGAAAGCACGGCTGAAAGCCAGAAAGCAGGGCTGACAGATCCCGGGGGACAGAATTAGGCACTCACCGAGCCTGGGATCCGACCAGGAAGGAGCTGAGCTCCCGGGCTGGTGGCAGTGGTGTCACTCCAGGGTGCCTTGCGTAACCCTTTGTGGCCCAGACTCTGCCTGCAGCGGGGAAGGAGCAGGAAGGGGGTTCCGGGGGCAGTTTCCCGGGCACAGCAGGTCTCCCGGAGGGCTGTCCCTGCTGTCCTCCACCATGACGGTGCCTCAGCCACCTGCACTCATCGCCGTCCCAGCGCTGCACCGGGACAGGCTCACAGGATGCTGGCGGTGGCGGACCCTGCAGACAGGGGTTCCCCTGCCCCAATACTTGTCCTGTCCAAGAAAGCGGTGGGACTCTGCCCCAGCCTCCCAAGCCCTCCCAGCGTTACCCATTGTCCCAAGAGGGCACAGACACGGGGGCCAGCCTTGGGATCCCTGTCCTGAGAGGTATGGGGGAATCTGGTGATGTTTGCTGCCCCCTCTCCTCCCGTTCCCTTGCCCCTGTCCGCACCTGAGGACCAGGCCCCCGTCATCCCTCGTCCCTCGGGGCCGCTTTCCGGCGGTGACAGCGACCAGGTCCACGCCGCGCTTCTCCGCCTCCCGCCGGGGCCGGTACCGCTCCCAGCCCAGCGCCGAAGCGGCGTGGGGGGACCAGTTTCTGCGGAAGCCCCCGGCCCGCAGCCGCCAGCCCGGAGCCGGAGCCATGCCGCCGCCTGCCCCTCCGCTCGCTCCTCGGCACCGGCTGCTCTCGCCCGAGCCCCGCTGGGAGGCTGCAGCGGCTCCCGCCGCTCGGCAGGACCAGCCACAGTCGGGAGCCCCTCTGGCGGGGGCCGGCGCCGCCGAGCAGCCTCATTAGCGCCGGTGGCCCCAGCGTTGCCTCCCAGCAGCGGCTACCCATCCGGGACACGCGTGGCCCCGGGGCCCCGAGAACCGGCGGGGCCGGCCCGGGCTGACCCGCGCCCCGGGGCTGACCCGGGCCGGGCGGCGCCACTAGATGGTGCCGCGGGGCCGGGAGGAGCCGGGTCCCGGCTTGGGCTGGGAATCGGCGGCGCTGAACGGCGCGGGGGCCGCGCAGGGAGGAGAGAGCGTGTCCGGGTCCCGGTACACGGCAGGCCCGGTCGAGCCCGGCGGGTTCTGCTGCTACGGGGAGGTGTCGGAGACGACTGGAGTGGGGGGTAGGGGGGCGCAGGGAGGGTAGGCAGCGCCCGGCACCGGGAAGGCTCCTGGAGGGCCCCGGTCCGCCCGGGGCAGCGCGGCGGGAACCGAGCAGCGACGGGACGACACGCGCGGGCTCCGCCGTGCAGGGCCGGCCACGCCCCCCACGAAGCCCCACCCCCCTGCGGAGCCACGCCCCCAACGAAGCCCCACCCCCTGCCGGAGCCACGCCCCCGCTATCATGGGCACCCACTGGTCACGCCCCCGGTGCCATGGCGACGGGCAGACTCCCCGCCCCCGAGAGCCCCGCCTCCACTGCCATAGCAACTGGCAGGCAGGCCCCGCCCCCCGCGGAGCCCTGCCCCGGTGCCATGGTGACCGTAGGCCCCGCCCCCCGACCCTGTGGTGTTTCCCCCTCCACCGGAGGTGTCGCGGCCGCCGCACCGTGAGGGATCGGCGGGAGTTGCTGCGGCCTCCCTTGTCCCTCCCCGCCCCCGTCGAATGCCACAGCCCGCGGGTTATCGCGACAGCCCTCCGCCGCATCGCAATTAACTCCGGCGGAAAAGCCCCGCTGTGCTTCCGGCACTGTTCGGGGCGTGTCTGGCCGCGGCGCCACCCGCGTTCTATGGTCCGCGGCGCTCCCAGGGTCCCCCGCGCCGCGGCCGGTACCCGGGAGGAGCGCGGCGGCGGGCGCTGGCCTGTCCGGGGCCTGTCTTGCCCCGGGGCTGCGCCTGCCCGCGGCCGCCATGGAACTGGAGGTGCCTGAGGAAGCGGAGGGCTCGGCCGCGGCGGGTGCCGGTGCCATCAGTCCGGAGGCCGGCGTGGGGGGACCGGACGCGTCAGGAGGTAACGCGCCGCGAGCACCGGGGGCCGCCCCTGTCTGTCCCCTACCCGGCCGCGCCCCGGCGTGTCCCCGTGTCCCGCCGGCTCGCAGTGGTTCAGCCCAGCCGTAACCCCGGCCGGGCCCCCCCGCGGGGCGCTCGGAGTGGTTCGGTCCAGCCCCCCCTCCCCGGAGTGCGCCCCCCCCCCGACACCGCGTGGTCCCGTCCAACTGCCGCTTCCCTTCTCCCCCGGACCCGGGATGGTTCCGCCCCCGGCAGGGACACCGGGGGACACCGGGACGGGGCTGCCCCGGCTCTGTCCTCGGGAGTCTCGGAGCTGCGAGGGGCAGCGGAGATTCCCGGACCACCGTGCGAGGCACAGGCCGCCCACCTCCGGCACTACTCCCAGCCCCGGAACCGGCCCCGGCTGGGCCTTGGAAGGCCGTGGCGGGGCCGTCCCGTCCCCTCTTGGGGGTTGCTACCCGGAGATCACGGGGTCGGGGGGGCCAGGCAGACCCTGGCAGCGGGGCGGGGGGCTTTGTCGCCGGCCGGGGTCCCTCCCGCCGGAGGGGGCCCGTTTGTCAGGACCTAGAGCCAGCCGAGCCCAGCAGCGGCATTAGCAGAAGGTTTGGGGTTCCTGAGTGGCAGGATGGATCCACGGGGCTGTGCCTGTGCACCTACCCCCGCCTCCACCACTGCCTAATTATTTCTAGTTCATTAGCAGCCTCAGGATTGCTGGCTGAGCCGTGCTCGTGATGTTCAGCCCTGCTGCCGGGCTGACACGTTCCTGCGCAGGCCCGACGCAGAGCTCCGGGCGCCTGCCGGAGTCCGGGGTGCTCAGAGGGTTTGGCTGAGCGATGACAGCGATCTCCGTGTCGTCAGGCCTTTAAATGAGCATCATTAGATCTTCTGAGAACCAGCTAATTACAGTGGAAGCCGTGCTCCTTTCGCAGGTGTCATCTGCCCTGCTGGGGCTGTGGGTGTAGTGTGTAACTTTGGGTAAGGTGCCAAGGTTTGGGCTGGGGGAAGCTGTCCCCACCCGTCCTGCTGTGGTTCCTCGGTGCTGCAAAGAAATGCAGGGGCTGGCAGCCTGCAGCCTGCCTTCTCAATGCTGCTTGCTGTGCTCCCACACACCCTTCGACCTCTTTTTGGGGGTGTTCTCCAGCATGGGCAGGGGTGGCAGGTGATGCCAAAGGAGTGAGAGAGAACCTCTTGCTGATCGGTCACAGAACAGTTTGGTCTGGAAGGGACCTTAAAGCCCATCTTGTTCCACCCTTCTGCATGGGGAGGGACACCAATGAACCATTAAAATATCGTTTGTCCTGATTTCTGTGTCATATATCTGGTTTTTGGGGAGGACAGCGGGTTGTTGCTCAGGACTAGGCAAAGTGTTTATGGAGACTGTTGCTCAGGAAAGGTTTAAGCAGGGAGAGTGTATTTATCTTCTTTAATGAGCAAGTAAATCTGAATTTATGAACCTGTAGGCTGTCTTACCTCTTCGCTGATAGTAAAAAAGATGAAACACAGCCAGTAATCTCACCAGTGCTTTGATTTCTCAAGTCAAGTTGCTTACTCCTCACTTGGGTAGCGTCCAAATTGTGTCACTTGGCCTCAACTGCTCTTGCAGCTGGAGCTCCTGGGGGGCTGGGGACAACGTGCACAACAGCAAATGAGTTTTTTCTAGGGAAGAGCAAACCCTGGGGGTGGAGGTGGCCTTTGCTGTGCTGTGGGAAGGCACAGCTGCACCCACTCAGGGTAGGCTGTGCTGTGGGTCTGGGCTTGTCCTGTGCTCCATGGTCTGAACTGGAGGGCAGATCCCCATAATGCTGATGCAGTGCTGCTGTGTGGAGGTGTTGAAGTGCCCATGACCCACCTACACGGGTGCTTTGTGCTGCTCCCCTTGTGCTCACTGCTCTGCATTTCACCAGGGTGGCTGAAACCTGCTGCCTGGTTCCTGGCTGGAGAGGAGGCATCTGGGTGCTGTGCTCTGCCTGAACAACATGGCAGGGTTAATCCAGACTGTGGGTCAGGCCAGCAAAGACCTCGCCCAAGCCCTCAGAAATCACAGAAAAATTACCAGTTAGTCTGGTACAGGAGTAAAACTGCCTGGAGAAGGGCTGGAAGTCAGGGAGGCCTTGGCAGTAGGTTGACTTAAGGTACAAAGTGTTCTGAAGGGAACTTTTGGAAATCTCATGCTTTGAGGGAGAAAACCTCACTTATTGCCAGCAGTAGGGCTCATTCATGAACACATAGGCCCAATTTGTTAATTCCTGAGACCTTGGCTTCAAAGTTTTAAAAAGTCTTGTGACCAGCTAGTTGAAAGGGAGTTTCAAAATCTAATGGATGCAGATGCTTGCTGTGCCTTCTCCCTGAACCTGTACTCTCACACCCTGGGGAGGGACTCCAGGGAGTGTGAGGGGCTGCTCCAGGGTTCTGGTGAGCTGTGGGCAAGAGCTGAGGTGGTGTGGAGAGGTGTGGTGCTGTGGGGTGACAGGTGAGTACTGGGCTTCTTTAGGATGGGTGCCCTGATCCCAGGGATGGTTGGGTAAGCATCACTATTCCTCTTGCCAGGTGCAGTCTGGAGACACAGAGTCTGGAAACTTTTTGTTCAAGGGTGGTTGGATTATTGGAGAGCTGTTACTACAAAAGAACTGGCACTGTCCAAGTGTTGCACAGCAGAACTGGCCTTCACCATCTCCTTTCTAAAGTGGGAATTCTCAGTCTAATGGGAAAGTAGAGTTGACTTGAAGTTGGGTTTATTCCATTGGTCAGGTCTCCTGTTACACAGGCTTCAGTCTGCCCATCACTTACTGTCCAGAGCTGGAGCAGAAGTCTCCAATGTGTCCTTCAAGGTTGGATTCTAATGCTTTAGGGAACTGAAATGATTTAACAAGGATTCACACTTGTGTTGGACAACTGTCTTGCTGTACCTCTGGCTGAAGGAGCACAGTGAAGGTCCCAGCCCCAGCCAGGGGAGAGCCAGGTGTGCTGTGTGCTGGTGGCACCTGTGTGGCTGTCTCCAAAAAGCACTGGAGAGCGTTGATTGCAACAGCCTGGGAGCAGAATTGCAGCTCTTCCCTCTTAGCAGTGATAACTTTGAAGTGACTTTTGAAGGGTTGCTGGAAGCAATTTTTTCAGTGAGCAGATTAGAGATAAGAGAAGAATTCCACCCTGTGGGGCATAAGCAGTTCAATTCATACCAACTCGATGGAGAGGGGAAATTGAAAAGAGCTTATCAGCTTGAGGAAAAATCAAATGTAAACATCATCCCCAGCATGATTATGGTTCACAGCTTAGTTGGATGTCACATGCCTCTGTGGCGTGAAATGGTGCTGGCGAGAATGATTACAGAGGGAGTCAGCCAGGCAGGAACAGGCAGAAAAACACCCTGTGCCTTGAACTCTTAAAGACCCTGCAGTCACTTCACAGTCAATAAGTCACAGCTCAGCTGCAGGGAAGGAGGAAGGCAATGAAAATAGAATTCAGGCTGCTCTGGCAAATTAATTGTTCTTTAAGATATGAATCGGCTGGAAGCACGTAGGGAAGCTGGGATGGTGGAGCCTGGGAGCTGGGAAGGGCAGTGTGCACAGCAGGCAGATGTGGGCACTGCCCTAAGGATGCTGAGCCTGCCTGTATCGGTGTCAGGGCAGGCTGGAGAACGAGTTTCCAAGAACACACAGGACAGGGAATGATTAGTCTCATTTTCATTAACCAGCACTTGGCATTGACCTGTATATAAGAGCACATTCCACAACTGCTGGGGCCAAGGCTGGCAGAGCTGCCACTGCCTCGTCCCACTTGGGAGGCACATGGGCCTCTCTGGAAGAGCTCCTCAGGGAATGACCTGAGTGGATTCCATATGAACAGTATATAATTTTGGAACTATTAGTGAAGTGATTCACTGACATGACCATTATGGGCTCTTGCCAGATGCACAATCTTAAGAAATATGGTCTTTCCATATAAGGTGGTTACAGCCTGAAAGGCAGCAGCAGGAATTCCAGTACTCTCTTCCTTCATGGACACATCTTTCAGTTAGCACCAGTTGACTCTAGAAATAGTCCTGCCATAGCTGTGTGATACCCTGATAAAGACTTGGGAGCTTTTCTCATCACTTGCTGCTTCAGCTTTGTCAGTGTTTGATTATTCCCATCCATCCTTTTGGGCTGCCCAGTTTATTCCCATGTACCATAATTAATCTCTAGAAGGCTGGCAGGTTCCTCACTCCCAACATGGATATGATACCTTGTGCTTGCTGGGACCTACTGGTATGAGATCTGTTCATCTGTGCATGTGGGAGCTGCAGCTGTTATGTGGGGGTCATTAACTTGTGACTCAAAAAGCAGAAATCACTGCACCTTTTGCACTGTACTGGGGAATGTCAGAAGCAGAGTGGGAGAGGGAAATATTTGCTAATCCCAGTGCAAGGAGGGTTGGCTTTGTTTAGGTGGAATTGAATGCTCAGTGCTCCCATCCACAGCATGGATGAAGAACACTTTCAATTTTTTAATGCTCTAGTGCAATATTTTAAGGTAATAGCATTTTTTACTGACTGAAGTGAGCCCAACTCATGAAACTTTTCATTCACTAAAAGTATAGCTGATGCTTTTAAAAAGTAAGGGCCTAAGAACTTCCTCATGACAGCTAAACTTCTTGAAACCATATAAAAATCTGCTTATACCATAATTCAGCCTCGCAGCACTGCTAGCACGAGATGCTCCTTCTTGCATCCTGGCTGCAGGAAGGTGGGAGCCAAAGCAGGTCCTGCCCTCCCCAGATGGTCTGATCCCATGGATGCACTCTCACAGACCTTCCCTGGATCCCAAGGAAGACAGTGGGAGCAGCAGGTATTGGAGTAGGCTGCCAGTTTTGGGACGTGCTCTCTAGTTTAACACAGAGGCCTTGGCACCTCCTTTTCCCCAAGATGCTTATGTTGAGAGAGAAGTGACTCAGAATGTTTGAATCATAGAATGAAATAATAGTTTGGGTGGGAAGGGACCATCTCATTTCAACTCCCTGCTATGGGCAGGGATACCTTCCAGTAGACCAGGGTGCTTGAAGCCCCATCCAAATTGGTCTTGAAGCTCATAAATAGCAGCAGAGCAGCAGATGGCAAGGTGGGGTATTTCCTTTCCCATTCAGCCTTTTCAAGTCTCTAACCAAGATTTCTGATAGTCTCCTTTGATTTGTTTAATAACCCAGTGACAGTGTCGCTATCCTTCACAAATCTCCCAGGTCTACAAGCTGGGTCACCTCATGAATGTGCCCAACAATGTAATCAATAACATCAGACTGATTGTCTGATCGTGTCTATGGGACCAGGCAGAAGCATTGTGCAGGTGCAAAGCCCTAGTTGTTTGGTGTGGATTCCCTGTAATTAGTTACTGTTAGATAGATAGACACACCTCTGTGGTATTTCACCATTTCTAAATCCATGGTGAGTGCAAGAACTCAAAGGAGAAAAGTACTGTTGTGTTCTGTGTCTTTGGCAAAGCAGAATTCCTGACCAAGCATGGTCTGGATGTTTGCTGCTGGCTGAGGGTGCCTGTGCAGCCACTTGTGTTTTCCTTGAATGCTGGGGTGAGGACACACACCATGCTGAGCCCCTGCTGCTGGCTGTTCTGCCACGGGAATGCACTCACAGACAGGAAAAGACATGAGCGCAGCAGAGAGGAAATCAAAGCACTGCAAAGGCCTGGGAGCCAAAGACTGTTCAATGCTGAAATGAAACAAAAGCACAAGAAGAAAGAGGAATCGTGTAAAAACCAAACTTGTGGCCTGTGTGAAGTGGGCTTGGTCTTGATCCCTGTCAGCAAACCTCAGCAGAGCCCAGCATTGCTCACCTGCCTGCCTGGGGAGCATGTGCCAAAAGGAAAGGAGCTGCTGGCTCTCCCAGGCTCTCTCCCTCCTGGGGAGAACTGGCAGACTGAGTCTGTGGACAGGAGCCTGGCTTCTCCAAGAGCCTACCAGCCAGTGATCATACAGTGATGTTGGGGCTTTTCCTTCTTAGGTAGGTCTTTGAAATCCTCACTTCCTAAGCAGCCTGGCACTTGTTTGTTTGACCTTTTCAGTGATGCCAACGACTGGGTTAACCTCCAGACTTTCTGCAAAGCATTTTTTGTAATTAAAAAGCTTAAAGTGATTAGAGCAGCTAGTCTTTGTCTCCTCACCCACATGTTTAGCAGAAAATGCTGTCAACCCCTAATTAAGTGTCATCGTCTTCCATGGTGTGTTCTTGTG
Organism: Onychostruthus taczanowskii; assembly: GCF_017590055.1. Classification (NCBI taxonomy): domain Eukaryota; kingdom Metazoa; phylum Chordata; class Aves; order Passeriformes; family Passeridae; genus Onychostruthus; species Onychostruthus taczanowskii. Next base: position 1,094,601 of record NW_024497630.1, on the reverse strand, counting down.
GCTTCCCCAGCTTACATGTGGGTTTTGGCACTGGCTTGTGGTGAATTACCAGGCTGAGTCAGAGGACGTGTTGTGGTGTGGAGGAAATCTGAAGCTGGCAATGTAGTGGGTTGCCCCAGTGTTCCCAGCCCTGCCCATGCTGCTGGTCACCACTTACCATGACATGTTTTTATCTCTCAGCTCTGGGGAGAGGCTGCAAGTCCCTTTGCCTCTCTTCCAGCTTTCATTGAAAGCTGCAAGCTTTCAGCTGCAGCAAGCATACTGCTCTTTTCTAATTCTATTGAAAAAAACACAAATGTGTACAGCTAAGGAGTCGGTGTGTGATGTGAAGGTTTCTCTTCAATATTTACTGTAATACAGAAGCAGGCTGGAATAATCCACATGTGTAGAAGAGCTGTGTTCTTTTATAGCATGGAGCTGGCATGGTCTTTACAGTTGCACCTCTGGCAGATGTCTATGAGAAGTGCTGTCCCTCCGGATAACTCTGGATCTGGAGTTGCGGGAAACAAACTTCGCTGTGTTCAGCCACTGCTCGTGCAGTTTGCATTCAGTGTAAATGCTGTGCAGACTCATCAAGGCGGCCCAGTCCTCATCTCCTTTGTAATCAGCAGAACCTGCATGTTCTCTTTGCAGAAATTGCTACTAGAGAGGGTGGGGAAGACTTCCTGGGAGAAAAGAGAAGTTGTAAACCAGCTGTTTGCCTTCATCGTTGAAAAGCTGCCTGTTGCATGAGGAGTGTTTGAAAGGCTAGGGCCCACATTCCAGGAGCACAACTGTAGCTGCTCCTGCTGCCCAAGGCAGTCCTTGATTCAGGAGAGGGAACCAGGTCATGGCCCAGGGTTTGTCACAAGACCAGCCCAGGCAGATCCACGTCCATGACTGAAAGGGCCTGGAGATTAGCTGAGCATGGGAACAGCACAGGCAGCAGCTCCTGTCTTTGTTCTGGGTGAAACAGCTCAGTCTCCTGAACTGGGAGGAATTAATGGATTACAAGGCAAGGGCAGCTTTGCCTTTTTTGTGGTCATTAAAACGCAGCAGCGCTGCTGGGACGGTGCCACTGTCGCTGTGGCCGGTGGGGAGCTCAGTCAGACTGGTCAGACTCCACCGAGCTCAAACCCTGCTTTTCACTTTACTGCATAATGTTCACCTCTCCCAGCCACGCAGGGGAATGAGGCTTGATTCAGCTTCTGCCGTGTTCTCTGGCTGCCACTGTTCAAGCTTTCCTGCTTCTGCTCTCCTGTGGGGGCTCTTGCATGGGTATTGGTGGCTCCTGCAAAATGAGTTCCATGCTCTGAGGGCCTGTTTAGGCACAGCAGCTGTTAACTCTTCAGTTAAACTCAGTAATGCTTTTTTGGACAAAGCTCTGTCAAACTGCTGACTCTTCACATTCAAGTTGTCTGCATTCCTGTATCGTGGCAGACACCTCCTAATTTCTTTTCCAGAAGATCTGGTAGCGCTTTAACCTCAGCCATCTCCTGAAGAAAATGCAGCTCACCAGAGGAAGAGAGTGCTGGGCTGGGAGCCAGTTGGGTCTCTACTCCTTCACTGAATTTAGTAAATCAGAGTAATTTCGCAGCTGTTTCATGGTTTTTTCCATAGGAGAAGTGTTCTGCTGCTTTTGGGGCCAGGGACCTGAGTTCACAGTCATTTAGCAGGGCTGGTGTTAGAAGCCTGTCCTTAGTGTGATCCAAACTTTGGGCACATCAGGATGCTGCCCTTCAAAATGAGTGCCTCAGATGTGTCAGACTGTGCTGGTGACCATGTTGTGCTTCTGCAAGAGTAGAATTAGTCAAGACTGTTTTGCCTGCTCATTTGCTGCCTGACAAGATGTTGTTTAAATTGCTGATTAGATTTTTCTTTCCCTTGGCGTTTGCAGTTCTCAGTTGCTGCTCTATATTCTGTCACCCCAAGTAAGTGAAGGTCCAGATTTTCAGTGTCTGAGACAACCACTGGGACTGGTGAAGTACCACCTGATGGAGTTGAAGACTGACACAGAAACGTGTGTCATGTCCATTGAAAGAACATTGTTTGTGAAGTCAGTGTCTTGGGAATTCAAGCTTGATGCCCAAACTTGCTTTCTGCCTCCCTGGTTAAGGTTGGGTGTATGCCACCTGGGCAGAGAGGTCTTGCTAACCCTATGTGGGACAGGAAGGCCAGGGAGGAATGAAGTAGGTAGAATAAAAGCAATTCTCCTGTATATTTAAAGCAGGAGTAATGTAGGTCACCTTAATCTGCTCTCCCTCCTCCTCTTCCTGTGGGATGGGAGAACATCCCGGCCACGTGTGCTGCAGGGTGATGATGAGGGGGGACCACCTTCGTCTTGCTGCTGTCGAGCTGTGGAGCATCCTGTGGCCTTGGGAGGCTTCTCTACCTGTTTATTACCTATCAAAATAATCAAATATAGCTCTCTAACAGTACAGTGAAACAGTGTTATTGCTGTGCATGAGATTAATGACTTCAAGGTGATTTAATTCAATTATTTAAATTATTTTTGGGGTGGAATTCCTGATGTGTGGATGGAACTGTGATTCTGTTTAAGGACAAGCATCCTCCTGAGCTCTAGGAATTTACCTGGCTTTTCACCAGTTATAGTTGGGCAGCAGTACAGTCACAGCATTGCTTCAGGTGTTGTTCATTGCTGGTCCTGTCAGCCCTCCAGTGATGGAGTAGGCTCAGAACAGCTGTGTATGGATTTTTATCTCATTCAAGGCTGTCTGAGCTCAGGTGATTCAGGCCACTTGGCACCAATTTGAGCAACTTGAGTGGGAGAAGTTCGGGTTGGTGTGTTGATACAACTCACAAAGGGTTCAGAGCACTTGAGTATTTTTATGTAATTGGCAAGTTTTGAGAGGTTTCGTGAAGTCCTTTCAAAGCTCAAGCCTCATCTCCTAAGTCCTCTGAGGCTCCCAGCAGGCTGCGGTGCCGGAAACCACAGAGTCGTAGAATGTCCTGGGTTGGAAGGCACCCACGAGGATCACTGAGTCCAGCTCGTGGCCCTGCACAGGAGAACCCCAAGAATCCCACTGAGTGCCTTAGAGCATTGTCCAAACACTTGGGAACTCTGGCAGAGTTCAGGCTCAGCCACTAGCAGTGGTATATCCTGCTTTGTCCAGCACAGTTGATAAAATTTTGGGAGTCTCAACAGCTGAGGTGGGACATAGCTGGTTTCTTGCCCTTGGAGCCTGCTTGGTTTTGTTACCACTTTTTCCACAGTGGATCCCACAGAGGGGACAGCCCAGCTGAAGTCAGTTGTTATCTCTGGTGTCTATTGATTTTACTTGAGGTCCTGAAAAACGGAGGGATTTAAGAAAATCCGTCAGGCTTGGCATAAGTCCTAGAAACACACGTGTGCATTGTACAAAGTAAAGTGAAGGTGATGAGCTGGAGCCTGCCGTGGCCACTGGTTGGGTCTCTAGGATGTGCAGCTCTCTTCCCAGTGTAGGGCTGCGAACTGGAGCTCACCCTGGCTTTGTGACACTGATGGCATTTACTGTGTGGCTGACGGGGGGAGAGGGAAGAGTCCTCTGCAAGACAAAAGTGATGGACTTTGTTGCTCTAAAATACCAGGGAAGATCTGCTTGTCTTTGTGCTGCCTTGTCATGTTTGGCACATTCTGTGACCTGGGCCAAGACACAAGGAAATATTGCCAAAGCCTCTGCTTTGAGCAGGATGCAGCAGCTGAGGACAAAGATGCTGCAGTAGTTTTTCTTTCTATAGTTAGTCTGCACATCTGATGGACCAGATTTTGTGGATTTTTCAGTATAAAATTGTCCATTATTGCATTTTTCAAAGGGAGGGAGCTGACTAAAATCCTCCTCTGGCTGAGTGCTCCTTCCCTGAATGTGCTGATGGCACTTCAGCAGTCACAGTCACTCCACTTGGATGCCGATGTGGAACTTGGTTGTCTCTCTGTGTTCTTGATTCTGCAGGTTCTGTCAGTGTAGCTGATTCTGCATCCCTGTGCCAGGATGAAGGGGTGGTGTGCTCAGTCCCACATGCAGCCGAGAGGGCAGATGTAATACCTGAAACCGTTTGTCTTCTCTTTAAATGTCACTTTTAACTGGGTGTCATCTGCAAAGTGACAGTTTTCCTCCTCTCTGTACGTGTTGGGTGCCGCTCTCTCCATCTGGCTGGCTGTGTGTTGACGGGGGCAGTGTACAAAACGCAGAGCATTTGCTGGCAGAAATGCAAACTGTAGAGATGTAAAATGGTCCCTGACTTCAAAGCTGGAATAGAGAGAGCAGAAAATGAAGTCTCAAAGCTGTGCTTGTCACTGTTAATGGCATGCTCAGTTACAGACACTTGCTGAGGTGGAATTCAGAAATAAGGCCTTGGGTCTTACTCTTGCTTAACAGGTGGAGATTATTTGGGAGTTTAAATAGCACATGTTATGGGATGGTTTTTGTGGTTGGTGAGGACTATTTGTTCGGTGATTAGAGCTGAAATCTGGAAGGTTAACAATTGCCTTTGCTTAATGGAATGTTTTTTCTCCCTGTAATTCTGACATACATTACAAGACAGTGAAGTTTTTCAGGAGGTGGCTATTGTGTTGCATTTTGTAGCTTTTCACAGATTCTTGAAATATCCTGAGCTGGAAGGGACCCTCAGGGATGCTCAGCCCAGCCCCTGTCTCTGACCAGCCACCCCAACAAGCCCACCCTGAGCACCCCTGGCAGCGCTGTCCAAACGCTCCTGCAGCTCTGGCAGCCTTGGGGCCGGGACCATTCCCTGGGCAGCCTGGGCAGTGCCAGCACCCTCGGGGGCAAGAACCTTTCCCTGAGCTCTGTGCCAAGCCCTGGCACAGCTCCAGCCCTTGCTGGCCTCCTGTCCCAGAGCAGAGTTCAGCCCCTGCCCCTCTGCCTCCCCTGGGGAGGAGCTGCAGCCCCCGAGGAGCCTCCCCTCAGTCTCCTGTGCTCCAGCTGAACGAGCCAAGTGCCCTCAGCCGCTCCTCAGAGCCTTCCCCAGCTCCGTGTCCCTCCTTTGGGCCCTCTCCAACAGCTTTGGATGCTTCTGATCTCGTGGTGCCCAAAGTGCCTCCAGAACTCAAGGGGAGGCTGCAGCCTCATACTGATTGATATGCATATGGATTTTTTTAATTCCAAGATACTTCTTCTCAACCCAGCATCTCTTTACGCTTAAATTAATTTTGATGGTAGAGAACTGCTGACTGTCTTTCTCCTCTGTAGTCTCAGAAGGTTGGATGTTTTGTTTTCATTTCAGTATTGGGCAGGAGTCACTGGTGGATTAACTATCTGGGACACTCCTTTGACTAAGTGGCTTCTGGACTGATAATGCCAGAAAATGCTTATTAAAGAAAATCAGAAACATGGCAATTTGGGAGGAACTTGGTTTAATATGTGCAGGCTCTGGTTTTGCATGGATGGGATGGCAATGCGCTTCCACAGGGGATGGGATTTAAGGTTTATAACAATCTCAGAGACGTCCTGTATCTCCCTGAACTCCCAGGTTTTAAAACACAAAGATTGGATTTATTTTTAATATTTTCTAAACTGAAAACTGGGAGCCAAAGGAGGTTGGAAGTGCCCAGCATGAAGAGCAAACTGTGACCTAGAGAAACAAGGTGGGTTTTTACATCAGCTGAAGAAATTAAATTTAAATGCGGAGTTTTGCTGTGAAGTGGGTTAAAAGCTTAATCTGTAAGGGTGAGGTGGGGTGAAAACTGACTTAATTCAAGGCCTGTGGGAGGGAGGGATAAGATGTGTCTGAATGGCAGCTGCTCATCTAAAGGAAAAATGAGTGTGTTGCAGGCAGAAGTAGTAAGTGCTGCCTAGTACTTCATGTTTTCTATTAGAGCTCCTGCTTTTGACGTGACAGGAGAACAGCCTCCAAACCTCCTTTGCCTTATGACTCGCCTTTAAGTGCAGGCAAAACCTGTGCACCCATTTTGGTGAAGAGAAAGCCAAGACTGAAGGCCATCCAAAACTGTAGAGCTTAGTCAGGCCCATCCTTAAAAAGGGGCTGCGGTACCTGCAGGACGGCTCTGCTTCATCTCAGCTGCCCTCTCCTGTTCCCATGGACAGCCTTCCCTCCCTGCTGCTCTGAGCCTCTCAGCTGCCTTCTCCTGTTCCCATGGACAGCCTTCCCTCCCTGCTGCTCTGAGTCTCTCAGCTGCCCTTCTGCTGTGCTTTGTGACAGGAGCCCCAAGCTGCTCGGCTTCCTCAGTGCGGCCGGGGAGCCCCACGGCTTGGTGGGACAGAGCTGGAGGCTGAAGCCATCTGCTCTGGAAGGAGGCTATGGGGTTGGGAGCCAGGAAATGTAGACCTTAAGCCATGAGACTGCCCATGTCAGCCTGAAGAATCCTTTATTCCCCACTGAGAACTGCTATGTAAGTGTTGGCCAGAGTCACCACACACCTCTGACTGTTCCTGCCTCCCCACAACCACCACCATAAACCAGAAAGCTGATGGTTGGGAAGAGGAGCCTGAGCACACAGCTGGGTTGTGCTCCTGGAGATGCTTTTCAGAGGGAATATTTGATGTCAATGTGCCTGGCCGTGGCTTGTGTTTATTTCCAAACGAGGAGCAGATTGTGCCGTTCCCCCTCTCTTTTGCAGGTAGCAGTAGTGTGTGTTTGGTTGATCCAAACTTGCAGTGTTCTGGTTCAGGGGAATGAATTATTTCTTGATTTATTGAAGTCTTAGCAAACGGTGCTGAAGAACTCCTGAGATTCTTCTGTGTAGTTCAGAAATGTTAAGCTGAAGTTCGCTCCATGCTGCTGGCTTGAGTTGTGTGGTGAGCAGGACCAAGGCAGCGACTGTCCCCCTGTGCTGGGCACTGCTGAGGCCCTGCCTCAAATCCTGGGGTCAGTTTTAGGCCCCTCACAACAAGAAGGACATTGAGAGGCTGGAGCATGTCCAGAGAAGGGAATGGAAATGGGGAAGGGTCTGGAGCACCAGGAGCAACTGGGGGAGCTGGAGGGGCTCAGCCTGGGGAAAAGGAGGCTCAGGATGAACCTTCTGGCTCCACACAACTCCCTGACAGGAGGGGGCAGCTGGGGTGGGGTCAGGCTCTGCTGCCAGAGAACAGGGGCAGGAGGAGAGGAAACAGCCTCAAGGTGGCCTAGGGGAGGTTCAAGTTGGACACTGGGAAAATTTCCTCACTGAGAGAGTGGCCAGGCCTTGACAGGCTACCCAGGACAGTGGTGGTGATGATATCCCTGGAAGTGTTCAAAAAACAAGTAGTAATGGCATTTGGCTGTATGGTTTAGTGGGCATGATGAGCTTCAGTCAGAGGTTGGAACTGATGATGTTGGAGGTCTTTTCCAGCCTTAATGATTCTATGATTCATATGACATCCCAAGTTTTAACTTGTGTTGGGCAGATGCTGAGTAAAGCCCTGAGAAGGGCACAAGTTGTTCAGGGCTCTGTTTGAGAACCTTGGAGACCAGGAGTTGTTCCCAGTTGCATCTGGAGTTTACAAAGTGATTTCAGTGCACATTTATAAGCTGTGTAGGCAGCCAGCCTGGGCTCTTCCTGAGGTGGTCACTTGTGTTTTTGCAAAGCCAGTGTCTTGGGAATTCAAGCTTGATGCCCAAACTTGCTTTCTGCCTCCCTGGTTAAGGTTGGGTTCATCCCACTTGGGCAGAGGGGTTTTGCCAACCCTATGTGGGACAGGAATATTCTTAGTTGTAGTCAGTCAATATTCTTTGGTTGTAGTTCTCTCTGTTTAAGGCATGCCTTCCTCCTCCTCACTGGAGAAGAGCTGCCCTGAAACCCAGAGCACAAGATCTGGAGGCTCTGGCAAGAGGGCTGACCCAGCTGGCTGGGGTTCAACTCCAAGGTAACTTGTTGTCTTTCATCTGTTAAGTCATCTAGCAGACACATCCTAGAAACCACCACTTGAGAGAGACCTTGACCCCTCCTCTGTCCTGTGCAAGTGCAGGAATACCAAGGGTGAAGCACATCCTGAGGCCTCTGCAAGCTCAGCCCAAACTGGTGCTGCTTCCAGAAAGGTTTGTGGCTCTGCTGGGTACAAGAGTGTGCTCAGCTTTGGGGAAAGCAATGCCAGCAATCTGCAGGGTCCTCAGCATCTGGGGGCCTGCAGGAGTTTAGGAGAACAAGCTCAGCAACAGCTTGAGTTCTGCCTGAGCAGCACCTTGGGAGCCTGAGTGCTCTTTAGAATTTTGTTCTTTCTTCTTTTGCATCTTTGTTTGGGCACATACCTGTGCAGAGTCTGGAGATCTGGTTCCCAAATGAATAAATAAATGGGCATTGCTGTACTTGGTTAAATAGAAGTAATAAATTCCTGGCTCAGCCTCTTAAGTGCAAGTCCTCCAGGTCAAGCTGGAGAAGCTGCTTTTCTGCCCCAGCTTTGAGCAGGCTGCAGGTCTGTGCCAGAACCAGCCTGTCCTTCAGCTCATGGCTGGCTGCACTGTAGGAGGGTGTCCCTGATCGCTGGTGCAATGCAACTGAGACATCCCTGTAGCCCAGCATGGGCAGCAGGCTATCTCTTCATGCCCTCTTTGTGTGTCTCACCTGTTTGAATTTCCTAGTAAGAGCTCTAGAAGTATTTTTTGAAATGTCACTGGTTTTTAGGTATCTTCTTTTCGGCTCCTAGCTGAGTCACTGGCTACCATGCTACAGCCAGGATCCCAGGGAGAGGAGAGACTTGCTGAAACTTTGACTTACGATTTTTGGCAGAACACTACATCTTTTCAGCTTGTTCTGCTGTGGTTTGTTTTCTTCCATCTGTTCAGGTGCCTTTGTGAGAGCAGGGCAGGAGCACCTGACCCAAACACTTGAGTCACAGAGAGCAGAAGGCCTTAGCTAGGCCGGTGAGAAAAAAACATGTTAATGAGCAATAATGAAAATTTATTCTTAACCTCCAACTCCCCACACCTTGTGTCAGTAGCTTTTGCCCTGGAAATCATTCCTGAGTCTGACAGCACAGTGATCTTTCTGTGCAGAGCTGCTGTGGCTCTGGGGAATGTTGGCTCACAGAGCCCCAGTTGGGGTGAAGGCTGGAGGCTCAGGACCCCTCCTGGCTACCAACCCCCTCAGTCTGAGGAAGAGAGAAGGTGTTGGCATGTCCAGGGAGGGGAGGGATCATGGAATCACAGAATAGTTTGGGTTGGAAGGGACCTTAATGCTCATCCTGTTCCACTGCCTGCCATGGGCAGGGACACCTTCCACTAGACCAGGTTGCTCGAAGCCCCATCCCACCTGAGCTTGAACATTGCCAGGGCTGGGATAGCCATAGTTCCTGAGGACATCCTGTGCCAGGGCCTCACCACCCTCACAGCCAAAAATTTCTTCCCAATGTCCCATCTAACCCTGCCCTCTGGCAGTGGGAAGCCATTCCCCCTTGTCCTGTCCTTCTAAGCCCTTGTCCAAAGTTCCTCTCTGGCTCTCTCGGAGCACCTTTAGGCCCTGCAAGAGGCTCTGAGCTCTCCCTGGAGCCTTGCCCAGGTGAACACCCTCAGCTTCAGAGCAGAGGGCCTCCTGGTCTTGCTCCAGCAACTCCATATCTTGTTGATGTTGGACCCCAGACCTGGAGGCAGCTCTGGATGTGGGACCTCACACGAGTGGGGTGGAGGGGCAGAATCCTCTTCCTCAACCTGCTGGTCACAATTCTTTCGATGCAGCCCAGGATCCATCTGGATCTACGTGGAGGAAAGAACTTGCAGTAGCTGGTATGGATTAAGCAGAATTTGCTCCTAAAGAGCCAGCCCCCACTTTGTTGTGCTCAGGGATCTGGATGGGTGGTGCAGGAGAGGCACAGGCAGCAAGGGTGGTGAGGTGCTGCCAGACAGGTGCAGGACATGCTGATAGGAAGCAGTAGAGTTGGAAGAGTGAGTTTTGAATGAAGCCAAGAAACCAGCTCAAATTAGCTGTATCTGCAGCCTGGAGAGCTTGGGTTTCTCCTTTTTACATCAGCAAAAACTCAGGTTTATTTAGAAGTAGGTCATGGAACCATTAAGGTTGGAAAAGCCCTGCAAGATTATCAAGTCAAACCCTGACTGGATATGTCACTGCTCTGCTTTTTAAAGCATGTTTTCTTAACTGTACCTGGTCAACTCGAAAACCATGTCTGACTTGTGCAGAGGATGTGCTCTTTGAGGGATGTATCACAAGCTCACACTCTGAAAACAGGAAATGCAGCCTAATGCTTTTGCCTGGACATCTGTTTTTGAGACAGGTAGAAGTTAGAGATGTCCCTGCCTCCTTTCCCACCCAGGCCTTGTCCTCAGCACTGGGATGCAAAGCTCCACATTGCAGTGTTATCAGCAGCACCTGTGGCAACCTGGAAGTGTTCAGTGAAGGAGTTTGTTGGCTGCTCTCATCAGGCTGGGTACGAGGACTTTATGTCCAGTGACGCATGTTGTACGTAACCTTGCTCTGAAATCCCCTTTCAAGTCTCCAGTGCTTGAGCACCCTCAGAAAATCTCTGTCAGGTGATGTTAGCCAGAGTGGAATTAAATCTTACAGGATTTAGCCGAGCAGCTTTGGCTACAGAGTAAATCAGGAAATGTCCCACTAGGTAAATAGCCAGGTGCACCTTTGGGATGTCTTGTAAAGGGTGGCCTGCAGTCAGAACAGCTGTTTTCCCTTTGGAGACTGCTGTTGGTTGGGATGCTGGGATCCCATGGATTTAAAGCTGTGCTGACTATGGTGACATCTCTGTGTCCTGGTGTTATGGTAGGTGATTGCTGGGAAACTTCAAATAGATTTCCCTGCCTTCTTTGACTGTAGTAACTGGACTTCAAGATATTTTTTTAGAATGTCAGAAAATGGTGGATATCTTTCATGGGTTGCATTCTTGCATTCTCATGCTAAATTAGATTAGAATAATTCCTGCTGGTGAGCGAGCAAGGGGGCCAGTCTTGTTTGAGGAAGACACTTTTAAATAGTGGAAGTTATGAATTATCTGGCTGATCCCTCCTGGAGGGAGACAGGGCTGAGAGATAAAGTCGGGGGAATAGTTTGTCACTGTCTCATGCAGCCTGCAATCCAACTCTCTTGGTGTCTGCTGTGCTGCTGCTCCTGCAGGCAGCTGGAATGATTCCTTTGCATTACCAGTCCTCCCCTCCGACAGGCTGAGATCCTCTGCAGGATACCCAGAGAAGGAATATTGGAAAGGGAGCCAAGCTAATGTGCAAAGGTTCTGCTCTAGTTAAAGGAGTTTTGTCCTCTCAATAACAATATCCTGTGCTATTTATCAGCATAAGAAATTTTGAGATTGACCACAGTGAATATATCCTTTTTCCAGCTAGCAGTTCCCTGTCCTTTGCCTGGCACCTGCCTTGAAGTGTCCTCACAGAGCCAGCAAGTTCCAAAAGGAGCTTGGCTGGTGAAGAGGCTCCAGCAGCACTAATCCCTCCCTACCTGGCTGGGAGGTGCTATGGGCTGACACTAAGCCCCAAGCAGCCAAAGCCCTGAGCTGTGCCACAATGGAAACCCTGGGTATTTGGGACAGAACAACTGTTCTGACTGTGGCAAGCAGGGTGTAACCTCGGATTAGGCAGGTCAAGCTTCTCCCTCTTTATTAGTGGCATTGGGAGAGCAGCATATTGGAGGATGGAGGTGAGCCTCCTTCCCTGCACATAGGTAGGACATGTTAAAGGTCCTGGATCCTGCTTCTCACCAGGAGTCTGCAGGCAGGGGGGATGCTTGGAAAATGAAGGAGGGAAGAGAATTCCTTCACTGCCTTGTGCTTGTCTGACTTAGGTTTGAGAAGTGGCTCTCGGGGACCTTGTGGCAGCTGGAAACTCTCTCTGAGCACACAGAATAGAGTCCCAGGGGCTGCCTGGGGTCATGTGCTACATTCAGGTCCCCAGTGGTTTTGCAACACAGCTAGAAAAGCAGCAGGAGGTTCTGTGTCCTCTTGCTGCCAAACCACAGCTCTGGGCAGGCAGGAGATGCTGGAGTGAGCAGAGTCAGTGGGTTGTAACCTGCTAGTAGGGGATTTGAAGCTTATCCTTCCCTTGAACAAAGGTAAGGGCAGCTAAATGTTGCTCTGGCTCTTCTGCATGATTGTGAGGAATGTGGCTTCAAAGTCCTTCAGCCTTTTATGGCCCTGCTCTAAATTGGCATCGTGGTTTCAGTGCGGCACCTCTGTGCCTGAGTGTCATCACAGGCACAGAACTGGCTCGGTCCTGCAGAGGTGACACTTCCTGCTCCATGTTTGCTGTCTCTAATCCTGCTCAAGCTTTGTTGTGAGTGCTGGTAGGCAGCTTGGGCTTGCAGGTTATAATAAACAGAGAAGCCAGAAGGTGGGAAGAGGCCAGCATTCCCAGCGCTGCTGCTGGGTGTCTGACCTTGGGAGCCTCTGGCCTTCCTGCCCCCACTGCCCGCGGGGGACGTGCCGGGGAGCCTGTGTTCTTCCACTCCACAATCCTCCTGTGGCCAGCGTGTGGAAGGGAGCAGGAACACGGTGTTCAGATAAGGCTGCACCTTTCCCATGGAGCAGATGTTTGCCTGAACATCCCACTGGATTGCATAATTACTGAGCCGAGCGGCTGCAGCCTGTTCCGCTGCTGGGTGGCAGCTATTGTGTGCTGCTTTTGATGAGATTTTTGTTTTGCTTTTTGTCGCTGTGTCACACGCTTTGGGCTCAGCACTCCAAAATCGTCCTTTTTCTACATGCAGCTGATCCAAAACAAGAAAACAAATCAGTTCTTTTTGAATTTAATTTCCCTGGTCTTGTCCTGCTTGTTCCTCACTGTAATTGGGCTTTGGTGCTGTAAGTGCTTTTCCAGGGAGTTGTTAAGGAAGCGTTCCAGCGTGGTGATGTCCTGGCTCAGCTCCCTGAGGAGGGCTGCACCCGGGATGCTGCACCCCGGATGTGGTGGCACCTGCAGCTGACGATGAGGAAGGGACGTGTTAACTCCCTGCTTGCGTCTTCAGCTTCTGCCCTGCCTCTTGAGCTGGGATAAACGGATTTATTTTTGAGGCAGAAAGAGTTTCTGCATAAACCCAAAAATAAACCAGGCTGGTAGATGCCTTTACTGCAGAACATCCTTTTGTGGCAGTGCCTGGCAGTGCTGATGCTCCATAAGCTGGAAGTTTGCTTTGATCAGCTGAGCTGGGCTGTAAAATACAGATTCAGTGCTGATCCCTAGGAGCTAGCCGGGGAGCAGCTTCTGGAGTCTGGGGGTCAGAAACCTGAGGGGGTGGCTGGGACAGGACTGGGGCTCCCTGTGCCTGTCTGTCTCCACTTAATGGAAGAGCTTGTCCATGCCCAGGGTGGAAAGGAGGGGTCAGCCGTGTCACTGCTCTCAGCAGGTAGCACAGCAGTGCTCCGAGGCCCAGCCTGCTCATTAAGCTCTTTCCCTTCGTTTGTACAAGCAATTTATTTGTACAAGCCTTGCTGTTCCCATCCCCAGCGTTTCTGCTGAGAAAAACAAGACAAAGGCCATGGGAAGAGTGCAGCACACGGAGCTGGGGCAGCAGATCCTGGTGTGCAAATGTCATTATATGTGAAGGTGGCTCCTGTGTGCTTCAAACAAGGCACAGAGCCCACGTGGGTGATGAGAAGGAGCAGAAGACAGGGAGCAGGTCAGGGTGGCTGAGGTGGGATTAAACAGGATTATTTGTCTCTGGCTACTTCTGGTAGCCTAGTTTGAATACTGCCCAGTGCTGCCAGCATTTCTGCTGCAAATAGCTGCTGGACTTTGGATGCTGGCTGAAGTGTCCTGAGGAATGTTGAGCTACCTGTGCTTCAGGTGCATCAGAGCCAGGCCTCTCCTCCCCCTGTATGCTTGCCCATAGGGATGGAGCCAGCCTTGCCTGAGCACTGGAATGAATGATGGGGTGAAGCAGGCAGTAGAGAGGGTCAGCTGTGTTTGACCAGCACCACTTTTGTGTGGGTGATCCCAAAAGTCAGTCAGTCTGGCAGTGCTGCAGGGAAAAATAGATACATTTAGATGGTAAAGCTTTATGTAGGTTCTACATAACAAGCAGGATTTATCTCAGGTTGGTTTATTTAAGTGTTATTTCTCCCAGCTCTCAGATGGCAGGAGCAGGATCCATGCCCAGGGTGCTGAACAGCTACAGCTCTTTCTGCCAAGAGATGGCACATATAAGGGGGAAAAACCCCAAAAATTTAATTTCATTTTGTGCCTTACTTGATGATTCTCATCTGAATCAAATTGTGTTGAATTATGGGAAGAAAATATGTTTAATGATCAGAAGTAGGTGCCTGGGAAGGGCAGGTTGTACTCAGCTGCCTTCTGTGGGGGGTGGCTCAGCCAGCTCCTGCTCCCTGTGGTGTCCCCTCCCCTCCCAGGACTGCCCTGTGCTGCTGCTCCATGTGCTGGGAGCTGGAGCCACACATGTGGCTTGTGAGAAGAAATTCAGGGATTGCTTTTGCCTGTGCCTTGAGACACAGCCTGATGCTCCTGCTGGCTGCTTGTGAAACCCAGCTAGCTGCTGCTCTGGCTTAGGGCTGCTTCCCAGCTCACGAGTGTTTTCTGGCTTACAAGAGACCTGGAGAGGGACTCTAAACAAGGGCCTGGAGGGGCAGAACAAGGAGAAATGCCCTGTCAGAGAGCAGGGTTAGATGGGATATTGCAAAGAAATTCTTCCGTGTGAGGGTGCTGAGGCCCTGGCACAAGGTGCCCAGAGCAGCTGTGGCTGCCCCATCACTGGAAGCATCCAAGGAGGGGGCTCAGAGCATCCTGGTCTAATGGAAGGTGTCCCTGCCCATGGCAAGGGGTGAAATGAGATGAACTTCAAGGTCCCTTCCAACCCATACCATTCCGTGTTTTGCTGAATCACCTTCCCCCTTCCCCCAGTCTCCCTTAATTTTAATTTGTTTTTACCAGCAGTCTCTCACAGGTAGTAACAGCGGTCTCTTTTGATGGATATGTTTAATTTCCATCCTTTCTGCCTGTATTTGATAGCAATACATGTGTGGGGGCTTTAACTTCCACAGCTCCAGTTTGGCATTCTTGTTACTGCCTTTGCCCGTAAGGCATTGACTGAGCAAGTCTATGTTAGGGGTCCAATGGAACAGGGAATCATGTCCTGGTTACAGTCTCCACATCCCCTTATTGTCCAAATGGGCTGCTCAGATGTGTCACATTGTCTTGTTCTCAATGGAGAAAATGAAAAATGAGATAGGCATGCTCCTTTGGGACACCTTCCACCAGACCAGGCTGGGTGCAAGTCTCTGGTGTGCTGGATTTGTGAGAGAGTCATGCTGTTGCAGCCTCCAGCCAAGGAGCTTATGTAGCATTTGTATTTTCACATATTTTTAGTTCCAGTCACATTGTATGTCCTTATAAACCCTTAAATAAAGTGAAGCTTTTAGTAAAGATGCAGTAGCAGTTCTGATCAGAGAAAGGAGTCCACTGGTTATTTAGATTTGTTTTGACTTCTCTAGGGTATCATAAAGCATCAGATACTTAAAATTTATAAATATATGTCTGTGTGTATAAAGAAAGCTTCATTATTAGATCATGTGGGCACTGCCCAGGCTCCCCTGGGAATGGTCCCAAGGCTGCCAGAGCTGCAGGAGCGTTTGGACAGCGCTGCCAGGGGTGCTCAGGGTGGGCTTGTTGGGGTGGCTGTGCAGGGACAGGGGCTGGACTCAATGGTCCTTGTGCGTGCCTTCCCACTCAGGGTATTCTAGGATTCTGTGATAGGCTTCTGCTGGATTTTTGTAAACCTTTTAAGGAATTCCTTTCCAGTGGACAGAAGCCTCTAATGCCTGTTTTGTGATGAAGGGTTTTGGCAAGTCAACCTGCCTCACCTGGTTTGGAGGGAGTGGAAGGGACACCTTCCACTATCCCAGGTTGCTCCAAGCCTCATCCAGCCCGGCCTGGAACACTTCCAGGGATCCAGGGGCAGCCACAGCTCTCTGGGCAGCCTTTGTCAGGGCCTCCTCACCCTTACCTTGTGGAGGTTTTGCTCCTCTGGCTGGTAGAGCTGAAACTTGAGCCCTTTCCTGCACAGAGGAGGCTTTCCAGGAGGAAATTCCTGCCTGTCCTGCAGGGCGTCAACTTAGTGGTGGAGGTGCCCAGTGTGACTGTGAATATGGAAAAAAACACAAGTCTGAGATGGGATTTGCTGAATGCCACAACTGAAGTGTTTATTTCAGAGGCTGCATAGAAGCTCAAGCACTGGGACAGGGTCACTCGGAGCCCTGCACAGATGAGAACAGAACTGAAGGCAGCAGGTCAAGCATGCACGAAGTGCCTGGCAGAGCCCAGGCACAGACTGGAGGCAGGACAGAAAGTTGGGGTTTCATCTCAGGGTTTCCCTCCAAGAGCCTCTCATCCCATTTCTGAGCACGGCCTGGTAAGCCACACCAAATCGGATAAGAATCATTTCAATTAGCTCGTTAAGTGCCGAAACTTCCCCCAGCTCCCGCTCCCGCAAACCCCAGCGCTGCCTCGTGGCTCAATAACCCCTGGAGCTGGAGTTAAATCAGATTTTGCCAGACCATCTGTCAGCTTGTTTGAGCCGAGCACAGCCATGTGCCGTGCACAGAGGAGCCAGTGGAAGATTTTTACATTTTCTGACTAGACAAGTTGATTTTATAAAGCTGATTACTTTTTAGTAGTGGTGGGGGCAGAGGGAAGTTTTGCTGGGATTGCTCTTGCCCACATCAAGCATCATTTCTCCCCAAGATCTGTGGTTCCTTGCCTCCGATACCTTTCCTTTGTGTGGACGGTTGGTGTTGATTCCACATTTGGTACATGTACAGCAGCAGACACTTAAAAGCTGGGAATGAAAGTGGCTTGTGGTAATTATCACAAAATTAATCTCCTGCTCTGGAATTGTGACAAAGTGCAGAAACAAGCTTAGTGCAGCAGGAGAGCAGTGGCAGCCATGCAGGGAGAGCACGTTCCCCTGGCCCAGGGCTCTCAGCTGTGCTGTATTCCCAGCGATTTCCAGTGCTCAATCTGGAGCAGCATTAGCTCCTTTGGATTCCCCCGTGGTCTGGAAGTGCTGCTTCAGATTGTGCCCTGAAAGTTCATTAGCCAAATGCTCACTTGGAGCTGTATTTCTTGCTCTCCAGGCCATTGCAGGGTGTTTTGTTCAATGATCACAAAATTGTGTTGGCTTAGGCCAAAGAACAAAATTTTCAGCACTGTTCGAGCTCACAGTGGTCCTGAGACATGTGGTGCTGCAGTTTGAGGGCTGGAGGAGTGACAGGGTTTGTGTCCCTCGCTGTGTGTGTCACCTGCCCATGTCACTGACATCCCTCACCTGAGGGGCCCAGCCTGAGTGCGTGACCGAGGGGAGCTGCTCTGCACCCTTCAGGGTGCCCCTCTGCTCGCTTCTCTCTGCCTGTTTGCAGTGGCATTGTGTGGCACAGGGAGTGGCATTTCAGTGGCTGTTCCTGAGGCAGGAGTTGGGCACTGTTTAAAAGACAATAACAAGAAGTGACTCTTCCCGTGCTGCCCTGGCTCTGCCCCGCAGGCCGGGCTACAGGCCCGGGGGTGCTCTGCAGACAGCTCCAAGTGCCAGGTCACAAGGCCTGTTTCACATGAGGGACTGCCCAGTTTGTGGAGATCAGGATGGTGAGACACCTGCAGCACTTCTGAGTCAGAGCAGCTTCATCTCCCCTGTGATCACCAAGGGTTTTTTCTTGGGTTTGTTGTTTATTTTCTTTCCGGAGTCTGAAATGTTTTCCAAAATGTAACTGAGTCACACACTTCCCTGGCGTTGTCGTCCCATTATCATGGAATCTTGGAATGTTTTGGGTTGGAAGGAGCCTTACAGCTTATATTGTTCTATCCCCTGCCATGGGAGGGGCACCTTCCTATAGACCAGGTTGCTCCAAGTCCTGTCCGGCCTGGCCTTGGACACTTCCAGGGATCCAGGAGCAGCCACAGCTGCTCTGGGCACCTGTGCCAGGGCCTCACCATCCTCACAGGGGAGAATTTTTTTGCAATATCCCATATAACCCTGCCCTCTGGCAGTAGGAAGCCATTCCCCTTGTCCTGTCCCTCCAGGCCCTTGTCCACAGTCCCTTTCCAGCTCTCCTGGAGCCCCTTCAGGTACTGATGCCCAGGTTCTTGCTCAGGCTTCTTCTGAAACAAGCCCTGGAACAGCATCACTGCTGCTCTTTGAGGGGGTTAAACAGGTACCCTGGGTATACCCTCAAAGTTCTTCCTTAACCAGATGGTGGAGATGCTGAAGCAACAAGAGTTGGGCTGGGGGCTCTTGGGCTTTTCCTGCTCTCCAGCCAGGAGACAGAGGACAGAGGACATCTGCTCCCTCCCAGACAGGACCACCCCCTAATTTGAGTGTAGATGAACTCAAAACTGCACTCAATGGTCTTTTACAAAATTAAGCCCTTTCTGAAGGACTATGGATTGCTAAGGATCTGTGCCTGTAGGAACGCCGTAGGACAGGAGCAGGGAGTGGCAGACTCATGCGTAGAAGTAAGGCATTAAAGCTGTCCCTTGAGTTTGTGTTCTGTGCTAGAGACTCCTCCATGAGAACTGGTCTGTGCACACACAGGTGCTGGGGTGCTGTGGGGAGCTCCTCTCCAGCAGCTCTTGGTCCTTCATGGTAGCTCTCAGGAGCCAGCTGGGCTGGATCTCACGGTCCCACATTCCACACAGGACTCTGTGCTCCCTGCTGTCTGAAATTGAGGAGCTTCTTGCAAACTTGGGCTCGGAAAAACTCAGAAAAACAAACTCAGGCTAGGAAATGGGAGATGGCCTCATGTCAGAGGGTTTGGGTCTGTGTTTCCAGCTCTGATTTTATACGTAAAAGCTTAAGGCAAAACCCTGATTTCCACTGTTGGCTGTAATGGAGCAGCAGTGGCTTCTCCTGAGGCAGCCATAAAGACGAATGATGCATTCATTTATGTGATATATTTGGACATAGGCTTCTATAAATATATTCAATTATCAATATAGTTTGTCAAGTGCCTTCCGAGTGGCTGGAAAACAGCTTCAGGAGTGTCTCTCTGGGTTTCTGTGTGGATCCAACTCTTCAGCATAATGTGGAACCACTGCTTAATGGGGCAGCAGAGATTTGCAAGACCTCCCTGCTGAAGCCTCTAGGAAATACTGTTGCTGGGAAAAAATGTGCATTTTTGTACTTCTGAATATGAAATTGTTTGGGTGACTCCTGTACCATCAGATTCCTGCTCTGGTGAAGCTGAAAACTGAGTAAAACCAGCTGCTCTAAAGGCTGGCTGCTGTACTTGTAAAGACAAAGCTTTGAGCTGTTTTCTGAGTTCTGGTGGTTGGGTTGAGGATTTTTATTGGGTGTCCCTACTTCTTCTGATGCTCTTCTCTTTTCTCTGCAGGTCTGGGCCCAAAGAAGACAGCCATCACTGAGGTGAGATGTGTAAAGCTGGGTTTGGCAATCCTGTGTTGAGAAATGAGAACACAGAGCTCTAGGAAACGCTTCTGCCTGCCTTTTTTTTTTAGCAAAACTGCATTTCAGAATACTTATGAGATTACTACAAAATCGATATCTGTTATTTGGGAGAAATAAAATTAGTGCCAGGTCTCCAGGGTCACTTCACTGGCATCACTGCAGCCACAGAAGGGATGTGGAGGCATTGTGCCCATCATGTGGCCAGTTTTGGCTGTGTGATCCATGATGCCTTTGCATTGGTGACTGAGGGCACCTCTTCCACACAGCACCTGAAGGTGGGAACTGGAGAGTGCGTGCATTGGGCATCCCCAGGCCTTTGTGATGGGTCTTACCTGTCATTGTCACTGCCTTTTAATGAAGGGATGGGACTACTTTCTGGCTAAGAATGATTTATTGCTCAGATGAACATCTGTCTCAGAGGCTGTGAGATTTCAGAGGAGCAGGCAGTCAGCAATAGCTCAAAGAAGTCACAAGTTCTTCATTACAAGACAATACATAACTTTCTAAACCCACAGACAGTTGCCACAGGGTTTATTTTGCTTTTCTAACCCATCACCTTTACTTCTGCTGCACAGGGGATACTTTTGTCCAGTGGGCTGTTATCACACACATACACATATGTTCTATTATAACTTCTAAACTCTTAGCTTACTCTATACAACCACACCCCTACATTATAAACCTTTCACTATCATACCCAATAGTTTTTCACTTACTTAAGGCATATTCTTACTTACAACTACAGAAACATAAGTTTATGTTTTTTCTACTTAATGTCTGTGTATTGTATTTTTACCTCAATCCAAGTTTCTCCCAAGACTGCAAATCAAACCCTTCCATGTCTGTGGAAGTTTCTATTTTTCTGATTCCCACACTTACCCACTGGGAGCGAGTTAGGGAGGCTGTGATTTGTGAAGCCCTAAAACAGGGGAACATCTCCAGGGACTCATCTTCTCTTGTAGATATTCCAGGTCACAGGTTCTGAGTCACTGTTACCTTCTGGAGCAAAACTCTTCACAGTTGGCTGCAGGGAATCTAGTAGGAGGCTCTGTGCCTAAAAGCTGTTCCCTGAAACCCACACTCATGGTTTAGGGCATCATGTTCAAATGATTTTTGTTTGATCAAAATTTTTTATATCCCCCTTCCCAATCTTCACCTGTGATGATGAGCATTTGTATACATGAACAGCAAAATCTTCCCAGAAAATTGCCTGGAATGTGACACTTGATTCTTTTGTACCTGCACAGGAATATGTGTAGTGGGAAGCTCAGCTTCTGTGATTGCATCATTCAGTGCACAAATAGGGCCACTTTTTCTTGCCCTGGAAACAGCCACAGGCAGAGCAGGAGACTGGAAGAGACTTTTGTCACTGCAGTTCCTAGGATGGCAGTCCCTTCCCCTGCCTTGCCTGCTCATCACGTTGGGAGGATGATGGTGAGCCATTGGCAAGGCAGGACAGCACAGCTTGGGCTTGCATGGAGTAAGATTCAGTGGGTTGGTAGAAGGAGAGGCTGAGCTGTGCTGCTGCTCACAGCTGCTGGAGGAGGAAGCAAGGCTGGCCCTGCCAATAAAATAGGGTAGGAAATGGGATTTTTGAAGAAGAGCTCAGACTGCCCCTTAGAATGAGAAGTACGAGCAGATTGACCAGAAATAACTGCAAGCTCTTGATCAAAAGCTAAAGTACAAAGAACTTCTTAGTCTGAGCAAAATTATCCATTGTCTGCTGGAGCAATTGGTTCAGAGCTGGGTCTGTGCAGCACTCAAGAGGGACAGGGATAGAGCAGTGTCACTTGGGAAGTGACCTTGGATCTCTCTGTGTATTGTTCAAAGGAACATCCAAAGCTGTTCTGCAATGTTGCAAACCCTGAAATGGTGCTGGTTTCTCACCAGCATTTCTAGCTGTCTGCTGGGCTCCAGAATCCATGGGGATCAGCTGGCAGAGAGCTTGGGTGTGGGTGCAGTGGTGACTGGTGGTAGAGTAGAGAGTCCCTAGGGCTGCAAAAGGAGCTGCAGGGAACTTCCAACACCTGGTTACACCGGGCTGTTAAAGGAGCAGCCACAACCTGTTCCCTTCTGGGTTGGCAAAGAAAGGCCTAGGCAGACTCAGAGGTAGGAGAGGAGAAGGGGACAGGAGCAGATTTGCTGTCACCCTGAAGTGCTGGCAGTCTATAGCATTTCTGTAAACTTCAAAACCTGTGGAAGAGACATTCCTGTGGCTCACCCTGTGTGGGCTCAGCCTTGGAATTGTAAACAGATGAGATCTTGCTTAAATGGATTATCTCAGTGTGAGTGGGGCTGGGTTGTCCCATCAGCTCGCTCTGATCTCTCCAGCAAAACCCGAGGTGTCAGTGTGACACCTGAGGGCGTGGGATTTTAAGAATAAGTCTCTGTGGCTGTTTGATTTAATACATCACTGTTTTAAATCAATGGGAAACTGCAGTCAAGCACCGGGGGAATCTTGGCAGCTGGATCTTTTCCGAGCTCGGCGTCTTTGCTGAGGCTCTGCAGCGAGCAGAGAGGGTATCAGGTGAAGTGTTGCTATTCAAACTCATCTTCATGGGTGGAAGTATAATTCAAAGAGCTTCACTTTCACCTGTTGGCACTCTGCCAGGTGTTCTCCAGCAGTTCCATGAGCCCTGTGTGCAGTACAGTGTGGGAGTGTGGCTGTGCTGCTCTCTGTGTGCTTGGTGGCAGCTCAGCCTGTGCCCTGACTGTCCCTGTGCTCTCCTTGCAGGGCCCCTCACTGCCAGGACAGCCAGGCCAAGGAAAGAAGATTGGTCATCGAAGTGTGGATGCTTCTGGGGAAACCACCTACAAAAAGGTTTGGGTTTGGGGAGTGGGGGATGGCACCCAAGTGGGTGACAGGCTGAGAGAAGTTATTAATCTGGTTGAGATTTTTATGCAGCACTCTCGGGCAGCACAGTCCAGTAAATAGCAAATCTGAAACCCTAACTGATCTTCTTCTGGGTAAACTTGGTTAGCAGAGTGTGGTGCCTGAGATGACCCCACAAAAGTCACAGACATGACTGTGTTGTAATGCAGGGGATGTTATTGTGATAGTCTGTTGTGAAATGCTCACTGACTGCACTTTTCCTTTTGCCAGACCACCTCGTCCACTCTGAAGGGGGCCATCCAGCTGGGGATTGGGTATACTGTAGGAAATCTGAGCTCCAAGCCAGAGAGAGATGTCCTGATGCAGGACTTCTATGTGGTGGAGAGCATTTTTTTCCCAAGGTAAAGGAGAAAGAAATGAATGCATGAATTACTTCTTTTCTTTTCCCCTCACTGATTTTTCAAGAGAGCTTCCATCTGTCTTTAGATCAGAGTTGTATGCTCTGAATGTTTTAAATCTGCTCCATGATACACAAACAGAACAGTGGGAAGTGTTGGAATCTGCAGTGCACTGGCCTGCAGAGAAGCACAGTGAAGGATGCAGTACTGTGCACTCCAGTTTGTTACCCTTTCTACGTGCTTGTCTTCCTAACTGTCCATCTAGAATTTCTTCCACAAAATCATACCATGTTTTATATGGAAGCAACACCTTCTGGGAGCTCTCTAACTGTGAATAAACGAAGCTCATAAAAGTTAGGTTCTCTGTGTAAATATATTCTGCTTGGCAAGTGGTTGTTCCTTTAATCTCTGGAAATAGATTTTGGCAGATAGTTTGAAACCTGTTTTCCTACCACAGAAGAAAGGTGGTGGTTGTTGTTCCAAAGATGTCTTTTCACAAGGCTCAGTGCATCTGAAGCACACAGTATCTTTGGTGTGGCTGTCCTTGTCTGGTGAGTGGTAACAGGCCGTGCCCGTGTGTGTGTTCTGTGCAGCGAAGGCAGTAACCTCACCCCGGCTCACCACTACGCCGACTTCAGGTTCAAGACCTATGCCCCAGTGGCTTTCCGGTACTTCCGAGAGCTCTTTGGGATTCGTCCAGATGATTATTTGGTATGGATATATTTTTAGATTTTTCTGTCTTGTTCTCCTTTATTTACCTTTACCATTGAGGGTGGTGAGGCCCTGGCACAAGTTGCCCAGATAAGCTGTGCCCCATCCCTGGGAGTGTTCCAGGACAGGTTGGATGGGGTTGGAGCAACCTGCTGTAGTGGAAGGTATACATGCCCATGGCAGGGGGTGGAATGAGATGGGTTCAAGGTCCTTTCCATCCCAAAGCATTCCATGATTCCAAGTCTGAGTTTGCTGAACGGCAGCTGCCAGCCTGTACTGGAGGGAGGCCATGACCTGCACACAGTGTGAGCTGTGTAAGCCCTGCAATGGGCTTCCCTCTCTGGTCCTTGTGGTAACAATAACTTACTGTGTTTACAAGCCAAAGGAGTTGTGTTCTGCTGGGTGCGACCCTGGAATGTCCCCTGCAACTCTAAGGACAAAGATGGGAATTTTTTCTTGTGTACTCACTGGAGAGCTATGTGAGTGTAGTTATTTTAATCATCTTAAAAACACAGAATAAACCACAGCTTGTTCTTGTGCTTCAAAAGCTCCTCAGAGCTGGAAAGGCTGGTTTTCAAATACCTTGGAGTACAAGCTGTTGGGGCTTCAAGTGCCCTGTGGTTGAATTTGGGCCCTTGCCTTTATGTGACATCTTGTTCTATGTGAACTGGGGAAGGAAACACATCCATGAGAGCACATCCTCCCCTTCTGGGACAGCCCTTTTTGTGTGACTTCACCTGTAGATAGGGGTGGTCGCAGCTGGGCACCTGCCAGTGAAACAAACCCATGCCTGGTGGGAGGGTAACAGCGATCTCCTCCTGTGCCAGCCAAGGCAGTGCTGCCTGATGGATGTGTGTTCAGAACTGAGGACAGGCAAGGAGTATGCCTCAGTCGCAAAGGTCATGGCTTTGATTTGTTGTTTCTGCTTCTCCTGACTGTCTCTTGCCTGCCACAGCAGCAAATGCCTTTAATTATGCATGAGATGATTAGCTTGATCAAGTCTGGGATTGTTAATCTGTGCAGAGCTGAAAGCTGTTTTCATTACATAATGATGAGCATTTAATTTATTGTTCTGATCACCTTCCTCTCCCCATCTCACCTCTCACTGAGCAGTTTTGTGATCCTGCCCTGAACCCACCTGACCCCCTGCACTGTCTGGGTGGGCACTGAGCTAAAAAGTGCATCTGCCTGCCTTGCTTTCTCTTTTTTTCCCTCTGCTGCTGGGCAAGTCCTTATCTGAGGACCTTTTTGTGTCCTGATGACCAGACGTGCTCTCCCAGTTCAGGTCCCAGTGCAGAACTCTGCTGTGCTTCAGCAGGGCTCGTCCCTTTTCATTGCACACTTGGGATAAGGCTTGTCCTGTGTTTTTAGCAGGATTGATGGAGTGAGTTGTGGCTGTAAAAATAGAGCCAGGCTGGATGGCGCCTGGAGCAGCCCAGTCTAGTGGAAGGTGTCCCTGCCCATGTATGAAATGAGATGAGCTTTAAGGTCATTTCCAGCCCAAACCATTCTGGGATTCTGTGAATCAGGCACTGACTTTTTCAGGGAAGAGGGGAGCACAAGGCCAGGGGAGGCTGCTGAGAACAGCCAGTGTGTTGTGTTCCCTCCAGCACAGTGATATGTGGTTCCTGAGCAGGCTGTGGCGTCTCCTGGAATCCTCTGTGCCCGTCAGCGTGTGCTGGGCTGTGCTCAAGGAGCCTGAATGTGATACGTGCGTGCAGGCACAATGGGAACAGATAAGATGTCATTATGAAGGCTGGATGTTCCTGAAAGCAGATGATTAGTTGGATACTGAGCAGTTGGGATGCTCTGAACTTTAATCTTAGTCTCTAATTATAAATTGTCCATCAGTTTGGTTGCTCAGACCAAACCTATAATGAAAATACTTCTCACTTGAGCTTTGCTACCCCTTAATCTCCCAGGGAGACGACGTCATGGGGGAGGTCCTTGAGGGCATAGAACTCTAATCTGCAATAAATGGGGGATGAAGCATCACCTTCTTTTCTTTTTCTCGCCAGTATTCATTATGTAACGAGCCTCTGATCGAGCTGTCCAACCCCGGGGCCAGCGGCTCCCTCTTCTATGTCACCAGCGACGATGAATTCATCATCAAAACTGTGATGCACAAGGAAGCTGAATTCCTGCAGAAGCTCCTTCCTGGATACTACATGGTGTGTATCACCCAGGACCTCAGACCCAGCTCAGCTTTGTCATGGCAGCTTTTCTGTCATGGCAGAGCATCTCGCAGGGCATGTCCTCCACCTGGGTGTCTTGTGGCCTGCCCCCATGCCAGGGACAGTGTTAACAGCATGTCATGAAGCCAGTCCCAGAAGCACAAATCCTACTGATTATTTGCAAACTCTGTGGGTAGACATGAGGCAGATAATTGTGCTGTAGTTTCCAGGCATGTTCTGGCCTCAGAATGGCTTCCCAGATGTGCACTTCTGAGTGTTGTTTTCCCAGAACTAGTTCATTCTTCTTCACTTGGCAGTGTGCATATTTCCCAGCCTGCATTTGGGGATGGCTGCTGGTTGCAATCATAGAATAGTAAAACTCTTAAGGTTGGAAAAGACCACCAAGATCATCAGGTCCAACCTTCCACTCAGCACCATGATGGTCACCACTAAACCCTGTCCTCAAGTGCCACAGCCACACCTTATTTGGATGCTTCCAGGAATGGTGACTCCACCACTGCCCTGGACAGCTTGTTCTAATCCTTTACAACCCTTTCCATGAAGAAATTTCCCCTAATATCCAGCCCTAACTTTCCCTGGCACAACTTGAGGCTATTTCCTCTCATCCTGTCCCTTGTTCCTTGAGAGCAGATCCTGACCCCCACCTGGCTGCACCCTCCTGTCAGGGACTTGGGGAGAGCAAAAGGTCCCCCCCTGAGCCTCCTTTATTCCAGGCAATAATGCAACCACCCTGGTTTTGTGGGGAAAGCACTGCTGTCCCTGAATCTCTCCCATTCCTGCTGTGTGACTGTTACTCTGAGGATTGTCCTGACTCCCACTGGCAGCAATTCCAAGCTGGAGACCCCCAAGGTACCAGCCAGCTTTGCATATCAGTCTGGCAAGGCAGGATATTGAGACCCAGAGACTTGCACTGGGTCAAGTAAATTGGACCCAAACCTGCTGTTTTGGTGTAAAAACCAGGAGCTGGTCTCCCTGCACAACCATGCTGGAGGTTCCAGTTTTATGGATGAGGACTCTTGACATTCAGTTACAACAAGCAGGGATTTTTTGTTGTGAAGATGCCAAGGAGCAGCAATGCTGCTGCCCCATCTGTGTGCCTGGTGCAGTGGGGTTATGTGATCCTACACTGGTTCTGTGAAAATCCTTCCCTCGCTCAATATTTACTGGGGAGAGTTTCCCCAAGAGAGGCAGGTTATGGGATGTCTGTGTGTTAGTGACAGCCATGCCAGGAAGAAGTTCTCCCCTGTGAAGGTGGGGACGCCCTGGCACAGGTTGCTCAGAGTAGCTTTGGCTGCTTCATCCCTGAGAGTGTTCCAGGCCAGGTTGGACAGGACTTGGAGCACCCTGGGACAGTGGAAGGTGTCCCTGCCCATGGCACAGGTGAAACCAAATGGTCTTTACAGTCCCTTCCAACCCAAACCATCCTGAGATTCTGTGAATCACTGGCTTTTGCAGGTGACACTCACATTCCTGGACAGGGTGAGTTTTCTTGGAAAGCACTGCCTGTTGCCTAATGTGTGTGGTAAATCAGTTGTGGGGTTTTGAGTGGGAATGGAGTTGCACTGTTAATCCTGCCATCATTAATCGGTGGGTTTTGAGTGGGAATGGAGTTGCACTGTTAATCCTGCCATCATCAGTCAATTAAACTGAACTTACCTGTCTGATGCAGAATTCTGAGCAACCTGTTGCAGCTTTCCACTGTCTGTGGGTTCTGTGGTGCTGTCCCTGATCACCCTGCTGCTCCTGGGAAACCACCCATATCAAAGGAGTCAGGGAAAGGAAGCAGGGTGGTTTCATCCTGAGTTACTTTAAAGCTGTTTCCATTTACCTGCCTCTGTTACTTTTGGCACTCTCCAAGAGGGCTCACTGCTGTGCCCAAGTGGGTGAGCTGAGGGGAATGAAACTTTAATGCAGTCACGTTTCTGCTGTCTGTCAGAACCTGTCAGGTCTGTCTTTCCTGCCACAGCGTGCAGAGAAGTTCTGTTTCCTTCCCAAATGTGCCCAAAGCTGAACAAGCAAATCCTGCCTGTCATGTCATTCCTAATTATTCTGCTGCCTAAAAAAAGGAGATGACAGCAGAACAGGATATCCGTGCTTTCTGCTTGACTGCTTTATAAAGCAACTCTGCAACAGGAGGAAAACATTTATGTTGTTTTGTTTAAAAAATAACCCTGTCCATGGTTTATTCTGGGCTGGAGAACAACTCTTGATTCTGACATTGGTGGAGAGATAAAGAGAGCTGTTATTTTTAAGTTTGAAGTTCCCACTTATTGTGTTTATTTCTCTCCCAGTTTGGTTTCCTTTTTTTAACTGCTGTACTTGGGGAAAGCAGGGGATTTCCGGACTTGGTTATTTGCCCAGAGACTGCTGAACATCTCAGTCCCTGTATTTTCAGGTCCTAAAGCCACTGAAATGCAGGACTTTGTCAAATGCATACACTGAGCTCCTGTTAAGTTCAGAAAACCTTTAAGCAAAGAATCCCTAGTCTAACTGTTGACATGCTTTGTGGTGAACACAGCAGGAATTTTCTGCTCAAATGACCTTTCTCCATGCTTTTTCCCCCCCTTGCTGCAGAATCTGAACCAGAACCCCCGGACACTGCTGCCCAAGTTTTATGGACTGTACTGTGTGCAGTCCGGGGGCAAGAACATCCGCGTGGTCGTGATGAACAACATCCTGCCTCGAGTGGTGAAAATGCACCTGAAATTCGACCTCAAAGGTTCAACCTACAAACGCCGGGCATCCAAGAAGGAAAAAGAAAAGTCCAGCCCTACGTACAAGGATCTGGACTTCATCCAAGACATGCCTGAGGGCCTGATGTTGGATGCAGACACCTTCAGTGCTTTGGTGAAGACGTTGCAGCGAGACTGTCTGGTAAGGAGGGGGCAACTCAGGGACAGGGTAGGGAACTCTGTGGCTCTCGAGCATGAGGAAGAGCAATTCCCAATTGAGAACCTTGCTAAAGAGCCCAGACTAGGATCAATCCTGTCTCCTGTCCTTTTTCCTGAAATCCAAGCAGTAGAGTTGGATCTCGTAGCAGCCTCTGAGGACTGAGGCTGTGCTCCTTTGTCTGGTGCATCACACTTTGGGAGCCTGCTCCCCTTGTAGCTACTTTGCTGGAGCATTTTCCCAGTCATTGTGCAGCAGATACAGTGGTGTTGTCTGCAAGCCTTCAGGCCTTTGCTGTGACTGTGGGATGGCCAAACTCTTTGCAGTCAAGCCCAGAGGTGACTGTTGGTTCAGAAACTTCCAGACTCTGTCAAATGAGTTGTTAGTGGGGATGTGGATGGGATGCTCTGCTTTGATTGCTTTGATTCTGTGCTTCAGGGTCTGTATTTCTGCTACTGGCTTGATATTTTGTCTTTGTTCTTGAACTCACTATTAACCTGTAGGTATTGGAAAGCTTTAAAATCATGGACTACAGCCTTCTGCTTGGGGTTCATAACATAGACCAGCACGAGCGGGAGCAGCTGTCGGAGGGAGCCCACAGCACGTCGGATGAGAAGCGTCCTGTGGGGCAGAAGGCCCTGTACTCCACAGCCATGGAGTCCATCCAGGGAGGGGCTGTCCGGGGGGAGGCCATCGACACGGACGACACGTAGGTGAAACCTGGGCTCGTGCTGCTGGGAGGGCCAGAGGTGGAGGCTGGAGTGGGAAATCCCTCATGAGGCCCACAGGAACTGTTCAAGGGAGCAGCTCTCCTGGGGTTTTGGTAGTGCTGCCATTGTGGTGGGAAAGGGGGAAGCCAGGGTGGGAAATAGTTCTGTAAGGCTCTGGCCTCACAGCAGTCTCTCATCTTAGGGCGGGCTGTAGGCTGTCAGCTTCTGTAACAGCCTCTAAACATCCACCCATTCCCTGGGGAGGAGACAGTTCTCGCTCAGCACCCAAATACTGGAGCAGAAGTAGGGATCAGCCTGTCCCTAGGAGCTTGGAGTTCTCCATCACTCCCATCTCTGGAATCCCTGGCAGTTCCCTGAGGCCATCCCAGGGGGGTTAGCAGACAGCAGTGTAGCCAGGTGCTCAAGTCACTGATGGAGCTGGAGGCTGGGGGCTGTCCCAAGCCTGCGCTGTGCTTGACCTGGCATTCTGCCTGGCTCCCTGGCTCTTGGGCCAAGGAATGGTGGAGTTTGCTGCTTGCTGCTGTCTGAAACCAGCTGCTGTGGGTTTGATGGAGGGTCAGTCCTGAGAGCTGAGGTAATACTGTGGTGTTTCCAGTCCTTCAGGCAGCATCAGTAATTGCAGTGGCTGCCTGAAGGAGTGTCTGGCACTCCTGTGCTTTGGTTGTGTGCTGGTGCCAATGGCTGCTGCACTTTGGCAGGATGGCATTAGTGTGGAGGGAACTGGAATCCTTTGTCCTTAAGGATTTACTGCCCTAATGGCAGACAGCTCTCTCTGACTCGATAAATAACCTGATCCCCAGAATAAAGTAGGCAGGAGAAAACTCCATGGTGCTTTCTGGCCCAGGCAGAGCTGTGCCACACAATGCAGGTTCTGTCACGACAGAGGTGTTTGGCCATGCAGGCAGTGACCCTGGGACACCTGGAGTCAGGCCAGGTCAGTCAGTGACTCCCATGGTTGTGCATAAAGTGAGCACACTGGTTTTAGAACGTGTCTGACACCACACCAGAGCCCCTTAGCACGGCTGCTGTTGCCCTTCCCCAGAGCTTGGGTGTTACAGGTGCTCTGGCTGAGGCTGCACCTGCTGAAGTTCTGCTTTACCTGCAGGATGGGAGGGATCCCAGCAGTGAATGGCAAAGGAGAGCGTCTCCTGCTGCACGTAGGAATCATAGATATCCTGCAGTCATACAGGTGGGTAACCTGGCAGTGTGTGTTGGTTTTGCATTAAATAGATATTTGGTGAGGAGAGAAACCACCACATAGTATGTCTTTTCTGGCTGCTAACATCTCTTTTAGTACCAAATGAAAGCAGGGGGCATGTTCTCTCCTGGAGACTCTGAGGATGAGTAGATAGAGCTGCCCCAAGCTGGCCATGGGCTTCCATCATGTCTTTAGAGCAGCTGGGGACACTCAGCCCTTTGTCCAGGATGATGAGCTACTCATAAAGAAGTAGTTTCCCACCTCATTGTGGGAAGCATATCTCCAGGCATGGAAGGTGTACCTCTTCCAGCCCAGTTCCTCCTTCCCTGTGGTGTTCCCAGGCAGTCCTGGCTTCCTGGGGGAGATGCTGGAGAAAGCTCAGTCCTGGTGACATTGGCAGCTCAGGGATCTCCCCTATAGGGTATGAAAGGGAGCTTGGTACAGAGTGCGTGCCTGAATCTGTATCTTTATTTTTCTCTCCTCTTCTCCTTGGAATTAGGTTCATCAAGAAGTTAGAGCACACCTGGAAGGCCCTTGTCCATGATGGGGTGAGTGCCTGTGCAGAGGCAGGAGTTGTCTAAGCCTTGCAGGTTTACTTGGTGGCTATTTATGGAGCCTGACCTGACACAGCTGCAGCTGATGAAAGGAGCAGTTCTTGCCCCTCATTCCTGCACAGCAGGGTGGTGCCACTTATTCCCAGCCAGGTTTCCTTGCTCAATCCAGCTCCTCACATGTTGAGCTGTTGTGCTCACAGCTTTCCTCCCCTGCTCCTGTCTCCCATGACACCAGGAGCACACACCCAGGTGTGTGTGTTCCTGGGCTGTCAGGAGCCCTGTGCTGTTCTCTCTGGTGACTGGCTGTTTCCACCTCAGCAAGCTCTCTGCCAGCAAATCCCTTTCCATGTTTCCTTGCTGGCTTCATTCCTGCAGCAGCCAGGTGTGTGTTCCTGAAAGAACAACCTTAGATGTGGAAACCATTTTTCAGCCTTGCATTTCCTGTCTTCCCTTAAAGTGGCAAAGGAAACGTGGAGATGCCAAGTCATGGAAGCGCAGTCAAACATCAGAAGCAGAAAGAGATTCAGTTTTACTATTTTAAACAAGAACATTTGAAATATATGGAGACCCTTGGCTGAATTTAGGTGTCTGTGTGACATGCAAAAGTATCCAGGTTTGATTGGAATGGCAGCCAGCAAAGCCAGAAGAAATTTCATGTATGCAATCAGGCCAGTGTTTAAAAAATCCAGGAAGTTCTACAAAGGAATAAAATCACCAAAATCCATTATAAAATCACAGCAAGAATATAATCAAATGCAATCAGAGGCAATGCTTCAGGGTTATTTATAGCATTAATTAGAGTGTTTCAGTTAAGCCTTTCCATTTTAAGGCTCTGTCAGTGCTAAATGTTGGAATAAAAAAGACTGTGTTGGTTGTTACAGAAATTCTGCCTTGAGGGATCATTTTAAAATTAAACAATTGCTTCTTGCTGTTGTAGGACACAGTGTCAGTACACAGACCCAGCTTTTATGCAGAGAGGTTCTTCAAATTCATGACCAACACGGTGTTTCGAAAGAATTCCTGTAAGTACCAAGTTCAGGGGCTGCTGTGCTCTGAGGTTTTACCTTGGCCTTGCTGCTGCAGGCCTCACGAGGAGTCTGGGCTAGAGCCTGAGCAGGGTTTTCCAGTGTGGTACAGCTGTGAGAGCTGGGGGTGTACAGCCTGGAGAAGGCTCTTAGGAGACTTTAGAGCCCCTTCCAGTGCTTAAAGGGGGCTTAGAAAAAGGAGGGGGAAGGATTTTTTATGCAGGCAGATAGTGACAGGTAAGGGGCAATTGTTTTGAGACTGTCAGGGTTAGATGAGAAGTTTGGAAATCTGAGGATGGGGAGGTCCTGGTACAGGGTGCCCAGAGCAGCTGTGGCTGCCCCTGGATCCCTGGAAGTGTCCAAGGCCAGTGTTGCTTGCAGCAGCCTTCTCTAGTGCCCATGTCCCTGCCCATGGAGGAGGTAGAATGAGATGTGTTTTTATGGTCCCTTCCAACCCAAAACGTTCCATGATACAGAGCAAAACTAAGAACTGCAGAGCCCTCAGATTGTCACAGCTTGCCTTGGTCTGCTCAGACTCCTACCCATTCCCTGCACCTGACCTGGGTTCAGTCCAGAAGGGATGTGTGTGAGGGCAGAGCCTCTCCTTGTGAAGGGAAGAGCCCCTTTGACGTGACAGTAGCTGATGGTGGTGCTTTGACCTTCTGTGCCTCCCTCCCTCCCCCAGCTCTGAAGTCGTCCCCCTCCAAGAAAGGGCGCAGTGCCTTGCTGGCCGTGAAGACGGCGGGTCCCACGGCGGCGTTCTCGGCCAGCCAGCTGGCCTCTGACAAGGACGACACCCAGTACGACCTGCGGGCGGCCAGGAGCTACCCCACGCTCGACGATGAAGGTGACAGCCCCGCGCAGGGTACTGGCTCTGGGGTTACCCTCTCTCTCCTAGCAGTTCTTTAGGATCCTCCCTTGTTCTCATCAAGTTCCCCACTGTGCGCCAACTGCAGATCTTTCCTCATGGATAGCTCTTCATTGCATGTCTTGCTGTGCTTTGCAGGTGCTAAACCTAACCAGGACAGGGAAGAAGGTAAGAGTGCATTGTTTTGTCGCAGCACCAGCAGGTACTTGATGCAGCACCTCTGCATCAAAGGAGACCAAATCCCTTCTTTGCAGCACTGTGGGGTTCTGCAGTAAAAATGGTCACCTGCATCACTGCTGCAAGACAGCTGCTGCCAAGGGGCACCATAAGTCATAGCCCAGAGCCAACAGAAAGTTGTATTTTCTACCCTTTAAAAAAAAGATTTGGGGGAGGCTGACTGGGAACTGCAGCACTCCAATGACAGTGTTTGGGCAGTTAAAACAGGCAGGATCTTGCTGTTGGAAAACAGGAATGAGCTGATTCTGTGCTGCCTTTCCTTCACTTCCATCTGGCTGCATTTACAGCTGAGTGCTGGAGGACAAGCTCCTCCAGTGCATGGATGTTGGATTGCTCCCTGAGCAAAGCACTGAACACTCAGTTCACCTCTTAATTCACTTGGATATTTATCCCTGGTGATCCAAGCCTTTAATCCAGCTTTGGTCACCAGTGAGAAGTCTTCATTGGCATTCTATTCCCTGCCTGTTGTGCTGGAAGTGGTGCTGACTGGCTCTCCCCAGAGGATGCCTTGGGAGAGGCTGTCATGACCCATCTAAACTTCTGCCTGTCTGTGGTTTGAGTGCCCAGTCCCAGTGTGGGTGTGCAGGTTCATGGTGGAACAGCCTCACACGGGGCTGGTGTAGGTGAAGTGTTGGTGTTTGACTTAATCATCTCTTCTTCCTGCCTCTCCCCTGCCCTGCTCTGGGCCAGCAGGCAGGCCAGACCTGCTCCCTTGCACTCCTCCTTCCTTTGAAGAAGCTACCACGGCCTCCATAGCCACGACACTGTCGTCAACATCTCTCTCTGTTCCCGAGCGATCCCCCTCGGAGTCCTCTGAGCAGCCCAGGTACAGGTGAGGAGAATTCCCTGCTCCCACTGGTGCTGAGTGGCTGCTGCTGCTCTCCCTGCTGCAGATCCCGGCAGGCTGCCCTGCACTCTGGAATGCTAATGACCGGTTTTAATTAAATCTCTCCTGGGAGCAAGCAGACACAGCTTTGATGGGATTAATTATTGCTGGAAGAAGTGTCAGCTGTTAAGTAGAACATCTCCCTCATGGGATGTGGAGGTAGATTTGGGGACAGTGCAGGATTTCTGGCTTAAATTGCTCCTCCAAAACTGTTCTGTTTTCTTTCCACAGGAGGCGTACACACTCCTCAGGGCAGGATGGCAGGTGAGAAATGGGTCTCCTGTCTTCTTGTCTCATCTTCTCTCTGCTGCACAGAGATCTCATGTTTATCCCTGTGCAAAGGTCACTTAGAGGGCTGAGTGGGAATTTCAGCAGCTCCAGGATTTTGGCGTGGATGCTGAGCTGCTTCTGCAATCAGATTATCCCCATTTCTTACACAGAATTTTCTTTGCAAAGCAAATCTCTTAGTGCTTTGAAAATACCAATTATTTGATAGGAAAGGGGACAACAGTGTTGTCCAAATTTACCCACCCACCCAGCACCAGAGTCAAGAAAGGTCATTTAAGTCCCTTTAAGCAAGTAAGTGAGCCCTGACAGCAGAAACATTCCTCCTCTGAGCATCTTTCTTTAGCCTGGGCAAAGTGAAAGGGCTTTGACTTTGTGAGGCACTGAGCACACTCAGTCCTCACAGAAGTAGCTTCCAGTATTTTCAGAAATCTGTGAGGCTTTTTTCCTCCTGTGGTGTCTCAGAGCCAAGGGCAAGGTAGGACAGAAATGCTGTGCTGCAGAGGGGTGTCTGATTTTAGAGGCTCTTACCATTAAATTATTGTGAATTATTGTGGAATTATTTTGCATCAGTAAAAATTACCCCACTGCCCATGTCAGCAGGATCTGCACGAGGAGCCAGCGGATGCTGCTGGCTCTGCCCTCACTTTCCAGGACATTGTGTAGGTGTTAGTAGGCTTTGAAATGACATCAGAGACTCAGTCCTAGGATGTGCCATCATAGCCAGAGGAGCCTGACAGGCTGATATCCTATCTCCCTGCAGTCAGTGTTTGGTGCTTGGAAGGAAAGGTCTTTGGAAGATGAGGGTTTGCCCCATGTCACAGGCATCTGCTGCTGTTCCAAGCTTTGAGTGATTTGCTGAGTTCAGTTGACAAGCACTGTGAAAAAATCCCTTTCTATGGTGTTTCCTAATGAAAAATACCTCAGGATGTTGCATGTTGCTGAATCCTGGCAAATTCCTGTCCCTGGAGGGCAGGGACCTGCTCACTGTGAGAAGTGTCAGGGACTTGTGAAGCACCTCTATCCTGCAGAATCCAATGTTAGAAATTGCTGAAAATTGGAGACTTAAACCCAAGCCCCAGTGGTGGGGCCCATGTGGCAAATGCAGTGACTTCATCCAAAACCGTTCAGACTCAGCGGTTCCTCCTGGAGGGAGGGAGCTGCTGTAGTATGTCACTGCTCCTCCAGAAATGGGGCAGGTGAGTCAGAATGACCTGGGAGCATTCAGGGAGCTCAGTGGCTTGGTCAGAGTAGATCTGTCTATCACAGATTTGCCAGAGCTACACTGACTGTCTGCAGGTGTGGCCACCTTTGTTGTTTCTTGCCTAATTTGTCCCTTTCTAATGCCAGTGCCTCTGTGTGCCCTTCCTGGGAGAGTAGGGACCTGTGCACTTGTGGAGCTCTCTGCGATCCCCTGGTGAAAACCAGTGCAGACACGAATTTATTAAAGAAAGAATTTACATTCCTGAGCTGAGATGGAAAAAACCTTACCCAATTTGCTCAAGAATGTGTCACACCTCTGGTTGTTCTGGTCTGCTGGGAAATTCAGTCCAGTTTGAGGTCCAGCCCTGTGAGGAAGAGTGCAACAAGTTCTGTGCATGGAGCTGGACTGAAGTGCTGCCCACTGGTCAGAGCCAGCCTCGAGCAGGGCAGTGCTGTCATTGAACCCAGAGCTCACCCCTTCTCTGACAACAGCCCCTTGGCTGGGCAGGCTCTTGCTGCTCCTTCCCATGGGGACAGTGCAGCCAGCCCTGCTGGCACAAGTAGTTACTTTAATAGCATGAGGTATTAAAGTGAAGATTGTCAGAGGCAGTTCCAGAGTGTGCAGATAAATCTCAACCCTGGAGCATCTTTGGTGTGCCGGGAGTTTTGGAAGAGGTCAGAGGCTCTGGCCTGGTGGCAGGCTGACTCTGGACACAGGCTTTCCCTGGAGGTCAGTTCTCTTTGCTCCCATGCTCCATTTGACGCTGCCCATCTTTCGTGCTGCACTGACTGTTTAACTGCTTTGTTCTTGTCCTCTTTTCCCACCTTGTTAATTCTGAGTGCTGTAATCCTCCCTCTCTATTTCCTGGGAGTTTTGGTTATCCAAACCCTCAATCCAGGGAGGTCTGAGTGCTCCCTCTGGGCTGAAATCAGCCATTGAGTCTGCTGGGAGCCCAGTGGCACGGTAGCTGCAGCAGCAGCTGTGTGCCGGGACAGAGCTGCACAAGAGGCTTGGCTGGCTCTGGACTGATTCAGGCTGACCTAAAACTGAGGGCTATGCATAACACGTCCAGCTGAGTCTTTGGGCCTGTCTCCCCTCTGGTTTCCAGGTCACACGAGGAGGTGCGGGTCCAGGAGGAGGTTCAGCAAATCAGTGTCGAGCTGGAGCCCAAGTGTGACGTTGAGATTGTAGCTCCTGAAGAAGAAGTCAAAGAGTGAGTGTTTTAGAGTGTTGTAGATCCTGCACAGTGGGTTTTGAGCTGTGGGTGCTGGTGCTGGAGGCTTTGCTGGGCTCCAGCTTTGCTGGAGTCATGAGTGTTCAGTGAGGCTGAGCACAGTACTGACCTGCCCTGACGTGACCTTTCAGGATGTCATGGCATAGCATCTTCAGAAGCTCCTCTGTAATAAATCCATTTTGCTTGCTCCTGTCCTGAGTGCAGTGACTAGACTGTCATTTCTTTCCCCTGTGCAGAGAGGCAGCTTCTTCAGCCTGTGCCATTGTCACATCCACAGCCACCGTAGAGGTGGAGACGGCCAGCCAGGCCTCGGAGCCAGCCAGCCAGGCCTCGGATGAAGACGACGTGCCAGTCACAGACATCTACTTTGTAAGAGACCTTCTCCACCTGGCCCTTGGGGGGTGACGGGAAGGGTTGGACAAGGCTGTCAGTATCATTCCAGGCAGTCGGGTTGGGCAGTGGCTGCCCTGCACCATCTTGGTGTGAAGCACCTTGAGACCTCAGTGCTGGGTGGGTTTTTGAATGCAGGGAACTGGATTAAACTTGGAGAACTCAGAACAGCATCTAGTGGGGCTCACGCAGGTGGCACTCCTGCTGTGGATGTGGATGTAGCTGTAGCTGTGCTGCTCTACTTCCAAGCACAAGTGTTTGTCTAGGCCAGCACATTTGCTCTGGGACAAGCCAAGGTGATGTGGGTGCAACAGAGAGGTTCTTCCTTCCTCAGCCAGAGATCTTGGCTCCTTTCCTGACACAAACATGGCCTAGACCCAAAGGGAGGTGGTTGCAGAGGGTGACCTTGGGCTCTGGTGAACTCCGGCTTTTCCTTTCCCTGCAGGCTGCATTAGGTGATGCAGTGGGAGTCTAGTGCTGAGCCAGGGAGTAAGTTGGTGGTTGGCAGCAGAGTGCCGTGGAGCCTGGCGCTGGTCCTCACTCAGCTCCCACAATGGCTGAGCAACTTCTGCAGACCAGAGAAGAGGTTTTTTAGCAACATGTACCTGTCCCATGGATTCCCAGAGCACAGCTGAGTGCCTGTCCCGTGAGAGCTGAGCTCTCTCTCGTGCCTGGGCACTGGAACCCTCATTAAAAGAGGTGCCCGGCTCCTCCCTGCTCTGACTTGTTGCTGTTGGTTCTGTGGTGCTGGAGACAACCTGGGCCCATGCAATGGGCTCTTCAGGCTAAACTAAAATGCAGTATTGGCCTTTCCCTGGGCTCTTGTGACTCTGCTGCAGAGCTGCTCACTCATTGCCGAGTCACTCTGAGGCCTGTGGGAGCTGTGGAAGGAATCAGCCTTGTTTTATAGCTTGTTTGGGGTTGGATGCATGCTGTTCAAAATGCAAACGGCTCCTCTAACACTGCCCCCTCCTTGCCTGTGGATGGCAGCTGTGTGCAGGCAGATCCTGCCTGCTCCCCTGGCAAGTCTCTTCTAGTGAGGGTCAGCTGCTCTTCCTCCCTGTCCCTGGGCATATGGACTGCCCCCAGCTTGAGGGGCAGCTCTGTCCAAGAGAAAATTCTGCAGAGTGTGTTCACAGAGAGTGTGACTGACTGCTCATCAGCATTTCATACTTCATCTGAGTCTGAGTTTTGCATTAAATGTGTGTCGTGTGCTGTGGAGTGTTTATCACTGCTGGGATGAAGGGAAAAGCTGATTTGAGTTCCCATGGGCACTCTCCTTGGAAAACCACTTGAGCTGGAGCTCAGGTGAGGCTGCACGCGTGCGCTCGAGTAGCACCACAGCTGCTCCTGCAGGAGTGCTCAGGGGCGGTGGTGGGTGAAGGGATGGTGTGTGCGGAGGAGGATTTGGCCAGTCCCAGGAGACTGTGATCTGATGACTGAAGCCTGCTCCTGGAGAGCACTTCATTCTCCTGTTTATCCCCAGGGAATAAAAGTGCAGAGTGTGGCAGGGCACGGGCGCCGCTCTTCCCTGCACGGCTTTCCCACCTGCTCACCCGTTCAGGCCTGGAGTTGTCCAACCCCTTGTTTTTTGCTTTCTCTTTCATCCTCTCTTTCACATCACCCTTTTTTTCCTCTGTTTCCTTTCTCACCTCACTTGTTCTGGGGCCACTCAGTTCACAGATGGGAGGTACTGGATTTACTCTCCCCGCCAGCGCAGACTCCGAACTACCTCGCATTCCTCTGGGATTGTAAGTGACCATGCCAGCACAGCATGTAGGGGAGCAGAGCTGCAGCTTTGAAACACTGGGGCCAGCATCCCACTTCTCTCAACGGCTGAGGCTCTGGATTGAGTTAGGAACCAGCCCAGCAGAAATGGGGGAAGCATATTGAAATTACACCAGTGGATCTCCTTGCAGGATCTGAGAGAATTAAGAGCTCTGTCCCTTTTCTCCAGGCTGGTGACACAGCTCCTACCCTGGCGTGGGCCATAGTGTCACCCAGCCCTTGGAAAAACTGAGAGCAGTGAGGCCCTAGCACAGGTTACCCAGAGAACATGTGGTTGTCCTCTTTCTGGAAGTGTCCGAGGTCAGACTGGATGGGCTTAAAACAGCCTGGGATAGTGGAACATGTCCCTGCCTGTGGCAAGGGGGAATACTGGGTGATCTTCCAACCCAAACTGTTCTGTGATTCTTAGTACCAGATCTGGCCAGAGTGGCACTGGGGCCTCTGTAGGTGGTGTCAGGCTCAGCTCCCTGAGCCCAGGAAGAGGGTTTTAAAGACACCATTAAGATGTTTTGAAAGTTCTAAAACTCCAGTAACAAACAGAACTGTTTTAGCTTGTGGGGGGAAACTCATAAACCAAATGAGGCAGGAGCTGGTGCTGAGTTAGGGCTGATTTCAGCTCTCCAGCCCTTCTCAGCTTCACCAGTCTGCTCCCTTCTCACTGAAGGTGTTCTGTGCAGCAGGGAGGATTTTCCTTCCCAAAAGATGCAGGGAAGGCATTTGAGATTTTAGGGGCTGAATCTAGAGCCGAGATTGTTCTGGAGTTTAGCATTTAGCTTCTCATGCTTTGGGAGAGCTGCTGTCCCCAGGGGGGTGGTGGCAGTGCTGCCGGAGCCTCGCTGGTGCAGCCTGGTGCTCCCATTTGGGTTACAGGCAGGGTGCATGGGGAAGCAGGGGCAGGAATGTGCCCCTGGCTGTTGCTGATGGCATGAAGAAGGTGCTGCTAGGCAAACAGACAACTCCTCCTGCAGCCCCTCCTGCCCCTCAGCTGGGTTTGGCTGCTCTGGCACCGGGAGGGGTAATGCCAAGCACTGGGTGCTCCTTTATCTCCTGCAGCTCCCCGCATGCATCCAAGCTCCTAAAAGGCTCTGAAAGAGACTGGCTGGAGCATGTGGTTCAGTCAGGATGGATGAACCATCATGGATGAAAAAGAGGATGTGGGACAAGCTTGATGTGGTGGGGAGGTTTCCTGTACCTCTGACAGAGCCCTGTGAGAAGCTCCAGTCAGGGGCTTCTCAGCCTTCCTTCCTCCCAGCAGTCTCTACTAATGGAGCTGCAGTTAATGGGGGGGTTCAGCATGTGGAGCCCAGTGCTTCAAAGCTTCTCTGGCTTCTTGTAGTTCCTTGTACATTGTAGACTATCACGCTCAGTTCCTGGGCTGGGAACACTGCAGGCTTCTTCCAAACACCCAGTTCTGCTTCTCTTCCTTTGCGAATGCCAGGCTGGGTCAAAGGGGGCAGTTTCTTCTCTGTGGGAGCTCCTCTGGAGACAAAAGAGCCTGTTTGCAATATAAATGGGGCCCCCCTGGGAACACTGGCAGCAGAGACCAGCCCTTGAATCTGTGCTGTGTAGGCAGCAGCGTGTGTCTTCTCACAGCAATGCCCAGTGCTATAACTGTCCCTCAAGTCACACCTCCTTCCCCTCATTCTTTCCAGGGTCCAGTTGTGTTTTGCCTCCTGTGTTGTACTTGTTCCCATCACCCCACTGTCCCCAGGATCTCAGCAATAACTCTTTCCTTTCTGTGGCCACCATCCTCCATGGTCTCACCCCAGCTTCACTGCCTTCTGCAAAGAAGGAGGAAGGCACAACAGACAAATCCAGTTGCCCTGTAAAAGCCCTCCTGGATATCAGTTTGTAGCATGCACAGAGCTCTGGAAATGGGAGGGTGAGAGCTGGTAGCAGGAGCCCAGAGCTGTCACTGCTCTTAGGTAAGTCATGTCCCAAATCTCTCGGTTTCTCTGGAGCTGGGATGATGCCGTAGCTGGGAGCTGAGGTTTCCCTGACATCTCAAAAGTTCTAAAACTCTGTCCCTCCAAGAGGAGAGGGTGTGCCACCCCCACTGCAGCTGGCACAGGTCCTGTGTCCCGGTTGGCAGGAAGCCACTGTGTGCTGAGGATGAGGAGGGCTCCTCTGCTGAGAGCTGGCTCTGGGCTCAGTGCTCTCCCTCCAGGTGGACAGCTGTTCTTACTGTATTGTTTCCTGCTCTTTTTATTTTCTCCTTTTATTTTTTCCTCTTCTCTCCTTTGCTCCCTGCTCTGCTGCTGCTCTCCCTGCATTCTCCCTGCCGTCTCTGGCCACTCTGGCAGCCGACAGACGAGAGGAGTTGGGTTTACTCCCCGCTCCACTATAGCACTCAGCTCCACTCTGTCTCCGATGAGGAGAGCGATACAGTAAGTGTCCAACAGCCGTGTGCCGGGTGCCCGCTGGGTCGAGGTCGGAGTTTGTGCTCCCTCTGCAAGGTCAGCTTGGCCTCTGGCAGCGTGGGGCTCCTGCTCAGCAAGGGCTGTGGCTTATTCCCAGTTGTTTGGTGCAGGAAAAACTTTGGGGAGCTCAGGTTTCCCAGACATGTTGCCATTTCTGGAAGATGTAGGACAGCCTCTGGTTGTGCTGGGAAGTTGGCGGAACAGAGACCTGATTGATGTGGGCACTGGTGCTCAGGGGTTCATATTCTTTCCTCTCACAACCAGAAAGATGTTGAGGGGCTGGGGCATGTCCAGAGAAGTGAGTGGAGATGGGGAAGGGGCTGAAACATAAGTGTGATGAGGAGCAGCTGGGGGGGCTTAGCCTGGAGAAAAGGAGGCTCAGGGGGGACCTTGTTCTCCACAACTCCCTGAGAGAAGGGGCAGCCAGGTGGGGGTCAGCTTCTGTTCCCAGGGAACAGGAGAAGAGGAAACACCCTCAAACTGTGCTATGGGAGGTTTAGGTTGGAGATTTGGTAAAATGTCTTGACTGAAAGGGGGTTGTCAGGTATTTGAACAGGCTGCCCAGGCAGTGGTGGCATCACTGTCCCTGGAAGTGTTCAAATGACATGTGGCTGTGGCACCTGGGGACATGGCTTAGTGGTGAACATGGTGGTGGTGCTGGGCTGATGGCTGAATTTGGTACTCTTGGAGATCTTTTCCCACCTTAACGATTTCATGATTCTGTGACTCTCTTCTCTCTGCCTCTTACAGTAATCTCTATGCAGACACAGAAGTCCCAGAGAGCAGCGATTCCCTCTGCAGGTCGATGTGTTCCCTTTTCGTTGATGCAGCCATTCCAGTGGATGGGGAAGAGCTTGCTGACACCAGTATTGCTGCACTGCAGGATCCCGGGCACTGCGTTTCAGAATGGAGCAAAACTATAACCATGTATTTCTACT
The DNA here is from genome assembly GCF_017590055.1 of Onychostruthus taczanowskii. Classification (NCBI taxonomy): domain Eukaryota; kingdom Metazoa; phylum Chordata; class Aves; order Passeriformes; family Passeridae; genus Onychostruthus; species Onychostruthus taczanowskii. Next base: position 1,052,508 of record NW_024497630.1, on the reverse strand, counting down.
CACCCCAGACGTGGGCAGCAAAGAAACCACCCGCTCACCCGCAGCTCCCAGCAGAGAATTCTAGCTGGGTGTAGAGAATCCTGGGTAGTAACACAGTGTTTTCCAGATGTGCACTACCATAGCTACCTATCCATGTGTGATACTGTGAACCTTTTTAATTTTTTAATCATGTATTTATTTCTTTTATCTTTGCACAGAGACAGCACACATGTGCTTTTTTAAACATTTAGTTTACTGCACTTTTTTTTTTCTTTTTTCTTTTTTTTTTTTTTTTTGGTCATATATTTGTGCATCAAAAAGAAGCATGAGATTTCACTGAAGAATGGGTAGGAGCACGTTGCTGGGGAGGGCAGGGAGTGGAGTGGCTTCATGTGAGGCAGCAGTTTGGTCTCACCAGCTGAGGGAGTCAGGAGGTTTAAGGCTGTCCAGACACTGCCACGGTTTTTCCAAGTGGCCCAAGGCAAATCACTAAACCACTCTGTGCCTCGGTTTCCCCCGTGCTAATGGGTGCACAGTACCTGCTTCCGTTACAGCACTTAAACCCTGGGATGAAAGGTGCTATGAAAATGAAATGTATTAAAGGCCATGGAATAGAATTGCTCCCATGTTACCATAGTCCAAAGCAGCCATGCCAATTCACTTGGATCCAAACTCTCTAGTGACTTCTCCTGTCTGTGACACCGTGCGGGACAGCACAGTTCCTGGTGACAGCGACGTGGACTCCTCAGCTCTCCCCGAAGTCGTGATGGGTTCCACCTCACCCTGTGCTGCACTGCTGCGCCACCCCTCCCTCTGTGCTTGGAGTCCACACCTCATCCAAGTGGCCACCGCCTGCTGCAGCCCCGCAGGCACGGACAGATGGGAACTGGGCACCTCCCAAGCCTGGCCACGCTGGAGGGCAATTTCCCCACTCTGCCCAGCCCATGTGGGGCTTGTCCAGACCCTGCATCCTCCTGGAGCCGCTCAGCCCCTCACGTGCCCTGGTGTACCCTGGGGTCACGGACACTGGGTTCACACGTCCCCTGTGCCCCTCAGGGCAGGCAGAGACACAAGGGCACATCCAGTCACTGGAGGCAGAAATGGGAGCCTGGCTCTGCCACGGAATTGTGCCAGCACTGCTGTGCTCACGGACTCTTGGACAGAAAGCTGGGTGACTGGGGTGGTGCCCGGGGTCACGTCTGCTGGTGGAAATCCCTGCTGTGGCTATCTGAGAGGGTTTGCTTTGCAAGGGCTGTGGGCTATAGGTGAGAGAATTTGATGTCAGGGGTAGTGTTCAGCCTCATCCATCAGCAGAACACATATCATAGCATAGTCTGGAATCCAGCAATCCTGTCCTTATCTCCCAGACAGAAAACAGAAAGTCCTTTAGACCAGAGGGAGACAGGTCTTGTTTGTGTGCTTTATGAACCTCGCTTGAGAAAGAGTCTCTTTATTCCCTTTACAATCTTCACTGTCCTTGGGATTCCAGGTAGAGGGGTGGGGAAGCAGGACCCTGCTCTCAGGCCTCAGTCCCCACAATCTCTTCACAGCAGCACTCAGGAGTGGTTATGTTGGGTCCCAGAAGGTAGCTGGGCTGATGGGAAGCTCTTCCTTCTGTACTGTACTGAACTTAGTGAGAATCTTCAGGAATTGATGTTTTTTTCTTGCCCAGAATACAGGACCTGGACTTCCCTTCCCTGCCTGTAGATGCAGAAGGCTGTGAGTTGTGCTTCTTGGGAGCACAGTCTGGGGATTGTGCAAGTTGCTGCTGTTCATGTATCCATGTATTTACCAAATAGTCTATCAAAAGTCTCTCAAGAAACTCTCCCCTTTCTGTCGCTGCTTGGCAGCTCATTCTCCCAGCTGCAGCTCCTGTCCCATCCCACCTCCCTGTGGGGGCTCTGCAGGCTGGGGGGGCTCAGGGGTTGGTGGAGGGGATTGGGAGCCATGCAGTACCTACAGCCTCACCTGCCTTTGGGCTCAAGGCAAGGAGCTTCAAAAACCTAAAAATTCAACCTCTTTTTCCCCAGCAGTGTCTGTAGAACGGCCAGAGAAAGCCACATCCCTGCTGCAGCTGCTGCTGTTGGGTGCTGTGCTGGAGGAGGGGGCTCTGGGGGGGGAACCAGGGTGGCTGGAGCTGTTCTGAGCCAGGCCCCTGCCCTGGAACCACCTCAGTCAGGGGCTGGAGCATTTGGCCTCGTCAGGACTTTCCAGCCACCTGATATCAAGCATCCTGATTGAGATGGTTCAAGCATCAGTGGAGATTTTATTCCTTCCCCTCATTTCTAGGGGGTCTCTAAAGCTGCTTGGTGTGTGTGCAGGGAGTGTCCCAGAGAATGAGCTTTGTGAGCTGGAGCTGTGCTTGGGTCCTGAGGGTGTAAACCCAGAGCTCCTGCAGCATGTTCATTCAATTCAAAGAATTGTCTTCCCTTCTTGAGGTGATCCTTGTGCAATTCTGTAATGCTGGACCCTTTGGAGCAGGTCTCGATGGGCTGGGGTGGTCCTGTAAGAGGACAGGCAAAGGCTTAGAACAGCTTTGTCAAGGGACAAGGAGGAACCTTCCCGTAGGCAGATGTTGATCTGAAATAGAAACTGCCCCTGTTCAGGCTGGCACAATCCCTGCTGTGTCACCTCCTGTCCCAGCAGCTCCCAGTGCTGGGGAACTGCTTCCCATGGAGGCTGAAAGGACCTTGCATTTTAGAGCTCATTCTTGGCCCCCTGTGCATGGCACGGCAAGGGAGCAGCAGAAGCTCTGGAGCATGTCACAGGCACTGCCAGTGCTGCCTGGGCAGGAACAGCACTTGCACATGGGAAAGAGCATCCCTGGCCTGAGTGTTCCTCCACCTGCACTTCAGCTCATTCTGGACTTGAGGTGCTGTTCTCTGCTGGGCTCCCCTTAGTGACCCCGCAGGTGCTGTCCAGGCTCTCCATCATTAAAGGAGGCACCACGAGTCTTGTACTCTGAGATTTGACCCCGCAGGACAGCTCCTTCCCACACAGGTCTGTGCACTGCTGTCCTTCATCCCCATGGTCCCAGCTGGGAGCTCAGACTCTGTGGAACTTGCCGTGACCATTGCCTGGTGCTGGGGCTGCAGGTGAGCTCTCCCTGCCGGGTAAGGGGCTGGCAGGAGAAAATGGGCATCTCTGTCCTTGAGTTTGCAGTCAGGCTCCTGTAGAGGCTCTGGGGCAAACCCGGGGGCTCGTAGGGACCCTCAACACGCGCAGAGCGGATGCAGCTTTTGGTTGCCGCTGCCTCTCCGGCCACGTGTGCTGGAATTGCACCCTGGGGAGTGTTTCAGTGAAGCCAGAGCACGCACACGCCTTGGTCCAAGGCAGGCAGAGGCGTTTGCAGGGCTCCATCGCCCCCCGCATTCCCCTTCTCACTGCCAGCCGCTGCTCCAGCGCTCCCCGAGTGGACAAGGAGAACGCCGGGGTTGAGGCGGCGTCTGGGGTCATGGCTGAGGGGTTTTGTGTCCATGTCTACCCGCGCCAGGTCTGTCCTGGTGCCTGTCCCTGTCCCCACCCCCGCCTGTCCTGGTGCCTGTCCCTGTCCCCACGTGTCCTGGTGGATGTCCCCGCGGATGTCGCTGTTCCCGCCCGTGCCGTGTGCCGAATGCCCGGCGGAGGGGGCGCGGCCGGACGGGGTCTCCGATGTTGGGCTGTGATCCCGTCTCGGCTCCGGGGGCTCGAGGCCTGGGCGCGGTTTTCCTTTTCTCGGTTGTTTTGAGAGTTTTTCCCCTCCTTCTCCGGGGAGCCCCTTTTCCAGAGCTCTGTACCCGCTCCCATAAAGCGTTCTGCAGTCTGTGCTCAGCTCCGCGCCTCCGCCTCGCTCTGTGCGCGCCGCGGGCCCGGCCGGGCAAGGGGAGGGGCGGGGATGGGGCAGGCTCCGCCCAGCCGCGGGGCTGCCCGCCGCCCGCCTGTCTGCGCTGGGGCCGCTGCTGGGGCGGGGCGGGCGCAGGCGGGTGGCGGGGCAGCCTGGTAAACTGAGGCCCCTCGAGGCCCCGGGGTGGAGCTGTCGCTGCCGATGGGCTCCGGGTCGCGCAGCCCGGCCCGGGGCGGCCGCTCGGCGGGGGACCGGGACCGGGAAAGGGAAAGGGAAAAGGAACGGGAAAGAGACCGGGACCGGGAAAAGGAACGGAACCGGGATCGGGACCGCGGGCGCTCGCGGTCCGGGAGCCACGGGCGGCGACGCCGCAGCCGGAGCCGGAGCCGGGACCGACGCCGGGAGCCGAGCTCTGGGTGAGTGCGCACGGGGCCCGGAGGGCCGCGCCGTGGCTGTGGGGAAGCGGGCCCGGGGCTGCGGGGCTGGCGTGCCGGGGCCCGCGCGGCCCGACCCGGCCGCTGTCCGCACCGCCGGGCCCGGCGGGGGGCGGGAGGGGGAGCTCGGTCCCGCCGGTCTCGGGGAGGGCCGGGGACTGGGGGCGGGCGGTCGGGGCGGTGGGGGCTGCAGGTACCCCTCGCTGTCTCGGTGCTGCCGGTGGCGCCGGTGCTGGGCCGGCCTCACGTGCGGCGGGGAGAGCCCCGTGCCCGGCACGGCCGTGCCCTCCTCCCGCTGAAGCACGGCTGTGTTCCCCCAGCTCGGACTCCGGCGATGAGAGGCACAAATGGAAAAAGAAGAAAAGAAGCCGCAGCCGGGAGCGGCACCATAAGGACCGGAGGAAACAGCGCTCACGGTCCCGGGGCTGCTCGTCTGGCTCCAGCCCGGAGCGCGGGCGGGACAGGGCAGCGCGGAGCCGGGAGCGGCGCCGCAGGAGAGATGGATCCAAGTCCTCCGTGTCCTCCGTCAGCTCCCCCTCCCCGCCGCGGCCCCGGGGCCGGGAGGAGCCGGGGCAGCAGCTGAGCCTGCAGGAGCGGCTGAGGCTGAGGGAGGAGAAAAAGAAACAGGCGGCTCTGATGAAGGCCCTGGAGACGCCCGAGGAGAAGCGGGCACGGAGGTTGGCCAAGAAGGAGGCCAAGGAGAGGAAGAAGCGGGAGAAGATGGGCTGGGGTGAGGAGTACATGGGCTACACCAACACCGACAATCCCTTTGGGGACAACAACCTCCTGGGCACATTCATCTGGAGCAAGGTGAGCTCTGCCCTGGCCCTGCAGCCAAATGGAACAGGCAGGGGGTAGTCAGGGGCATCTGTGCCTCAGGTGGGGTCTGTATCCAGGGCAGGGAGATAAGATGATGGGTCGAGGGCAGGAGAGGGTCTTGAAGCTGCTGGGAGCTGTAGGCTGAGTGCTGGGCAGCATTTACTGAGTCAGGGACATGGAGATGGTAACAGGAATGCTGCATTTCTGCCACAGGAATTACAGAGAGCTGGGGGTGTTCAGGGTTGGGGAGAAGAGAAGGCTCTCTGGAGAAGAGGAGGCTCTGGGGAGACCTTAGACCTCTTCCCAGTGGCTACAAGGGCTCCAGGAGAGCTGGAGAGGACTTTGACAAGGACCTGGAGGGACAAGATATGGCTTCCCACTGCCAGAGGGCAGGGTTGGATGGGATATTGGGCAGGAGTTGTTCCCTGGCAGGGTGGGCAGGCCCTGGCACAGGGTGCTCAGAGCAGCTGTGGCTGCCCCTGGATCCCTGGCAGTGCCCAAGGCCAGGCTGGACAGGGCTGGGAGCAACCTGGGACAGTGGAAGTGTCCCTGCCATGGCAGGGAGGGGAATGAGATGATCTTTAAGGTCCCTTCCCTCATGATTCCATGACACTGTTGTGCTGGCACTCACCTCACCAGGCCGGGTGGGCTACGTGGGCTGAGCCTGGGTTTGCTGAGGGGCTTCGGGAGCAGCGTTTGAGTGATTTAGGGACTTTCAACAGGATCAGACCTCACTGGAGCAGCAGAAACGGGTGAAGGGAGTAGCATTTGCTAGCCAACGAGGGGCTGTGGAGGTCCTTGGGTTCCACAGCTTCCCTTGGCCATTCTGTTTAAGGCACTGGAAAAGAAAGGGATCAGCCATCTGGACGAGAAGGACCTGAAGGAGAGGAACAAGCGAATCCAGGAGGACAATCGCCTGGAGCTGCAGAAGGTGGGATAAGATGTCCTTTCCATGTCATTGTCTGACAGCCCTGTTTACAGCCTGGTTCTCACTGGGAAGTCCCATTTTCTTCTCCTGGCTGTGTCCAGTCTGTAGAATTGTGGAGGCCATAAACCCTGGCTTCTGTTATTCCAGGATGAGACACCTTCCCTTAGGTTTGAGCCCAGGAGCTCAGGAGGTGCTGAGGAGGACAATGCCAGGTCGCGTCACTGAGGCACTCCGTTGTGCCTTTGTCCCCTGCCGCCCGCGGGGCTGGCAGTGACCCAGGCAACCTGGCCCCACTGGCTCCCCACTCTCCAGGAGCTTGGGCTGAAGGCAGGAGCCAGGGCAACTCAGGGACAGGTCATGTCGTGGCTGTGTCCTCAAGCAGGGTCTGGGTGTCTGCACAGGGGCCCATCCGCAGTGGTCTCACAGCTTTGTCACCCTGGGCAGGTGAAGCAGCTGCGCCTGGAGCGGGAGCGGGAAAAAGCCATGCGGGAGCAGGAGCTGGAGATGCTGCAGCGGGAGAAGGAGGCAGAGCACTTCAAAACCTGGGAAGAGCAGGAGGACAACTTCCACTTGCAGCAGGCTAAGCTGCGGTAGGTGTTCACCCTGCTCAGAGCCAGGCCTGGCATGGGGCAGAGGATGGCACTGCTCAGGGTCCCCCACTGTCCCTCTGTTCCTGTCCCTTCGCCAGGTCCAAGATCCGGATTCGGGATGGGAGGGCAAAGCCCATCGATCTTCTGGCCAAGTACATCAGTGCAGAGGATGATGACCTGGCTGTGGAGATGCACGAGCCCTACACCTTCCTCAACGGCTTGACCGTCTCCGACATGGAGGACCTGGTGGAGGACATCCAGGTGCCTGCTCTGCTGGCTCTCTGCCTGGGCTCAGGGCTGCTCTACCAGCTCTGCTTTCCTGCCACTGGTGCGGAGCAGGTGCCTGATATGTCTTCTGCCTGCAGGTGTACATGGAGCTGGAGCAAGGAAAGAACGTGGACTTCTGGAGGGACATGACCATCATCACGGAGGATGAGATAGCCAAGCTCCGCAAGCTGGAGGCCTCTGGGAAAGGAGGACCAGGTGAGCAGGAGAGCAGAGCCTGGTGTGGGTGTCGGGGTCTGTGAGTGGTGGGTCACCATGTGTGCTCAGGCTCAGGGGGGCTCTCTCGGACCTGCTGGATGCAGGCTGTGGGTCTGGCAGCTGTCCCTGGCTGAGGCCTGGCCTCCTGCTGTCAGCAGAACCGGGATGAGTGCAGCTGGGTGCCTGGAGACTGACCAACTGCCCTCGCCTGTCCAGGGGAGCGTCGGGATGGTGTCAACGCCTCGGTCAGCTCAGATGTGCAGTCTGTGTTCAAGGGGAAGACGTACAACCAGCTGCAAGCTCTGTACCAGGGCATCGAGAGCAAGATCCGGGCGGGAGGGCCCAACCTGGACATTGGGTACTGGGAGAGCCTCCTGCAGCAGCTGAAGGCTTACATGGCTCGGGCCAGGTGAGAGCAGAGAGTGGCAGCAGTGCAGACCCTGCCGTGGGCAGAGCTGGGGAGGCCTAAACCAAACTGGAGGAGGGAATGGGAGAGGATGTTCTGCCTTTTCTGAGATGGCTGATTTCCAAGAGGGGAGCAGGGTGAGACACACAGTCCCTTCTGCAGTGGTGATGTTTAGTGAGGTCTCTAAGAGGAAACTGAGCTGGGGCTTATTCAGCCCAAAGCCATCCAAGCCCGGCAGGTTTCTGCCCATGGAGGTGGGAGTCAAAGCTTTTGGGCAGTGGGAGTGAGGTGGTTCTGCTGGGTGGGACCCGACGGCTCCTCTCCTCTCTCAGGTTGCGGGAGCGGCACCAGGACGTGCTGCGTCAGAAGCTGTACAAGCTGAAGCAGGAGCAGGGTGTGGAGAGTGAACCGCTCTTCCCAATCATCAAGCGGGAGCCGGCTTCCCCCAGTGACAGGTGAGCAAACCTGGCCCTGTCCCCGGGCACAAAGGCAGTCTTGTGGCCTCACCCTTCCTGAGGCAGAGCTCAGGTGAGCAGCCAACGAGGGTACCATCCCCGTCCCAGTCCTCTCTTCTCCCTTCCATGCAGGCTGGATCCCGAGGAGAGCCTTGAGGCACAGCCAGGGCCATCCTCAGAGCCAGAGGCAGAGCAGGACACAGAGGCCAAGGGAGAGGCAGAGGGAGAGGCTGTGCTGATGGAGGAGGATCTGATCCAGCAGAGCCTGGATGACTACGATGCGGGCAAGTACAGCCCCCGGCTGCTGGGCCCCAATGAGCTGCCGTTCGACGCCCACGTGCTGGAGGCCGAGGAGGACACGCACCGGCTGCTGCTCCTGCGCCAGCAGCTCCAGGTGACAGGTGAGCCCCAGGGCAGCCTGCCCAGCATGGGGGGCATGCTGTGATTCAGGGTGCAGGACTGGAGGGGGACAGTGCCCTCAGGAAAGGGCAAGAGCTGGATCTGGGTCAGGCACACAGAGCTGACCTGACAGAGGGCTGCCCCTGGAGCAAAGGCCACTGTGGCCTGGGCAGGAGCAGGGAGATGGTGCTCAGGCTGCTGGTGCTCCTTGGGAGACCTGCCTCAGTACCACCAAGGTGTTTGGGTGCACACAGGCAGGAGGGGGGTTTTGGTTGAGTTTTCCTGCACAGCTCAGCCCAGTGCCCACTCAGAGCCCACAGGGCAGCCCGTGCATTCCCATATCCAGTTCTGCATCCTCTACACAGCAGCTCCTTCTCTCTGCATGCCTTGGGGCAGTGTTGCACGGCCCAGGCCTGGCTGGCACCGCAGAACCTGATGTCACCTCTCCTCCCCTATAGGTGACGCTTCCGAGAGCACCGACGACATCTTCTTCCGTAAGGCCAAGGAGGGCATGGGCGCGGATGAGGCGCAGTTCAGCGTGGAGATGCCGCTCACGGGCAAGGCCTATCTGTGGGCTGACAAGTACCGGCCCCGCAAGCCCCGCTTCTTCAACCGCGTGCACACGGGCTTCGAGTGGAACAAGTACAACCAGACCCACTACGACTTCGACAACCCGCCCCCCAAGATCGTGCAGGGCTATAAGTTCAACATCTTCTACCCCGACCTCATTGACAAGCGCTCGACGCCCGAGTACTTCCTGGAGGCCTGCCAGGACAACAAGGACTTTGCCATCCTGCGCTTCCATGCCGGGCCACCCTATGAGGACATTGCCTTCAAGATCGTCAACAGGGAGTGGGAGTATTCCCACCGCCACGGCTTCCGCTGCCAGTTTGCCAATGGCATCTTCCAGCTCTGGTTCCACTTCAAGCGTTACCGGTACCGCCGGTGAGGGCTCGGCACCCTCGGACACCTGGCAGGGGTGGGCAGGGGCTCTCATCCCACGGCTATGCATGGCCCCAAGACCTGGCCCAGCACTGGGCATGTTCCTGAGGCTTTTCTCTGTCTTGGCATTTATCATGAGGGACCCTGAGACTTTGGTATAAATAAAATAAGGGTTATTTTAGCTACGAGATCCTGGGCATGGGCACCCCCACTGCTCCTGCATGACATCACCATCCATCACCATCCACTCTGGCCAGCACTGGGAACTCCCCTGGGGACTGCATAGTGCTTGGGCTGGGTGTCCTTACCCCATCACCACAGAGTCAGCCCCGTGTGTTCCCTGCCCCACTCCAGCCTCCTTCCAGTCCCAACATCTCCCCTTACCAGTGTCACACCAGTCCAGCTGCTGCGCCCCAGCTGGAGTGACAGGGCCCTTGACTGCACCAGCTCAGCACTGCCTTGTGTCCTGCTTCATAGAGGGGCCCCTCACCCTCCCCCGGGCCCCATTCCTGGCACGTCCTCCCATGGGATCTGGCTTCCCCAGCCTGGGAGCACTGCCATATCCCTCAGTCCTGGCTGGAGCATGGGAGGCTTTAGTGCTGCACGGCGCCTGCTCTGGTGGAGCAGAGGAGAGGGATGCTGGTTGAGATATTTCCTTACAGGGGAAAATCCGGATTCCAGAGCCTGCAGTCCCTCCCACACCATGCCTGTGAGGCTTTCCTGCCCTGGGCAAGAAGCAGTTGCTCTCCCCAGTATCCTGTTGATGAAGTGAGGGCTCCTGAGGGCCTCTAGTGCTGTTCACATGGGTTCTGGTCACCTTAGGGGCACTTCAGTGTTGAGTTGGGACTGGCTGGTGTTGGTCCCACCAAATGATGATCAAAGGCACAGCCACCCTCTTCTGGGATCACCCCACATGGCTCCATCCCCACAAGCAAGCCCCCAAGCCCCAGGGTATGCCCATTCAGGCAGGCAGGATGAGGTGCTGGTGAGTAGTGCCCAGAGGTGCAGGAAACCTCTGCCCTGGCTTCACCAAGAGGCCATTTCCTACCTGCATCCACTCTCTCCCCAGTAGAGGCCCATGGTGCAGGGACTTAGGGGCCTGCCCAGGTCCCCCAGCACTAAGACAGAGGCAAGCCTGCTGTGCAGGGGCCTCCAAGCCCTTGGGGGCTGCCCCACGGCTCAGGGAAGTTGTCTTGTCCTGCTCCTGGCTCTGCTGTCAGGATCCAACTGCAGAGCCACCATGGGAGCTGGTGCTCAGGGGGTTCCCATTCCTGCCATGGTCACCCACACCATGGGTGGGCTTGGTCTGCCTGCAGGTGAGGGTGGGGGACCCCAACTGCCGTGGTCCTGCATGTGGATACCTCCTCCCCATCCCGCCGGACATCCCCAGGGCCAGCAGCTGCACCGGACACATTCCCTGCCCTCTCCTTCCTGGCAGTTATTTCCTGCTGCTGCCTGTGCTGGGGGTTTCGGGGCTCAGCACAGGAAGTGAGTGAAGGCCGGGTCAGGGAGGCGGAAACAGGGAAAAAAAACCCAAATCCCAAAGCTGGTGGTTGGTGCCCTCCCAGGCAGAGCTGCCAGGCAGAGCCTCCATCCCCACAGCCTGTCCTTTTCCCTCCTGGGCACACACAGAGGTAGGGGAACTCCCCCAAAAACGTCCCACTGTATCTCCAGCCGGAGCAGGGTCCATGTCCTCTTCCAGGCACCGCGTTTCCCTGCACGTCTGACTGCAGGCCCTGGATGGGGTCACTGAGCAGGCACAGGAGCCTGAGCCCTGAGAGCTCCTCCAGGCTTGTGCCAGGGCCAGATCAGGGTCTGGATTCGGCTGAAGCCCCTGACGGCTTTTCCCTGACCTGGCTGCTCTCAGCGTTCCTCCTAGTCCACATCTCTCCCACGTTTCGGGACAAGATGCCACGGCGCAGCCCTGAGCTGTGCAGGGGACGCAGCGGCTCGGCCGGGTCGTGCCCGGGCGGGGCAGTCGGTGGAGCTGCCCCGTGTCCCATCATCCGTGATGGGCTCAGCTGCTCCCGGGCACACCCCGGCCCCACCCGGGACAGCAGCGGCTGCCGAGCCCCGAGCATTCCGCTGCCGGTGGGGCCCCTCCTGCTCCCGGCGCTCGGGGCCAGCCGCGATCCAGCTCCAGGCCTGGCCCTGCCTTCCGCAGGGGCTTTCGCTGCCACAATCTTTGCTCCAACCCAAGGGACAGCGCGATGATGGGCTCTGCAGCCCCTCACTGCCAAGCCGGTGCCAGGAAAACCTGCCTGGGCATCCACCTGAGCGCCGAGCCGCTGTGCCCCTTGCTCGCCTTGACGGGATGGCCCCGCGGGCCCGGGTACTCGGGCGCTCCCAGCTCTGAGGCCAGGGCCGAGGTCTGCCCCCCTCGGCGGAGCACGAGCAGCCGCGACGGAGGCTATGGCTGCTGAGACCACGGGAAGGAACCCTGCCTGGGGACTTGTCACCCCAGCTGATCTCGCCTTTGGACAGCGCAGCGACATCCCGAGCTCGGAGCTGCCGGGCTGGGAAAACCCCCGTGAGGCGAATCCCCCAGGGCGGGGACGGCCGGGGCTGCGGGAGCACCCGGGAACCCCAGCCCTCGGCCACCCCAGCGCCCGGAGCCGCAGCTGCCGCTCCCTCTCCGCTCTCGGTCCCGGGGTCGCTGCGGGGCTCGGCGGGGACGCTCCCTCTGCTGGACCCGCCTCAAGCCTGCCCGGGCAGGGACTCGCTCGAGTAAACGAGTGAGTAACGGGGCGGGAGCGCAGCCCCGAACGGACCCAGGCGCGGGTGCCTCCGCCAGGGGGGCTTTGGGCGCCGGCACCGGGGGGGCTGCACCGGAGAGACGCTGTCGGGTCCCCGGGGAGCTGCCCGGACCGGGGGCGATGGGGCCGGGGGCCACCCCCGCCTGAAGGCCCGTCCCGAGCAGGGAGGGAGCGGAGAGGGACGGGGCCGGTTCCGGGGGGCGCGGCGAGCCCGGCCCTTCCCCCGCCCCGCGGCGGAGCTGAGCCGAGCCGGGCTGAGCAAAGCCGGGCTGAGCAAAGCCGGACTGAGCCGAGCCGGGCTGAGCCGAGCCGGGCTCAGTAGAGCCGAGCCGGGTGGCGAGGTAGGGCTCGGGTCTGCGCGGGGAGGGGGGCGAGAGATACGGGGCCAAGGGACAAAGAGCCCGGAAGGCTGGGATGGACGGGGACGGGGATGGGCGGACAGACCGCCGGGTTGGCTGTGGGGGCTCGAGGGGGTTTTTTAGGGCGGTCGGGTCTCCAGCGGCTCCCAAGGCTCTCGGGGCGCTCGCGGCCGGCTCAGCCGCCGGGTTCGCACACAGCCCCGAGGACCGGGGGCGTTTCGAGGGAGGGGAAGCGGAGACCCCACGGAGAGGGACGGACACATGATGTCCCCGCTTCCCCCATTCTCTGTCTGTCCCCGGGACCGAGGGTCCATGACAGGCATATCTTCGGCGTCCCGTCGGAACCAGGATTTGCTTTTGGGGCTCCCCCGCCGGGACCGGGCCCATGTGCCTCTGGCTCCTCTGGGAAGAGCCGGAGAAGGACGAGGAAAGGCTCAGGAAAGGGCCGGGAAAGGAAGGCTCTATTTCGGGCTGTCGGAGTGGGCGGCCCAGCAGCCTTGAAGCCCTCGAGATGCCGCGACGCTACGGGCGGGCGGAGGCAGCCGCGGGGCGGGGGGCCCTGATGCCCCAGGGCTGCCGAGCCGCAGCTTCTGCACTCCAGGACACCCGGGCTGATCCTCCAGCCACCGCCTGCCCGGCTCCGGGGTCATGGAGATTGGAATGGGGATGGTGCCAGCTGTCTCCCAGCCAGGCGGGGGGACCGCTGCCACAGCAGGGACAGGGAAAACCCCAGCGAGGACAGTTACCATGCCTGGCAGGAACCATCCCATGTGTCACTGCTTCCCAGAAATGTCCTCTGTCCTGGGTGTCCTTGGGATGTCTCTGCTGTAGGCCAGGCCAACTTCTTCAGGAGCAGGTCCCTGTGATGGTTGTGGGTCAAAGGAGGAACACTGATGCTCTGCCAGGTCCTCATCCCCATGCCTTTCCTGTCCTGGCTGATGACCTCGACCTGATTTGATACCCCTGAGCCCCAGGCTGGAGGGAGGTGGCAGTGGGACCACACCCATCCCTGACAGGTGACACAGTGTCCTGTGGGACCACCTGCACCAGGGGCATCAGGCTGTGGGACAGAAGGGATCCTGCAGGAAGGTCATTGTCCCGGAGAGCTCCAGTGAGCACAGAGTGGGATAAACACAAACACGAGGGGTGAATGCAAACCCTGCAGCATCCTCTGCACGGCTGCCCTGCGGCTAAGCACCACATCCAGGGGCAGACCCCAGGTCGAGGGTACCATGGGGTGTGGGGGGAGTCACTGCTCTCTGGTTTGGGGGTCCCTTTGCAGGTGTGTGTTCCCTCTCCCAACCCCCACCCTGGCCTGATGTTGCAAGCCCTGTCCAGGCCCCATGCCCAGTCCTGCCTGGGGAAGCCTGGGGAAGCAGCAGGCTGGGGCAGAAGCTGATAAGGAGCAGCCTCCCGCACTCCCCATCTGCCTTTCCCTCCCTGCCCTCGGATGTGGCCAGGGCAGGAAGCGTGCCCAGCAGAGGCAGGGCAGCCTTGGTGCGTCTGCAGCAGGACCCAAACCTGCGGTGCTGCCAGGAGCCCCCCACACCCCCCTGCCAGTGCCTCACAGCCTCCAGCAGGACATTTTAGAGCTAGCTCTTCTCCTCTGGGATTTTACCCCAGCACCTCTTGCCAAACCCTTGCTCACATGGCATGTCCATTTTTCTGGATCCAGAGCTCCACACCCGAGCACAGGGGGTCAGTGGGGGCAGTCCCTGGGCTCAGGATTTCTCTTCTGCAGGACCTGCTGTCCCCACACGCATCCTCCTGCAGTGGCTGCCTGTGATGGGGGGAAATGACAAGTGGGGACCCCCTACCCCCCACAGGAGCCCCTTCCTGGAGGCACCACTGGTGTGTTCTGGCACAGAAGGGGTTCCCTCACTCCCAGCCCTGCAGCTGCTAAGTGGCCCCTTGTAAATATTTGACCCCCTCTAAGTGTTGTGCCGGACTGAGGCAGCTCTGAACAGGGGGGTCCCAGCTGCTCAGCCCCTGAGCCCAGCTCAGAATCCTCCGAGCCCCGGGGTCCCTGTCCAGGCCACAAAGGGCAGTGAGGTCCAGGCTGTGCTTTTGTTGGGGCAGGAGGTGAAGGGAGGATGGGGAGGGGATGTAGGTAATTGTGGGATTTGGAGCTTCTGGGGCTGCTGCCTCCTTGCCTGGCCAAGGTGCCTCTGCAGGGAGACCCCCCTGCCACTGGACACTGTAGAGAGGGGTCACACCCTGCCACAGTGAGCCAGCGGGCAGCCAGGAGCACCCAGGTGACAGAGACAGCAGGGCAGCATTGCCCAGGGGCTCTTGGACCCCAGTGAGCAGAGGGAGCACCCTGAGACAAAGGGAACGTGTTTGGGGACAGCGCCCTGAGCAGTGTGGGCACGTACATGGCAAGGGACAGCTGGAGTGGGACTGGCACACACCAGGCACTCGCGTGGCACCACTGTGGGGCAGGGGTGACTTTGTCACCTCCCAGAGGACATGGGAAAGGCCGGTGACTCCCCAGGGTCTCAGAATGTCATGCTGTGTCTGCAGGGCCGACGCCTCTGGGGCTGATGCGGTCCCTGGGGGACCAGTGAGAACAAACAGCGGCGAGTTTTCACTCTTGGCTCATGGAAAAAGCCGGGCCCACCCTCACAGTGATTCAGCAGCGTGCTCCGCCAGCCCCCCACGCAGGACAGGAGAGGGATGGGGACGAGCCACCACCACCATCCCCGGCCCTTTCCCCGCTCCCCAGGGCTGCAGGTCCCGGGGCACGGGCAGGGTGCTGGCAGCCTGGCCCCGTGTGTCACCGGGATGGGGCCCCAGAGGATGTCGCAATGCCCGGCTCCACGCCAGCCCCGCCGCTGTGGGATCAGCGCCTGCCTCGGGTGTGTGCGGGGCTCCCGGCCCTGTGGCCATCCTCGCACCAGGGGCCAGAGAGGGGGTGGCAGTGAGGGGTGTCCGGGTGAGGGACACGGCGTGGGGACCCAGGCCAAGGATGGACCAACGGCCAGGGCTGGCAATGATCAGAGTTGGTGTGAGGTTTAACTTCCATGAGGGACAAAAGACAGGTGGCAGTGCCACCCTGAACGAAGGAGGAGCAAAGCACTGGGGGCTTTACAGGGGTGGCGTGTTGGGGTAGGGCTGGGCATCCCACTGGGCATTCTAGTGGGGCCACTGGGCTGAGGACCATGTCAGCCAGGAAGGTGTGCTGGGGCAAGTGGGGTGGCAAGAACATCCACAGCCTGGAGAAATGGGTCCCAGGAGGAGAGGAGGGGTGTGGTCCCTGTGGGGGTCTGTGCCCCAGGCTGGCCAGTCCCCACTGTTGCCATGTCTCTGTCCTGTCCCACATCATCCCATTTGCAGCCTCAATTAATTTGCAATGGAGGGCCATGTAGGACCAGGAGCTGGACTTGATGAACGTTGTGGGTGCCTTCCAACTCAGGTTATCCCATGATTCTATGATTTCCAGATGCGTCCCGGCCCAAGCGAGGCAGAGTGGCACTGACCAGGCTGTCCACCACCACACCCTGTCCTGGTGACAAACCCACAGCTCCCACTGTGAGGGATGGCAGGAAGGCAGAGCAGGTCTGTCACCCACACTGGCTGTGGTTTGGACACAGTGCCAGGGTTGCAGCACAGTCTCAAACCTGTACCTCAGGTTTCCCCAGCACACTGGAGGAATGGGGCATCTTTACAATGAGCCAGGAGTTTATACTCAGGGACAGGCAGACTGTCAGGATCCTGCCCTGGTGCAGCCACTCTGTGCATGATTCTTTCAGAGTGTGTCCCCCACTGTGATGGAGGCTGATGGCCCAGGGATCTCTGGCTATGGATGAGGATCTCTGGATCTTGGCAGGAGGAGCCAGGCTGTCAGAGCTGTGTTTCCCCCAGCACCGCTGTGCTGGGATTCAGGCTCGTGGCTGCAGCCCCACGTGGCTCCTGGCCCAGGACAGTTAATCCCAGCAGCTGTAGGGCTGCAGCCCTTGGCACCCTCTGCAGCTGCACCTTGGGGCGGCACCAGCCGGGTCCCAGCCTGGTGTCCCTCTCCGTGGGCTGGGGTCCCACCCTGGTGTCCCTCTCCACAGCCCCTATCTGCAGGCTCAGGAGGGCTGATGGGTGGGCTTGGCCATAGGGAACAGCCCTAAATTCCCTGTGTTCCCCCTGCAGGCCGAGGTGGGATTGGTGCCACAGCGGCAGGTGGCTGCAGCCATGGAGCAGAGCCAGGCAGGTGCCTGAGGCTGCTGGAAGGAGCAGGAGGGGGTGCAGGGTGTACAGGACATGGAGCCCCCCAACAGCAGCACGGCCGGGCAGGACTCGTGCTTCGGGGTGTTCAATGGCAGCGATGGCCGTGCCAGCGCACAGAACAGCATCGCCTCGCCCTGGTTCTCCACGGCCTTCGGCCTCATCGGCCTCTGTTCCAACCTCTTTGCCCTCTGCGTCCTGGTCAGCTCCTCCCGCAAGCTCTCCAGCCAGGCCCGCTCCTCCTTCCTCATCTTCCTTTGCGGGCTGGTGGTCACAGACTTCATGGGGCTGCTGGTGACAGCCTCGGTCATCATCCCCTACCACTTCACCAAGTTCTCCTGGGCCCAGGTCGACCCCGGCTGCCACCTCTGCAACTTCCTCGGCTTCTCCATGGTCTTCTTCGGGCAGTGCCCTCTGCTGCTGGGGGCCACCATGGCAGGGGAGCGCTTCTTGGGCATCAACCGTCCCTTCTCCCGCTCCACCAGCCTCTCCAAGCGCCGCGCCTGGGCCATCGTGGGGCTGGTGTGGGGCTTCTCCTGCTTTCTGGGACTGCTGCCGGTGTTCGGGCTGGGCCGCTACACGCTGCAGTTCCCCGGATCCTGGTGCTTCCTCACCCTCCTGCCCGACACTGGCGACGTCATCTTCTGCCTGCTCTTTGCGCTGCTGGGCATCCTCTCCGTGCTGCTCTCCTTCATCCTCAACACCGTCAGCGTGGTCACGCTCTGCCGCGTCTACCACGACCGCGAGTCGGTGCAGCGGCGCCGTGACAGCGAGGTGGAGATGATGGTGCAGCTCGTGGGCATCATGATCATCGCCACCATCTGCTGGATGCCCCTCCTGGTGAGGCCTTTGTCCTGGTGTGCCCCATCACCACACCTCTGTGTCCCTCCTGGGTCTTCATATCCCCCCTGTTCCTCCTTGTGAGGGTCTTTGTGTCACCTGTTCCTCCTTGTGGGGTCCCAGTCTTGGTGTGTTCCCCCCACCTCCCTCCAATGTCCCTCCTGGGGCTTGGTGTCCCCCACCCTTCACAGTGAGGTCCCAGCTTTCACTGTGTCCCCTACATGTCCCTTCTAGTGAGGTCCCAGGTTTGAGGGTGTCCCCTTGGTAAGACTTCCCCTGCTGATGTCCCCCTGCCACCTCTCTGCAACCCGAGTTGGCCCCTGGTGACAGGCAGAGCAGTGTCCCAAACCGGGCCAGGACTCCTCCCAGGGGCTCAGTGTCTTGACCTTCATCACTCCCCCACCCTGGGGCAGCTCATGGATCCCCCACTGACACTTCTGTCTCCTTCTCTCCCCAGATCTTCATTGTCCAGATGGTCCTGCAGCAGCTGCCTGGCCAGGCCCAGGTGCTGCCCACGGACACGCAGGAGATGCTGCTGATCTACATCCGCATGGTCACCTGGAACCAGATCCTGGACCCCTGGGTGTACATCCTGTTCCGCCGGGCCGTGCTGCAGCGTGTGTACCCCCGGCTGCCCCCCCGGCCCTCCATCGTCTCCCTCAGCCCCTCCCTGCCCCGCAAGCTCACCGCCGGCTCCGTCCTGCAGTAGCACCCTGGGGACGGGCACGGGGCAGGGGGACACGGCCATCCCCCCACCTCACCCACGGTGCATCCTCATCACCTGCAGCCAGGGGCTTCCCCCCTCACAAACCCCATAGCCAAGGGGCTGTCAGGGGGCACAGGGCTGCTTCCCCCTCCCCGTCCCCAATAAAGCACAGCTGGTGCAGCTCTTGGTGCCCGCTGGGTGACCACCCGAGGGGGGCCCAGGGAGGGTACCTGGGGGAACCCACGCCGCTGACAATCAGAGCGACAGCCCTTCTCCTCCTGTCTCTCTTTTAATGAGCCACAGCCGCTGCCCACCACATTTGGGAGGTGTGCAAGGGGGATCCTCAGGAAGGTGGGTGGGTTGGGTGCCTTCTGCCCCCCATGCCAAGGGGCAGATCTAGGTGCTGCTCAGGAGGGTATGGGGGACAGGATGGGGACCCCCACCAGCACCTCAGCCCCAGATGGGGTGGGGATGAGGTGGGGGCGTGGGGAGGGAACAAAAGTGAGGGGCAACACCTGCCCCCCCAGCTACTCCTTATCCCCCTTGCCGTGGCAGACGGCTGCCCACACCTCGGCCACAAACTCCTGGGGGAAGGCGAACTCGCCCAGCACCGAGTCCAGCCCCTGGGCAAGCTGGGCCACGCTAGGGCTGCCCTTGGCTGCCTCCACCATCGTCGAGGCTGTTGGGGAGAAGAGGGAGGTCAGGGCCAGTGTGAGGGGCTGGGACAGGAGCAGAGGTTGAGTCAGGGTCTGGGGCAGGAGCAGGTTCAGAAGAGGCAGGAGCTGGGGCAGGAGGAGGAGCTGGGTCAGTGCAGGGGCTGGGGAAGGGTTGAGGTGGGGGTGAGGGTCATGACAACTCAGTGGTAGGGGCAGGGTCAGCTCCGGGTCGGGGTTCAGGCCCCCTCCTCACCCAGCTCGCTGTCGCGGATGCCCATGTAGCTCTCCAGCAGATCATCCACCCGCCGGGCGGCTTCTTCCTCGGGGGGGCTGGGCTGGGGGCGAGGCGCCCGGGGGTGAGTGCCGGGCAGCACAGGGAGCGCCCAGGGCCACGGGGATGCTGATCCCCACCCTGGCACAGGGTGAGCAGCCAGAGGCTCGGAGTGGGGGACTCGGGGTGGGCCTTACCCCCTCCTCCAGCACGGCCGGACCCTGTGTCCGCAGCCGCAGCGTTTCCTTCCCGCTGGCCGCTCTGCCTTCGCCTGGGGATTTGCCCGTCCGCGTCCGCTGCCCGATCATGTCTGTGCCCCGGGGCGGGGGGTGAGGGCACAGGCAGGACCGGGCATCCCCAGCCCCTCGCTGCTCACTGCCCGGCCATCCCCCAGCCCGCCAGGGGCACTGCAGGGTGAGCCGTGTGTGGGACGGGGGGGGGTGTCAGGGACACCCAGGGGTGCAGGGTGGGGATGCTCGTGGTTATGGGGTGCTCACAGATGCTCGGGACAACACTCACAGAGCAAGAGGGTGCCCAGGGGGGTACGAGCAGGTGTGGGAACCCCCACGTGGGTGCTCCAGGGCTGTGGGGTACACACACATAGTGGGGATGCAGAGGGGTACACATGGGACAGGGAACCCTGGAAGGCACTCGGTCACTGGGGAGGGCCTGCAGGGCCACAGGGGGCTGGGGATGATCCCAGGGTCCCCAGGGCAAGAGCGGGGGGACCTTCCCAACTCACCAAAGGCCTTTTTCGGCTGGACCAGGCGGAGGGTGAAGGGCTGAGCCCGCGGCAGCTCCCGCAGCATCCGGGCCACCTCGTAGTGCCGGCAGCCCACGATGGTGTGGTCGTTGATGGCCTCGATGCTGTCCCCCACACACACTGTCTGCAGCCGGTTGATGATGCTCCCCTCCTTGATCCTCTGGGGACCACGGTGGGACAGGGACACAGCGACCACACGGCACAAGGGGACAGTCAGACACAGCCCCCATCCCGACCCACACACAACCAGCTCAGTGGTCCCACGCCCTTTGGTAGCCAGGTCAGGCAGGGAAGCCCTCCCAAACATCCCCATGGCAGGGGAGATGCCCAGGGCCAGGATGGGCCCAGGGAAGGACTGATGTGGGGAGTCAGGGAGGAGCCTGGTGCCGGGGGGGATGTGCAGGGGATGTCACCGGCAGGCCACGGTCCCCAGGGCTGCCCCAGCCCCAGGTTGCTCCCCAGGGGTTCACCTTGATGAAGGCGTAGCCAGCCCCGTTGTCTGTGATGGTGAGGCCAAGCGCGTCCTCTGTCTTGGTCACCTCCACCTCCTTGGTCTCACCCCGGACGTGGGCGAAGATGAAATCCTCCAGGCCAATCTGTCCCCCCAGCAGCTTCTGCATGTCCACTTTGTGCGTGTTGAGGGTGCAGAAGAGGATCTGCCCCAGGGAACCCCATCAGCAGGGACTGAGGATGCCCCAGAAGGGCCAGAGGTAGCAGGGGAGCCACGGCCAGTGCAGGGAGATTCGGTCACATCTGGGCATTGCTAGAACAGAGGGGCCCAGGGACCCCCAGCCTGCCTGGGACCCTGCACTGCCCCATCCCTGTGCACCTTCCCCCAGCTCCAGGCAGCTGAAATCAGCCAGGAACTGGCAGCCACGGCTCCCTGCCCACATACAGAGGGTAAACTGAAGCACAGAGTCCCCATACCCTCCCCAGAGGAGCCAATACGACCCTGAGGCCGTAACACTCTTGCAGAAAATTTTGGGGACTTGGGGGAGCACAGGCCACAGACAGTGCCTCAGGGCGGGTGTCCCTGCCTGGAGCACGAAGACCCCACCCCGAGCCGCAGCCCCTCACCTCAGTGGGCGAGATGTCAAAGACCTCGGCGATTTTGGCGTAGAGCTCCTTGACGTTGGTGAAGCCCTCGATGCGCCCCGTGGGGCTGCCGTGGGCCAGCTGCGTGTGGAACACCAGCCTGGGCCGGCTGCGGGGAGCCCGGGGGGCTGCGGGGCCGGGCGGCTCGGGGGTCCCCGGCTCCTGCCCCACGCCGTTCTCCATGGGGCCGCCCTCGGGGGGCTGCCGGCCGTGCCTGCCCGCCCGCTGCATCCCTGCGGCGCTGCTGAATTATGGATGAGGCTGGCTCCCCGCCGGCCGTAAGGTGAGCCCCGCGGCCGGGAACCTGAGCCCGCGGCGCAGGTCACCCGCGGGGATCGGGTGAGCTCTGCCACGCAGGAGGAGCCCCGCCCCGAGCCAGCGCCATCGCATCCCCCCGGCTGGGGCTGGGGGCTGCAGTGACGGGCCCACGGCTGTCACCCACGGATCCACCCCAACAACCAAGCCCGGAATCAGCTCCAGAGCTCCCGCTGAGCACAAACACACAGAGAGCAGAGCGGTTTTCTCCCACGTTTATTTGCTCCCATCTCCATCCCCAGCCCAGCGGCAGCAGGAGATGGCAAATGGCAGATGCACAGCGCAGGCCCGGCAAGCGAGGGAGGGGTGGGAACACCCCGGTCCCCGGCCCATGTAGTGCTAAGTAAGAAAATAAGACACTCTCTAATTACACAGTCTGAGATTAATGACAGGCAGTCCCGGGGACACCAAGCCTGACCCCGGTTGCCAGCACAGTGGTCCCACAAGAGCAGGGGGGCTCAGGCAAAAGGGGCAGGAGGCAAAAGCCAGTGCAGCACACCCAGGGTCCCTACAAGCAGGAAGGGGTTGGTCACAGCTCCCCTGCTACAGGGGTCTCCCCCCTAGGACAAGGTGGGTCCCAGCACCCCTCTTCCAGGGGTCCCCTGCTCCCTTCCCTAGGAGGGGGTCACAGTTCCAGCTCCCCTCTGGCCTAAAGAGTTTTATTGCTTTCAGGAGCTCGCTGCCTGGTCCCACATATGGAGGGGAAGGAGGGGAGCCAAGCAGGGTGACAGGGGCAGGGTCTGAAGGCACACATCAAATAAAAGCTGAGGCAGGTAGTGGGAAGGAACTGCCCTCATGCCCTTGCAGGGATGGGACCAAGAGGCTCCCAAGCTGGCCAGGGGAGAGGAGGCAGCACCAGGACCAAGGGAGTCCCAGTCACTCCCCACTGCCCCCATTCCCCACAGCCCCAGTTCACCCTAAAGGGCTGTGTTCACTCCAGGCCCAAACCCACCAGCCCCTCCTTTGCCCCAGTCAGGCTTCAGGGAGCCCCTGGTTGGCAAGGCAGGGCTATGGGACCCAGGGGAGAGCCAGGGGTGCTCACGCCAATGCTGACCCTGTCCCAGCACTGCCCCAGCTGGGCTCTCAGCCCTTTCACCACTTGTCCCCCAAAGCTTAAGGTCCCTGGAGCTGGTGCAGCTGTGGGTCACACAGTCTGGGCTGGGGGTCCCGGCTGCAGGAAGGTGCAAGGGGCAGGGGGAGCAGCCAGAGCCCCTGCAGAGACTGTCCCTTGAGTGAGCTCAAGGGACAGGCCCAGGGTCCAGCCAGGTCCGGGGTCTGGAAGGACTGGTCCTCTCACAAGTGTTCACTGAAGAGGGAGAAAAACACAGCTGAGTTACAGAATCCCACAATGGTTTGGGTTGGAAGGAGTCCTAAAGGTCATCCAGCTCCTCCCTCTGCCATGGCAGGGACACTTCCACTGTCCCAGGCTGCCTCAAACCCTGTCCAGCCTGGCCTTGGGCACTGCCAGGGATCCAGGGGCAGCCACAGCTGCTCTGGGCACCCTGTGCCAGGGCCTGCCCACCCTCACAGGGAACAATTCCTGCCCAAGATCCCATCCAGCCCTGCCCTCTGGCAGTGGCAGCCATTCCCTGTGTCCTGTCCCTCCAGGCCTTGTCCCCAGTCCCTCTGCAGCTCTCCTGGAGCCCCTTCAGGCCCTGCAAGGGGCTCTGAGCTCTCCCTGGAGCCTTCTCTTGTCCAGGTGAGCACCCCCAGCTCTGCCAGCCTGGCTCCAGAGCAGAGGGGCTCCAGCCCCCAGAGCATCTCTGTGGGCTTCCCTGTACTTGCTCCAACAGATCAGCACCTTTGGACATGGGGACACTTCCTGAATTCAGGGACTGGGCTGCCCCCTCCCACAGCTCCCTGGAGCAGCTGCACCATCTCTGCCCATCGCTGTCCACATCTTTCCTGCTCAGTTCCCATCACCACCAGCTGGAGCTCAACCTGGCAGTGCCATGGGAACACCTGTGCCACTCTCCCAGCCCTGCACTCACCTGGCAATCCGCGACAGGATCTCCTTGACACGCAGCACCAGCGGCTCGTGCTGCAGGGGGTTGCTCTCAATGGCACTGTGCAGTTTGGCCATGTAGAAGTCCAGGGTGCTCAGAGTGGGGGTCTCCCCAGTGCCTGTGAGGTGACAGCCCAGTGAGCAGGACAACCAGGTCCCCATCCCACCATGCTCATGTGCTGGGGACTACAGAAGGGATCCCAGCACCAGATGCCATCTCCTGCAGTGGCACAAGCCCAGGAACACAAGGGTTTGGGCCAATCTGGGGTGCAGCTTGAGTGTGACTCCAGAGAAGGAGGGATCCCAGCCGGCCCTGTCCCAGGACAGGGAAGCCAGCTGGCTGTCACATCCCTGGGCTTCTCAGACAGTTCCCCGTGTGCTGCAGGATGGGCACTTGCCACCCCAGCAGCAGATGGGCACTTACCACCACCCCACAGTGCTCCCCTGCATGAGACATGGGGACCCCCTCAGTGCCCCTCTGCCCAGGCAGGGGTGCCAGCAGTCCCAGCAGCTGGGGGGCCCCACAGCTGCTCCCAACTCACCAGGGATGGGGAGGGAGGCGAAGCTGGCAGTGAGGGCCTGCCGCACGGACTGGAGCTGCTGCTGCAGGGCCAGGGTCTGCCGCTCCTCCTGCACCAGCTCCTGCTCCAACTTCTCCTTGGCGCAGTTCATGCTCTCCGTGTGCTTCTGCAGGATGGCGTTCTGCTCCTCGAACTCCGTGTTCATCTTGCGCAGGCGCCGCAGCTCGGCCTCCCGGGCTGCGGGACAGCACCGTGTGGGTGGGGACAGACCCTGCACAACCCCTCATCCCAAACCCAAACCCGGGCCCACACACGGCTCTTCCCAGCAGCTCTGTGTCCCCAGTGCTCAGGCTCCAGCCAGGACCTGGTCCCTCCACACGGGCTTCACAAGGACCCTCCAGAGCCCCTACCCTTGTTTTGGTCCAAGAACTCCTCGGTGAAGATGGGCACATCGAAGGTGGAGAAGGTGTCGCTGCACTCACCAGCCTGAGGGATGAGAGGGAGGGGTTGGGCAGGGCTGAGCCCACCAGAGGGGACCCCAACACCTTGGGCCGGGCTGATGAGGGCACCGGGACAGGGTGAGGGCTGGCCCTGTCTGGCATGAGGGGGTGGGAGGAGGGCTATGCTCTGTCTCCCACCCCTCCAGGAACCTGGGACTCACAGCCCCAGAACTCGCTCTGCCCACCCACACCTGCAGCCAGCCCAGCAGTGTGATGTGCCTCAGTTTCCCCACACACAGGCAGATCTGATAGGGCCTTACCTTGTGCGGGTGCCCGTTGAGTAGGGTGTTCACGGCCACTGCACCCACATCCTCTGCAGGGGAGGAAGGAGGTCACCCAGGGCCCAGCCTCATGTCCCCGAAAGGCTCTGGCAGCACCCGGCTGGATCCTGCAGCCATTGCTCCCACAACCCACCTTTTTTGATCTTTTTCTCCTGGATCTTCTCCGTGCACATTTTGTAGGCCTCTGACTGCTGGTACTCCCGCAGTTCCTTCATGTACTGCTGCTTCTCCCGCTCCGCCTCGTCCAGGTACCGCTGGGGTGGGTCACAGAGGGGCCTCAGCCTGACCCGACCCAGCCTCCCGGGAGCTGCTGACCCCTCCCTGCCCAGCTCCCACTCCCCAGCACTGGGCCCAGCACCTTTCTTGGAGCAAGCTCAGAGGTTTGGGGAGCAGGCTCTGGAGCTACCCAGCCCTGGGGGGTCTCCCCTGGGGGCCAGTACCTGCTTCTCTGAGAGCTGCAGTTTGCTCCACTCTGCTCCCAGCATCTTTGTGATCTCTGGGAAGGGCAGGTCGGGATGCTGCGTGCGGATCTGCTCGCGCCGCTCGTTCAGGAAGCGCACGTAGCCCGTCACGGGGGCTTTGGGGCCGTTGGGAAGGATCTTCTTCCTCTTCTTGCCCTTGGGCCATCCCCTCTTCTTCACCGGCTGGCACCCATGGGGAAGGGACAGCCCATCAGGGATCAGAGTCATCGCATCAGTGGGACACAGGAGCAGCCCCCAGGCACACCTGGGCCATGCAGCCCTCAAGGCAAAGTCTGAGCCATTCCCTGGCCCATGGCCACAGCACAGACTCACATGGGCTGGTGCAGGGCAAGCGGAGGGGCAGGGACAGCCCCAGGCAGGGCACTTTGGGCCCCACTCCCAGGGATGGTGTGAGAAGGGACACGGACTCTGGGACTCACCTCCTCCTCCGGCTTTTCACCGCCCACCCGCGCCGACTCTCCCTTCTCCTGTTTGATGGCCACCAGGAAGTTCCCATGCTGAGCCTTGCCTGTGGCATGTCTGCAGCCAGAGAGCACCGTCAGAGAGGGCTGGGACACCACAGGGACCAACAGTGACACATCCCCCAGTAGCATGAGCTCACACTCACCAGATTCCCCAAACCCCCTGACTCAAACAGCCCCGACCCCAGCACCAGCCATGGAGCCCTTGTTCCCAGCAGGGGAGGCTACAGCAGAGAGATGGCACTGAAGCAGAGCCCAGCACCGTGAGGAGGGCAGCCCTGCACACTAAAGTTGCCCTGCTGGCTGTCTGGTGGCAGCCCTGGGACTCCTAAGGGACATTGGGATGGGGCTTGGCTCTTGGTAACATTGACAGTCAAATCCCTGCCTGTCACCTGGGCTTGGGACACACCTTGGTGGGGAGTCCCAAGGGACTCTGCAAGGGAGCAAGAGCTGCAGGGGTTTGGATCCTGGCGCCAGGGGCACCACCTGGAAGCATCACCCACACCCCAGGAGCCCTGGAGGCAGAGGGGGAGGGCAGGGCGCTGGCTTGAGCTGCTCCAGCCACAACCACCCCAGCAGGTTTGTGCTGCCTGTGACACCTCCCCGACACCTCGAGTGGCTGCACTGCGGGGCCCAGCCCCTCTCCCCAGGTCACTGCCACGGCTTCATGGATCAGCAGCTGCTTCAGGCAGAGCCTCCCTGCCCCACCGAGCACCCCGGGTGGGCAGAGCCTCCATGTTCCACCACAGCATCACCCTGGGGCTCCCCAAGCCCCCCAGCAACTCCATCAGCTGGCTCCATCCCCCAGCCCTGTGCCATTCACACCCCAGAGTCCTCAAAGCAGCTCCTGCTCTGCTGGAAATGTCTCACCACGTTAGGGGAGCCACAAGGGCTCCTGAGTATCACCAAGTGATGCTCGCTTGGGTTCCAACCAGGTCCCCAGACTTGGGAACCAGCCCAGGGCCAAACACAAGCCCTGCCTCAGACATGTGCCAATAGCCACAGCAATCCCAACCTGCTCAGGATGCACCTTGGAATTTCCCTTGTGTTTGCCACATCATGTACCTGGAGCAAACCGCAATCCCTGAAGAGACCCCAAGCTATTGCTCTCCATTTATCACCCAGACAAGCCATCCTTGCAGTTATTTTAGGAGGCATCTTCTGTAAGCCCCCAGCACAGAGCCTGACACTGCAGCGGCTCTTGTAGAAAAAATGGGACAAATCCCTCCACCAGGATCAGAGGCAACCAGTGCCCTACACCCTCACATTCACAAAAAGCCCTGCAGGAAGGTGTGAGACCACCTCTTCATCCAGCTCCTGGGGAAAATGAACCCTCTGAGGCTGTGCAGGGTCATGGCCAGCCTTTGCTTTATCAGCTGCAAGAGCAATGTTCCCAGTGATGTCCACAGCATCATCATGTTTGCCAAGAACACTCTGACACCCTCCAGCACCAGACAGATCACCCTCCCCCCTTGTGATCCAGATTCCTCAAATGCCTAAGGATGCTTTAAAAAGTAAAATTATCTCAGGCAAGATTCCTCCTCAGCCAGTTCGCTCTGGCGTTCACCTCCCTTCACCTCTGAGGCGCTTCCCCACCCGCCAGCCCCTGTGTCAGAAGGGCCAAGGACAACTCAGGACAGCACAAATCTCAGAGGAATTCAGCCCTTGCTGATTCTGATCTCCCAATATGCTTAGAATCACAGAATCATTAAACACCCAGAGCTGGAAGGGACCCTCAGCCCAGCCCCTGTCCCTGCCCAGCCACCCCAACAAGCCCACCCTGAGCACCCCTGGCAGCGCTGTCCAAACGCTCCTGCAGCTCTGGCAGCCTTGGGGCCGGGACCATTCCCTGGGCAGCCTGGGCAGTGCCAGCACCCTCGGGGGCAAGAACCTTTCCCTGAGCTCCATGCCAAGCCCTGGCACAGCTCCAGCCCTTGCTGGCCTCCTGTCCCTGTCCCAGAGCAGAGCTCAGCCCCTGCCCCTCTGCCTCCCCTGGGGAGGAGCTGCAGCCCCCGAGGAGCCTCCCCTCAGTCTCCTGTGCTCCAGCTGAACGAGCCAAGTGCCCTCAGCCGCTCCTCAGAGCCTTCCCCAGCTCCGTGTCCCTCCTTTGGGCCCTCTCCAACAGCTCTGGATCCTTCTGATCTCGTGGTGCCCAAAGTGCCCCGAGCCCTGGAGGTGAGGCTGCCCCAGTGCAGAGCAGAGTGGGACAGTCCCCCCCTCCCAGCACACACAGAGCACCCCCAAGGCTTGGAAGGGGGTGAGTTTCTGCTGCTCTTTCACCAGGGGCACTGACACAAAACAGGGTGGCCAGAGGAGGCTGTGGCAGGTGGTAGCACTTACAGCAGGGCGGCAGACGGCTGCTTGGTGCTGTGGGCCATGGGCAGGGGTCTCGGTCAGCACCCTGTGGGCAGAGCACAGTTGGCACTGTCATCGGGCGGTGGTGCCCACCGGGGTGCCCCTGCTGAAACCCCCCTCGGAGGTGTCTCCCTCGTGGGGAAATCACAGCACCCCTCCCTGAACGGCATCTCCTCCCCAACCAGCCCCTTCCTGGCCTCTCCGCCCACCCCAGCTCCCAGGACCCCGGCACAAGCTCCAGCCCGCTCCCACTGACCCACCCCTCCCTGGGGGTGCCAGCGCAGCTCCCAGGGGCTCATCCCCCGGCCCCCTCCCACGGTGATCCCCAGCGCGCCCTGAGCCCTCCCCGGCAGAAGCCCCCCACAATGCCGATACCCACGGCAGCCCCAACAGCTTCACCCCCACCGCCCCTCCCAAAGGATCCCCCACAGGATCCCCCCTCACAGGATCCTCGTCCGGACCCGCCGCCGCCGCCGCTCACCTGACCACGCCCCTCTATTATTATGCAAACGAGGCTCCCGCCGCACGGCCCGCGATTGGCCGCTCGGCGCCGACTCGCTGAGGACAGCCAGACGCGGGTTGGCTGGGTGTGATGACGTGAGAGGGAAGCGGCGGAAGGGGGGTCGGGGCTGACGGGCGCGGCGCGCGCGCGCTCCTGCAGGCCCGACCAATCAGCAGCCAGCGTGGGGACGAGGAAGTGTTGTGGATAGGGCAGCATCTTAAAGGGGCAACCACAAAGCGGTGGGGACTCATCAACAGCGGCCCACTGTGGGCAGCGCCTTAAAGGGGCAATGTCTTGGCGGCGTCCCGCCGCCGCCGCCCCATCCCAGTGACCCCAGTGCGTTCCCATCGCTCCCAGTAACCGCAGTGCCCACCTCAGCGCTGACCCACTGATTCAGCTACCCTGCTCCCAGCAGCCCCAGTACCCACCCAGCAGGGGGTACCCATGACACCAGTACTTATCCTAGAGTCCCAGCGGCCCCAGCACTCCCCCAACACTGTTTCCAGTCACCCCAGTACAGCCCATACTGGTTCCAGTGACTCCATTAAATTCACAAGGGGAGGTCCCCCACGACCTCCAGTCTGCTCCTAGCGTCTCCAGTATTCACACAGTTGGGGATCCCCATGATGCCTGTAGTCACCATAGCGTCCCAGTGACCCTAATACTCCTCTCTAGAGGGTCTCAGTGCCCCCAGTACTGCTCATACTGGTCCCAGTCACAACAGTACCTACTCAACAGGAGCTCCCAAGTAAGCCCACACTACATCCCAGTGACACCAGTATTCACCCAAGAATGGGTGCCCATGACTCCAGTAGCCACCCCAGAGTCCCAGTGACCCCAGTACTCCCCCCACACTGTCCCCAGCCCCCCAGTGGGGCCCATAATGGCCCCAGACACATCATGACCTAGAAGGCCCCAGACACCCCCACATGAGTCCTAGTAACCCCAGTGCCCACCCAAGCAGGGGGTCCCCATGACATCTGCGTCCCAGATGACCCATGGGTGACCAGCATCCCAGTGACTCCCAGCTGACTGGTTCCAGTGCCCACAATCCTTGTACCCTCACTCCTGCAGTCTGACACTCCCCACTTGGTGCATACTGGGGTATTGGGGTGACTGGGAGCAGTGTGATGGTGTACTGGGATCACTGGAATTCTGGGGTGCCTACGGGCAGCATGGGGACCATCGCCTTACTAGGGTGGGTACTGAGGTCACTGGGAGCAGTGTGGAGGTACTGGAGTGACTGGGACATTCCCTTGTGGGTAATGGGACTGTTACAGGCAGCACTGGTGTACTGGGAGCTGTGTGAGAGTTCTGGGGTCTGTGGGACTGCTGTGGGCAAGGCAGGAGTGGCTGGAAGTGGGGGAGTCATACTGGGATCACTGGGGACAGCACTGGTGTGACTGGGAGCAGTGCCGTGGTACTGGTGTGACTGGGAGCAGTACAGGGAACGGCGTGGGGGCAGCCGTTGGGGTCTGGGAGCAGTGTGGGGACAGCAGTGGAGTCCCGTGGGATCGGAGTGGGGACAGCACTGGGGTAACTGGTGTAACTGGGCGCTCCCCGCGCCGCCTCCCCCCGCCCGGGCCGCCCCCCGCTCTCCCCGCCCAGGACGGATCCCCGGGGGATGCGGGGATCAGCGGAGCCGGCCGGTCCCTCCCTGTCCCTGCCATCTCCTCCCTCCTCCCTCCGTGTCCCTCCCCGTCCCCTCCCATTCCCTGGCGGTGCCTCCCGCCGGGCCCGTCCCGCCGCTGTCCCCGCGGGCTCAGGCCGGGCCATGGCGGAGTCCCCGCAGCCCCCGCAGTCCCCGGGCCCGGCGCTGCCGCTGCGGGCGCGGCTCAGCTTCGCGTGCGGGCACTTCCTGAACGACGCGTGCTCGGCGCTCTGGTTCACCTACCTGCTGCCCTTCCTGCACGCCGTGCTCGGCTACGGGCACGGCGCGGCCGGAGGGCTGCTGCTGGCCGGCCAGGCGGCCGACGGGCTCTGCACGCCCCTGCTCGGCTTCGAGGCCGACCGGGCCCACGGCTGCGGCCGCTGCGGGCGCAGGAAGGGCTGGCACCTGGCCGGTGGGTGCGGGGACCGGAGGGACGCCTGGGCGGGGGCTGCGGGGACCGGGAGCTCTGAGGGGGGAGCCGGGGGGAGAGGGCTGACCCCGGGAGAGCCGTTCTGGGGTGTCCTGAGTGGGCGACATCCGAGGGGGGAACTTTACTGGGATGCCGTAAGTAGACAGGGATGACCCTGGGGGAGCTTTCCGCGTGCCGGTGTTGCGGAACAGCCAGCAGAGCCTTTCTGGCATGCTCTAAATGAAGAGGGATGGCCCCGGGGGAGACTTTCTGGAGTGTCTGTGTTGGGGGACATCCAGAGCCCTTCTAGAATGCTCTAAGTGGAGAGGGGTGGCCCCGAGTGATCCTACTGATTTGTTCTGTGTTGAAGGACACACAGAGGAACCTTAGGGTGGCCCAAGGGTACCTATCCAAGGTGTCTTGGGTGAAAATGGGTCGCCCAGAGCGGCCTTTCTGCAGTGGCCCGGATGGAAGTGAATGGCCATGGGGAGCCTTTCTGGGGTGCCTTGGGTGGAACGCATTGCTGGGGTGCCAAAGATAAGAGACAGGTAACCCTGAGGAGCTTTGGTTAGGGGAGGGGAGGAGTATGGCTGTGAGGGAGACCTTCTGGGTGCTCTGGGTTGGGGGTCACCTGGGGGAGCCTTTCTGGGGTGCTCTAAGTGGAGAGGATGGCTCTGGGGGACCTTTCTGGGGTGTCCTGAGGGAGTGACCGAGAGTGCCTATCCAAGGTGACATGTGAGAATGGGTGACCCTGGGGGAGCTTTTTTGGGATGCTGGGGGTGGGAGACCCTCCTGGGGTGCCCGGAAGGGAGAAGGGTGGCCCCAGGGAGCCTTTCTGAGGTGCCCTGAGTGGGGGAAACACAGGAGACCCTTTCTAGGATGCCCAGGGTGGGGGACAGTGGGGATGCTGAGTGGAGGGGTTTGGCCCCAACCAGTTCTGTTGGAGAGGCACAGGTGGGGGACACTCCGCTGGGGGACCCTGTGGGGACATGGAGGAGCCTCTCTGGGGTACAGGATCAGCTCCAGGATACCTTTCTGGGGTGCCCTGGAAGAGGGGAAATAAGACCAAGGGTGCCTTTCTGGGTTGGGGGATCAGCCTTGGAGGTTCCCTGGAGCGGGGAGGAATTGGGGTGCCTTGTGGCTTGGAGGTCTCCCTGAAGATGTAGGAGACTTTCTGGGGAGGGGGACCGTCATGTGGCAGTGAGGTGGGGACAGGATCCCCCCAGCTGGAGAGGGGCAGCCCCAGGGGTGAGCAGAATTGTGTGCCCTGGGGTGGAAGGGAGCAGCTCCTCCGTGGAAGGGAGGGCTGCCCTGGAGGTTTTTTGGGGTGCCCTGTGGAAGGTGAAGGGGCTCTGGTGTGTTGGTAGTGCCCTGGGTGACAGGAGATGGATCTGGGGTGCTTTGTGAGGAGGGGATGTCCTGGGAGGTGTTTTTTTGGGGTCCCCTGCAGCAGCGAGGTGGGGACAGAGCTGCTCCATGTGTAGGGGACAGTGGGATGCTGAGCCTGGATGGGGAAGGAGCACCACGGCATCCCTGTCCTGCCTGGGCACCATGCCACCCCGGGGGGCTCCCCGCTGTCCCTCAGGCTTTGTGTGTGTGGGTGGCAGCGAGCGGGGGTGAGAACCAGGTGCTCAGACCTTGGAGCTGCAGCAAAACCAAGACCATGAGTAAATTCTGGGCTTTCCCAAAAGCCCAGGTGCTTCCTGAGCAGCTCTCAGTGTCCCCGGGGGGGGGCTGTGGCATGGGGCCCTTGGCTGGGCTGGGGCTGCACCCCGGGGCCAGCAGTGGGGTACAGCCATGGGATGCACAGGAGGCTCTGGCTCACAGGAATTACTGACAGGTTGTCTTGCATTCTGCCCTGGGTAAAAAAATGCAACGGAGTGCAGGGGTTGGTGAGGACTCATCTGCCGAGATCCCTCTCTGAGGGGCCAGTGTGGGTAGGAGAGGGGTCCTTGGTCCCTCTCTGAGGGGACAGTGTGATGTGGAGAGCAGTGTGGGTAGGAGAGGGGTCCTTGGTCCCTCTCTGAGGGGACAGTGTGATGTGGAGAGCAGTGTGGGTAGGAGAGGGGTCCTTGGTCCCTCTCTGAGGGGACAGTGTGATGTGGAGAGCAGTGTGGGTAGGAGAGGGGTCCTTGGTCCCTCTCTGAGGGGACAGCGTGATGTGGAGAGCAGTGTGGGTAGGAGAGGGGTCCTTGGTCCCTCTCTGAGGAGACAGCCTGGCCTGAAGGGGGGTCCTTGGTGCTGTGGGTGGTGCAGGAGCTGGCACATCCTGCTTAGCTGGCACTGGGGATGGGGCAGTTGATGGAAGAAATGGCCACTGATAACAAACCTCGGCAACGACCTGCCTCGCCCAGAGCAGACCCGCGGGGAGGGGAGGACGGTTGCAGTGTTGGTCCTCTTATCTTGATCCCAAATTTATCTCGACCAATGCTTTGTGCAACCCAACGGCAACCTGATAAGGCGTCTGACCTCGCCGGAGCTTGGCTTGGTGAGTCAGGGAGAGTTCGGGAGGGGCAGCTTCACCCCTGCCCCAGCCTCAGCCGCATCGGCGCTCTGGATTTAGGGAAGTGGCCGGAGCAGTTTCCTCCCCCTGCTCCAGCCGGGTGCTGCCCGGCGAGCACAGAGGGGAAATGCTAACTCAGGCCTTGCAGGGAGCAGAGCACAGCCCGGGGCAGGCTGGAGCAGGGACGCAGACTGTTTTCCAGGCTGCAGCGTGGGTCATTCCCAAGGCGGGGGCTTCCCCGGCGCCCACCTTGGCTAACCACAGAGTGACCAGCGGTGGTGGCAAACCCACCGGATCCGGCCGTGCCGGGGCCACTCGGTTCCCTCGATCACGCTGCAGAGAGGGGTGTTGTGTGGGAGCGGGGTGTCTCGTCCGGTGGCAAACCCGTGCTCAGATCAGAGGAAACGTTGTGAAACCGCAGCCTCGGGGCGGGGGAGACACCACGAGTTGCTATCATGGCATCTTCCCACCGCGGCCGCGGCCCCGGGTGCTCCCACAGGCGCTCCGGGTGTCCCTGCCTCCTCGCCAGCTCTTTTATGGGCTCCAGCTTCCTGACGCAGTGGGGAGGAAGGGTGAGAGTCTCTTTGCTGCCTGTCTCAGCCTGTCTGGCAGTGCTGTCCCAAAATCCCTGCCCCAGGCGCCTGTGCTGGAGCAGCCCGGTGTTCTCGTGATCTGCCCCGCGGGGCCAGAGATGAGAAGCTGGGCCTTTGCCTGCCATGGGGGACTGCAGGCCTCGGCAGAATGGTCTTGGGTGGGCTCCCATGGCCCCGCCTGGGAGAGCAGGGGGTCCCCAGGACCCCTCTGATTCAGTGCAGCCACTCCTGGGCACTTGGGTTGGGGTGCAGCTCTGTGCCAGATGGGCACGGCTCCATGGGGTGGCCAGTGGGGTGACCCTGGCGGTGGGCACTGCCTGCCCCAGGGGGTCACAAGGAGGAGGTGACACTCCTGTGGTTGTGTAGGTGGTGATGGCTCATGGGTGGGCACAGGAGCAGCCCTGGGGCTGCAGCAGCCGGGTCCCACAGCTCCTGTGCTCTCCTCAGAGCCCTCACAGCCCAACAGCGTTGCAGAGCCTGACCCTGTGGGGCCCTGGGAGCCTCACACCTCCCTGGGCCCCAGGGAACAGAGAGGATCTGGGTTGGTTTGAGCCTTCATGGACCTTCCCGTGCCTGTCGTTTGTCTGGGGCACAGGCACTACATGTGCCTGAGTCCCCTGTCCTTCAGAGGTCCTGGAGCACCAAAGCTGAGCACTATGAGCCAGTGTGGGGACCCAGCACCCCTTGGGGATGGATGAGGCTGGACTGGGATGGTCACTGCTACCCTTGGCTTTGCCCTTAGCTTTGCCCTGGCCTGCATGGCTGTGCTGTGCAGGAGCAAGGAGGAGGAGGAGGAAGAAATCTCCTTCATGGGTGGGAGGAAGAGGAATCACTCATGAGGAAGAGAGGTTCTTGCAAAGTGGAGAGAGTACCTTGGGGACCTGGCAAAGCAGGCTCCCCTCAGCTGTAGGAACAGCCCTTCATCAGCACACAATGAAGCTAGGGACATGTAAGACAGTACAGGAGGACATGTGGGACAGGGCACCAGGCTCTGTGTCAGGGCCTGGGGATCTGTGGAGCTGTTGGCAGATAGGCTCTGTAACTCTGGGAAAGGGGAGGGTGAGGCCAGGCTGGCCTGTGTGCCCCACGCAGGGTCCCTATATGCAGCGTCCCCACGCTGTGTCCCTGTGCTGTCCTGCCACAGCAGAGGGAGGAGCCTGGCTCTGGTGTCCCTGACTCAGCGGGCCCTTTCCGGAGCCCCCCTGGCTCTTTGTCACCCTGTCACACTGCGGGTGATGTCTGAGCGTGGTGGAAGCATGGCTGTCTCTGCCAGCCCCACAGGAGAGGGACGTGGAGACAGACGGGGTGCCAGTGCCCGTGGCACAGCCAGAGCCCTCCCTAGGGGTGCCATATCACCATGGGCAGGCAGCAGGGAGGGGTTATCTGACTGGATATCTGCACCTGGGGACAGCAAGAACCTCCTGCTCCCCGTAGGTGTGACACTGAGGGACTGTCATGGTGTCTTGTGGAGACAGAGCAGTGCTGGGTAAAGACCTTGATCTGGGGGGTGTCTGTCTGTGCTGGGTGCCAGAGGGAAGGACATTCCCTGTGCAGGATGGGCTGAGGGGGTGTCTGGAGCAAAATGTGTCCCATCTGGCTGGGGAAGGAGCCCACCTCCCTCCCCAGCTCTGGGTAGAACCTGTCCTGGAGCTGTGTGTGTCACGTTGGAGTCCCAGCCACGTGTGCAGCCTCTCACTGCTCCACTCTCTCCGCAGGCACTACCTGTGTCCTTGTGTCCTTTCCCTTTGTCTTCAGCCCCTGCCTGGCCTGCAGGGAGAGCACTCCACAGTGGGCAGCCTTCATCTACTACCTCCCCTTCATCGTCATCTTCCAGTTTGGCTGGGCAGCCACACAGGTGTCCCACCTGGCCCTCATCCCCGAGCTGGTCAGCAGTGACCATGGGAAGGTGGAGCTCACAGCTTTCAGGTGAGCACAGCCACACCTAGGCTTGGGGGAGCTGCCCTGGGTCCCATCACTGTGTGACAGGAGGTCCCTGGGTGGTGTGGCACACCAGACACCTTGGCATGGCAGGACAAGGACTGGGCCATGTGGGTGTCCTGTGGGATGTGCCAAAGGACTCTGGTCCTGGGTTGGTGGCCCAAAGCCTTTGCTGCCGGGGGGGGTATCTTGATGCCAGGGATGTCAGTGACACAGCCCATGGGACAGTTCCCTGAGCTGGGGACACTTCTCCTTTGGGAATGGACGGTGGCATTTAGGGGAGGGACTGTCCCTCCCAGATGCCCTCAAGGAGAGCTGGACATGGCTCTGGAGGTGAGATGTCTCCAGGGCCAGGTGGGCAGTGCACTTGGCTCATCCCTGTCAGGATCAGGATGTGGGATGGGATGTTTATTCCATGGAGCAGGGTGAGCAGGAAGGATGTGGGGTAACCGTGGGTCCAAGTGGTCCCACTCTGGGGGTACTGGGTCAGGCAGCTCCTGGCATTCTTGAAGCAGAGGTGAGCTGTGCCTGGAGGGGGACCTGTAGGGATCTTGATTTCCTCCCAGTCATGCCCCGAGGCTTGGACTGGGCACACTGGGAGTGGCAGCAGTAAGGCTGAGACCTGGCCAGGTGCCTTGTGCCCTCAGAGGTGTCACCTCAGCCATGATTCTGGGGTGCAGAGGCTGTAGCACATCTGGCTTAGAGGGCAGCTGTGGGCAGAGGTGTCCTGCTGTGCTGTCCCCATGCTTGTCCCTCTGCGTTGCCCCAAGGTTTCCTTCTGCTCAGGTATGCCTTCACTGTCATGGCAAACATCACCGTGTACGGCCTGACCTGGCTCCTGCTGAACTTCCAGACGGACCAGCCTGACCACATGGAGCACCTGGGCCCACAGGACATCCCTGTGTTTCGAGTGAGTGGCAAGGCACAGTCCCTGGGATTCCCTCTTCGCATGGCTCAGCTGGGGAGGTACTGGAGGGAGTCAGGGAGCAGTGCCCTAAAACATCACCAACTGGGCCAGAGCCACACTGAGCCCTCTGTGAGGTTTGGGCACCCTTCCTTACCCTCCAGACTGCTGGGGGGCTGATGGTGGGCTGCCCCCACTGCTGTGCTCACCCCCACTGCCTCACCAGAACTTGGCCCTCATCGTGGTGGGGCTGGGGGCCGTGTTCTCCCTCATCTTCCACCTGGGCACCAAGGAGAAGCCATACCCACCTGGGGTGCTGCCCGAGCCAGAGGAGAGCACCCCACTGCTGCACAAGGAGCCCCCGGGCCCCCCGCGCCCGCTGCTGCTCTGGAAGGACTGGCTGCTGGAGCCGTCCTTCTACCAGGTACGGCTGGGCAGGACTCCCCTGGCCTGGGCTGCTGCCACGGGGCTTGCCTAGGAGCGGGTGGGGATGGAGAGGGGAGCTCTTCTGGGCACCCATCTACCCCCTCAGGGGGGCCATCCCCTTCCTGCTGGGCACCTGTGCCATGACAGCTGGGCAGGGCAGGTCCTTTCCACAGGCTGAGCAGTGATGCCCTGGCCCTGTCCCCTCCCAGGTCGCGGTGCTCTACATGGCCACCCGCCTCATCGTCAACCTGTCCCAGACCTACATCGCCATGTACCTGACCAACTCGCTGCTGCTCTCCAAGGTGGGTGCACGGCAGGTCTAGGGCCACGTGGGAAGGTGTCCTGATGTGGCCTGGGGCTCATCTCCCTGTCCTTGTCCCTTGCAGAAGTACATTGCCACCATTCCCCTAGTGATGTACGTCAGTGGGTTTCTCTCCTCATTCCTCATGAAGCCTGTGAACAAATGGATTGGTCGGAATGTGAGTCCAGGATGCTGGAGAGGTTGGAGTTTGACCCCAGGAAAGGATCAGGGGTCAAATCCTGGCTGTGAGCAAAGCTCCTGGCACACCTGAGCTGGAGAGCAGGGACCCCTCATGGACCCTCTGCCAGCAACCACCCACTACAGCATGGGTCCTGCTGGGACTGGGGGTGGTGGGCAGGGATGGGGATCTGGGTCCTGCTGGGACTGGGAGTGGTGGGTAGGGAAGTGAGTCCTGCTCGGGCCTGGGGGCAGTGGGCAGGAATGGTGGCAGGAGCCTGTCTTGTACATCCCTCAGGCTGGGGAATGCAATGCTGGCCCAGAGTTACCATGTCCATGCAGGCCTGACTGGGCTGCAGAGCCTTGTGGTGCCCATCACGGGTAGAGGGGGAGTCTGATTACACTGGCCTGGGTGGGCACACGGTCTGCAATGCCTGCAGGAGGGACCTGCTCCCCCAGAGTGTCCCCTCTGTGCTGTTGAGTACCAGTGGAGTGTTCCTGCCTCACAGACACGCTCCCACAACTCTCCTTGGGGCTCAACCCTTGGGCTGCAGAACAGCCTGGAGCACAGCAAGGACCTGCTTTTGGGGTCTCCTTGTTTAAATACAGCTTGGACAGAGCCAGGGCTGTTCCTCATGGCTCCTGGGCAATGCTGGCCTCATGCCCTCCCTGCTTGCTCCTCCCTCACCAAGTGCCAGCTGATGTCTGAACTCCCCCTTGTGCCTGTCCCCATCACAGCTGACTTACTTTGTGGGCATCCTGGTGGTCCTGGCCTTTGCCTCCTGGGTGGCCCTGGCCAGGCAAATAGGAGACGAGATCTACGGGCTGGCGGTGCTGCTGGGGGCCGGTTCAGCCACCATCCTGGTCACCTCCCTGTCTATGACTGCAGATCTCATCGGCACCAACACGGTACGGCCGCTGCTCCTGCTGGGATGGAGCGGGGGGCCACGGTGGGCACAGAACCCATGATCTGGAGTGGGCACTGGTCAGGGTTAGGGGATGGAGGCGCTGGGAGGGGGCTCTACTGGGCCCCCGTGTGCTGTGCCCCGTGAGTGCTGTGCCCCGTGCTCTGCTGCAATGAGGGCTCTGCCCATGAGAGGGCACACAGGGCTGCATGGCCCAGCACGGCACAGGGTTCCCTCTCTTCCCGCAGCACAGCAGCGCATTTGTCTACGGTGCCATGAGCTTCACAGACAAGATGGCCAATGGCCTGGCTGTGATGATGATCCAGAACCTGCACCCCTGCCCGTAAGTGTCTCTGCAGAGCTGGGACCCCCAGTCCCTGAGGGCCATGAGGAAACATTTCAGGGTTGGAGCAAGAGACACGGAAGGGAACCAGCCTGGATTTGTAGAATCCCAGAATGGTTTGGATTGGAAGGGACCTTAAAGCCCATCCATGGGCAGGGACACTTTTCACTACACCAGGCTGCTCCAAACCCTGTCCAACTTGGACTGGAAGACTTCCAGGGATAGGGCAGCCACAGCTGCTCTGGGCACCCTGTGCCAGGGAACAATTCGTGCCCAATATCCCATCCATCCCTGCCCTCTGGCAGTGGAAGCCATTCCCTGTGTCCTGTCCCTCCATGCCTTGTCTCAAGTCCTTCTCCAGCTGTCCTGGAGCCCCTTCAGGCCCTGCAAGGGTCTCTGAACTCTCCCCGGAGCCTTCTCTTGTCCAGCTCTGATTTGTCTTAAACCCTTCTTCACCTTCTCTCCCAGCCTTGGAGGGCCCAAGCCATACCTGGGGATATCCTTGCCCTGTGCCTTTCCCTCGCACTCCAGTGCAAACTGGTCCTCACTCTGATGTGAGGACATGGGACCACTGCCTGTAGCCTGGGACCTCAGTCCCGGCCTCCAGGCACATTCCTGCCTGTCCTCACAGGACCGAGCTCTGCTGCCCTGCCTGTGTTGACTTCTACCGCTGGGTGATGGTGCTGGTCACCGGTGGCATCGCCGTTGCCGCTGTCACCACGCTGTGCTCCATCATGGTGTGGCCCATCCGGATCCGCTGCCGTGAGTGGGGCTGGGGGCTTGGGGGCAGCCCAGTGTGGGGCTGGGGGCACTGGGAGCCCTGTGGTCAGTGCCAGCCTGGGCTAAAGCCACAGAGTCTTTGCAGTGGGGGAGCAGTGGGAACGCTGTCATTACCGGGCTGGCTTGCGGCCATACTTGCAGGGGAGCCCTCCTGGTAGGACACAGGGCAGGGCCATTGTCCAACTTACCTGCTGCCCCCAAAGAGGGGCAGTGTTTGCTTGCTGTGCCCTTCTGGGGGGCAACATCCTCCTGGCCCAGTCATGGCCATGCTGGTCTCAGGGCTCCAAGGGGTGTCAGGGTGTGGCAGCAAATGTGGGGGTGGTGGGGTGCCAGGCTGGGGAGACAGCACCTCTGTTCAGTGCCTGTTCTGCCTCTTGGGGTGCCAGTGCCTCGCTGTGGGGTGGGGGAACAGGACAGACCCCTTGTGCTGCTGGGGGCCCTGCTGGGTCAGGCCCCTGGTGCTAGCAGAAGAGTCCAGGAGGGCCAGGCCAGCACGTGAGGGTCACCCCACTCTGCCATCTCTCCTGACCTGTCCCTTCCTCCTCTTCCTCCAGGTACTGTGGGCCTGGAGGGGCTGATCAACACAAGGACCCCTGAAAGTGGCACTGGGAGCACTGAGGGAGAGAGCCAGAGTGGCACCGTCAACTGAGTGGGGCTGTGTCCTTGGCCACCGTGTCCTCAGGGCTGTCTCCTCAGGGCTGTGTCCTCGGCCACCACGTCCTGGGCCACCGCGGTGCCACACTCTGAGTCTGGAGGGTCCCCCTGCACTGGGGGCCACTGGGCTCTGGGGAGGGGGCGACCCCACCCCGTCTCCTTGCACTGGACTCGTACTCCCACCCTGACCTCATGTCCCCATCCTGGACTCCGGTGTCCCAGGCCCCACTGGGCCCATGAAGGCTGTCCCCGGTGCGGTGTCACCGGTGCAGGGTCACCTGTCACCTCTCACCTGCACAATGAACACTAAAAGGGCCTAGGCCAGGCCGGGGCGGCCCCAGAAGAGGGGAGCGCTCGGCCCGAGGTTTTAACCTGCTTTTGTAAGGTCAATACGTACAAACGGCACTTTATAAAGGAGGAGAAAAAGGAGAGAAAGAAACCAACCGCAGCACTGACGGCCGCGGGATGGGGGTGGGCTCCGCTCTGGGGTGCGGGACCCACAGCAGGGGTTGGAGCAGGTTTGGGGGGTTCGGGGCGTGCCCAGCGCTGCTCCCGCCCGGCCCCGGGCAGAGGGGCGGCCTGAGGGCCGGGGGTGGGGGGGGCACGGCCCCTCAGCGGCCATGGCGGCCCCGCGCGCCGAACGGAGCGCGCGCAGCGCTGCGGACACGGGATTGGTCCGTGCGCCTGGCCCCGCCCCCGGGACGGGACAGCCAATGGGGACGGCCCGTGCGCGGCGGGGGCGGGGACTGTGAGACTGTGTGTGAGTGAGTGTGTGTGACTGTGTGTGTGTGTGTGAGGCTCTGTGTGTGTAACTGTGACTGTGTGTGACTCTGTGTGTGTGTGAGTGTGTGACTGTGTTTGTGTGTGTGTGTGTCTGTGTGTGTGTCTCTGTGTGTGTGTGACTGTGACTGTGTGTGTGGGTGTGAGGCTCTGTGTGTGTCACTGTGACTGTGTGTGTCTCTGTGTGTGTGTCCGTACCTGAGTGTGCCCCACGTGTGTGCAGGGCTGTGCTGTGTGCACACTGGTTGTGAGCAGGAGGGTGTTGGGGGTTTCTCCATAACCCCTGGGATGGTTTGGGCTGGGAGGGACCTCAGAGCCCATCCAGTGCCACCCCTGCCATGGCAGGGACACCTTCCACTGTCCCAGGCTGCTCCAAGCCCTGCCCAGCCTGGCCTTGGGCACTGCCAGGGATCCAGGGGCAGCCACAGCTGCTCTGGGCACCCTGTGCCAGGGCCTGCCCACCCTGCCAGGGAACAATTCCTGCCCAAGATCCCATCCAGCCCTGCCCTCTGGCAGTGGCAGCCATTCCCTGTGTCCTGTCCCTCCAGGCCTTGTCCCCA
The DNA here is from genome assembly GCF_017590055.1 of Onychostruthus taczanowskii. Classification (NCBI taxonomy): domain Eukaryota; kingdom Metazoa; phylum Chordata; class Aves; order Passeriformes; family Passeridae; genus Onychostruthus; species Onychostruthus taczanowskii. The sequence continues at coordinate 1,011,243 of NW_024497630.1, read as the reverse complement.
GTCCCTCTGCAGCTTCTCCTGGAGCCCCTCCAGGCCCTGCAAGGGGCTCTGAGCTCTCCCTGGAGCCTTCTCTTGTCCAGGTGAGCACCCCAGCTCTGCCAGCCTGGCTCCATGGCAGGGGTTCTCCCTGGCCCCCTGTCCGTGTCCTGTTCCCACACTCAGCTCCGTGTGTGCCCTCTGGCTGGGCTGGCACGGAGCCCCTGCCCTGGGGGCTGTGGGGTCGTGTGTGCACAGAGGACACGAGTGTGGGGTGATGGGGCTGCAGAGGGCTGAGGGTGTGACAAGGTGAGGCCAAGGACAGGGGGGAATCCCCGAGCGTGGCCGGTGTGGGGGAATGGAAGGGGATCCAGGCGGGAGCGTGGGCGTGCGGGGCGCAGCCCCCTCGGGCAGCGCCGTGTCCCACCTCGGCCCGGCCCGGCCCGGCTTTATGGCGTTCCCCGCTGCGGGAAGGGCGTTATCGGCTCCGGTCCAGAGAGCAGGGGCCGAGCCGGGCTGGGTCCGTGGCCTTCGCACCTGCCCAGGGCCCGCGGCGGGGGCGCGGTCCCGGCTCTGCCCAGCGCCCCCCGCCCGGCCGTGCCCCCTCCCCACCTCTGGGGGTGCCACGGCAGAGACCCCCGGGGCGAGGGGCGGGCGTGCCCCCAGCGCTGCCTGGCCTTGGGGCCGGGGCAGGAGGGAGGGGAGCGGGCACCGGGCGGACGCTGCCGTGCGGTGTCCCGGCACTGCGGGATGTCCCGGGTTTGCGGGGTGCCCGCTGTGAAATGCCACAGGATGGCAGAGTGCCGCGGCTCTGGGGCTGTGCCGCTCCGGTTCTCAGCACTGCTGGGACAGGAGTGCGTTTGCAGCTGGTTTGGGGGGCAGGTCCCGCATTCCCCGGGGGCCGGGCTGGGGCTCACCCCGCGCAGCCCCGGGGTGTCTCGGGCTGGGGCTGCCCCGGCCGCTCCCTGCGAACCTGTCGCGGCCGCCCGGCCCCGCCCGCTGCCCTTCCTCGGGAGGAGGAGGAGGAGGAGGAGGAGGTGGCAGCGGAGCAGGAACGGCGCTGGAAGCAGTGAGATCCGACAGGACGGGGGGCCCGGCTGTGCCCCCCAGCAGGTACCGCGCGGGGCCTGCCCGGGACGGGGTTCTGGGGCCGCGCGTGGGTCTGGGGCCGCAGCCGCCTTCCCGTCCCCTCTGGAGCCAGACCGGCCACGCACTCCCGCGCCCAGCACCGGCCGTGACCCGCGCCGGCACCCCCGGCTGGGGATCACTGTCCCCGTCACCCGCCGGTACAGGGGTCCACCCCAGCCCCCGCTGCCCACGGGGGTCGTAGCCAGCACATGATGCCATGGGACAGGCAAAGGGATCATGAGACCGGGTGAGCTCTGTTGTCACGGTCCCGCCGTGGCCTGAGCCGTGTCTCTGTGTCCTCCTCGGTGGAGTGACAGGTTGGTGACACTGGGATCTGCCGTGCTGCGGGAATAGACCGTCCCCACAGCCTGCCGCCTCTCCCCCGGCTGTCAGACTCATCCCTCATGCCGGGGAAGCTGAGGCGCAGCAAGCGGAAGGTGCTGGGGGAGAAGCAGTGGCGGAGCCTGGAGGAGAGGGGAGGTGCCCAGCTGGAGCAGCCCAAGCTCACCAGGTGGGTGCTGCCCCTCGTGGGGTCACATCCCGCACCCCAGCCCCACATCCCACCTGTGTCCCTCGAGTCACCCCCTCCGATGCCTCCTTCCAGATCCAGGACCTATGAGTCCTCCTCCAGGGAGACAGAGCAGGCGGCCACGGGCAGGCAGGGACCCCCATCCCCTTCGGTGAGTCTTGGGGTACCGGAGCTGAGGAGAAGGACCCCAGCGCCAGCCCCATGGGCTCGGCTGGACGCTCTCTTGGGCGGGAACCGAGGGAGGGCTCGTCCCGGTACCGTGGCAGACGTGGTGATGGGGCAAGGGGCTGCAGGATGCCCGCGGTGCCCGCGGCCCCGAGTACCGACCCCCAGACCTCTCGCAGCTGAGCAAGCAGGACAGCAGCTACCGCCGGGCCTTCGGGGAGCTCGCCGAGCAGGACGTGCTGCTGGGCTGCTTCTCATGCGCCTGGCAGAGAGAAATGCCCTACCACGGCCGCCTCTACGTGTCCTCCCGCCACATCTGCTTCCACTCCAACCTCCTGCTCAAGGACATCAAGGTGGGGCCGGAGCGGGCGTGGGGCCGGCGGCGCAGGCAGGGGCACAGGTGGCAGCCGGGAACACGCTGACACAGCCTGTCCCCCCCGGCACAGGCCGTGGTCCCTGTCGCTTCCATCTCAGCCCTCAAAAAGACCAACACGGCTCTGCTGGTGCCCAACGCAATCAGCATCCGCACGGCCAAGGGGGAGAAGGTGAGAGCGGGGACAGTGCTCGGGCAGCCTCACCCGGGGCTATCTGGAGTGCTCCGGTCCCTGCGGGCTCTGGGCCGTGACCGAGGGGGCAGCTCTGGCACAAATCCCCTTCTCGCTCCCCGGCAGTTCCTCTTTGTGTCGCTGCGCCAGCGAGAGGCCACGTACCAGCTCCTGAGGTCGGTGTGCAAACACGTGCAGGTACGTGGGGAATGGATGGGGAGGGGGAGCTCCATCCATCCATTGCAGGGCACCTCCCTTCATCTCTCCTTGTCCAGGACAGCGGCCAGAGCCCTCGAGACTCAGTGAGCTATGAGGAAACCCTTGGGAAGTCTCAGGTAAGGCCAGGGAATGGAGGGCAGGAGGGTACCACTGGAGGAGGGGTGGTCCCAGCCCCCTGGATGGGATGGGCTGGGTGCAGTGGCTGGTAAGATGTTGGGGGGGGAACATGAAAAGCCCCAGCCCAAGGCAGCAAAGACCCCAGGACCCTCCCTTCTTGTGAGTGACACAGGTCCCATCAGGTCCTCCCATGTCCCCATGGCAGTGGGGCAGGTGCCTCGGGGACACACATCATGACTGGGGCTTGTCCTCTTCCAGATCTCGAGCCAGTCAGCCCTGGAACAGAGCACCCCGGAGCCCAACAGCCGCCCCGAATCCCTGGGTGAGCGGCCCCAGTGCCCTCCTCACAGCCCTGCTCACAGCCCTGCCCGTGGCCCTGCCCGCATCCGTGCCCTGCTGGCAGCTCTGGGCTCTGCTCCTCCCCAGACACGCAGGGTCTGGGGGGGACCACACGGCCTTTGGCCCCCCGACCAGCATCTCCCACAGCTCCAGGGAGTGCAGGATCAGCACTTTGTGGCCCCATGTGCCCCCAGGACACATAGACCCCTCTCTGGGGCATTCATCGAGTGTCTCTGGTCACCTGCAGATGAGCCAAATCCAGGATCAAGGCAGGCAGAGGACGAGGATGGCGAGATGGCCCAGCTGGTTCCCAGCAGCAGCAAATGGGTGCCCTCAGCAGACAGACGTGGCCTCTGGGGTGGGTCAGAGGGCTCGGGATGGGGGGGATGGTCCTGGGGGTTTACACCCTGGCAGAGCTGAGCACAGACTCTCAGTGCCACTAACACTTGCCTTGTCGTGGCAGGGAGACCCCACGCCGTGCTCTGGGCCTGGGCCACTGCACTTTGGTCCCGGATAAATCCCCAGCTGAGCTCTGTCAACATCATCATCATCATCTACCTGCTGATGTGAGTCCCGAGCACCTGCTCCCAGCACCGGTCCCCATCCCTACTGATACAGGGTGGCCCTGGCAGGCCGGGGTTCCTACATGTCCCCTCAGACCCCCATCCCCAGGGTGAGCACACAGTGCCCGTGGCACTGCTCCTTGCCCCATGTGCCACCCTGTGCCCCCTGGCTGATGCTGGCCTGTCCCCAGCATGGTGGCCTTGCTGCTGTCCTCGGGGTACATCGGCCTGCGCATCGCGGAGCTGGAGCAGCAGCTGTCCTTCGCGGGGGCTGGGCCAGGCCTCAACCTGTCACTGCAGTGAGTGGGGGGCGTGGGGGGGCTCTGTCCCCAGCAGACTCCTCCTCACCCTGCCTCCCCCCAGGTACAAGACGTGAGGCCACTGAGGACCATCACCAGCGCTCCAGCCGGGGTCAGGGGGTTCAGGGGCTGCCCCGAGCCCTTCCTTGGCCTCTCGGGGGGCTCTGTCACCAAGTGCCTTCCAGCTCCCCACGATGCCTGGGAAGCCCACGGGCTGAGAGGCTCCATCTCTCCCTGTCTGCCCACCCTGAGCAGCAGCAGAAGAGACCCAGGGAGCTCCCAGTGGGGCAGAAAGCAGGGAAGGGGGACTGGAGTCAGCAGCAACCCCCAGCCAGCCCTCCCTGCCCAGAAGGAGCAGGCAGAGGGGGCCAAGCCCCAGGCAAGGCAGGGGCATAGAGAACAGAATATTATATCAATAAAGATTAATAAAAGTCTATATTATATTAATATTTATTATTTGCTGGGCCAGATGCCCCAAGATGAGCATGAACCAGTCCCCCATGCACCCCGTTTCCCAGAACACACCAGGACACAGCAGGACCAGGGGCTTTGATTCTGGCTGGTGTGGGGAGGCAGCTCCAGGTGCTGATGTCCCAGGGGTCCAGGGAGCAGCAGAAGACCCTGAGCAGCCCCCTGGGGCACTGGCTGCTGGTGACAGTGGGAGACAGAGGGGAAGGGGGTGGTGAGGGGGGCACCAGGGAGCCCCAGGGCCTGCAGCTGGCCAGGCCCTGACTCTTATCCTGCTCCTTCCCTAGGATGGGGCTCACCTGACAGAGGAAGGTGTAGGGTCACAGGTACACGGTGGGGACAATGGGTTCCCACAGGTTCTGAGCATAAACTGGGGGTGGGAGCAGAGCTGGGGGCACAGCAGTACCTGCACCCCACAGAAGGATCCACCCAGCCCAAAGCCCTGGAGCTTAATCCCTTTCTAGGCCAGTTAAGGGGCCCTAGGTGTTTCCCCAAGCACCAAGATGGAGAAACGGAGGCACTGACAGCTCCTTTCTCTATGCCATTTCCTGGGCCATCCCTTGCTCAGACCCACAGTTCGGCTCCGTGCCTGGGACAGCAGCAGTGGGAGATGCCAAGGTCAGGGATCCTCCCTCTCCCCCATCCTGCTGCTCAGCCCCATGGAGCAGCTCTGCCCCACACCACCCAGCCCGGGGGGGTCTTCCAGCAGCAGGCCTGGTCCCCACAGCATCAGACACGTCAGTGGGGGAGGGAGCTGCCAGGGTTCCATGTCCCTCCCAAAGGCTGGAACAAGGCACAGGGCTGTACTCCACTGGAGAGGTGCCCAGGGAGGGGCTGCCCCCCCTGTGAGGGTCCCACCTGCATGGAGACAGCAGGACCAGCAGGACCGAGGGGCTCTGCACCCCCAGCCTCACTGCAGCTATACCCCAGCAAGGAGGGGCTGTGCCAGGCCAGGGACCCCTTTTCCTCCTTCCTGCCATGTCAAGGGGCACATGGCAGGGCAGGGATGGGGGCTGTGCCCTTTCCCAACAGCAGGAAAGCAAACAGGAGCGGGAAGCTGGGAGCAATAAACTGCAGGTGAGATCTGTGCCAATAAAACTGGTACCCTGCAGATGTAGGGTGAGGACTCTGGTGACTTGCTGCACCCTTTGCTGTGGAGAAGCAAAGTGGAGCCATGGAGACCAATCCCAGTAAATTCACAACCTGTTTAATGCCAGTTCAATTGCTTTACATGAAAAAGTTACAGCGTGCTCCACGTTTGTTTTCCATCACATGACACCTGGGATACAATGATGCCACAGACTTTGTCACCCAGCTCTGGGAGGACCCTGTGCCCACGGGTCACACACACTGACACATCACCTCAGCTCTGCCCTTTTCTCTCTTGAGCAGCCGGTGACAGTAACAGTAGCAACCCTGAGACACTTGCACACACCCACCTCCACACGGATACAACCGAGAGCCCCTGCCTGGCAGCGGGGCAGAGAAGGCGGCGGTACCGGGCTGACAGCAAGGTCAGGGGGAGCAGCCTGTTCCTGCCATGCTCTGTCACCAACACAGAACAGCCCTGGCCTGGCAATCACCAGCCTCCCTGCCAAGTGCAGTAAGAGAAGACACCACGAGCCAACCTACCAAGGCAGACAGAAAAGCAAGATGCAGACACAAGATGCAGTCTGGGAAAGTCCTTGGCAAGAAGGGACAGTGGTAGGGGACAGAGCAATGAAGAGCTATCCCTGCTCTGCAGCTGGGAACACTAGGCAGCAGCTGCAATGCCCACCTGGCACTGCCCACCCCACATCACTGCCACTCCCCCCAGCATCTTCTGGGACTCCTTAAGGAAGTTCCCCCATCACAGGGGGAGAGGCAATTACACTCCTGTGAGCCCCAGTGCACTGGGGAGCCCAACCATACACTCCAGTTGGGTGTCTTGTTCCCTCCTGCTCCAAATTGGGCTGAGACCTCCTGTGTGCCCCCAGCCCAAGCACCTACACCCTCCCAGAGGAGAAAGCAGTGTGTCCTGGGTGTCTGCACAGTGCCATTTAGCAGGAGGCAATCCACAACAGGAAAAGCCAGAGCACAGCCACCAGCCTCCCCAGCCCCCTGAACAGCCCTTTCCCCAGGTGACGATACCCACAACAGACCACCTCTTCCTACAGATCACCCTTTACTTCAAACCCATTCCCCAGCTGAAAGATCCTACTCAACACCTGCTGGGTGCTTTGGGGTGCTCCCAACCCACGGTGATGTGGAACAGTGCCCACAAGTGGAACAAACAACACAAGACGGGCCGGGGGGCAACTTCAAACCATGCCTCACATCCCACGGCCAGAGCTGCACTAAAGCAGTTGCACTCAAACAGTGTTTCAGAAACTCCATGGAAATTCCATTTTGGTGGGGAGTGAGACTGTGAGATGACAAAGTGGCCTGTGGGCCTGGGAGACTCGGAGCTGCCAGGGGGCTCCCAGCACCAGCTCCTCACCAGTGACTCCCAGTATGTGTGACACAGGGACAGCACCACCAGCCTGATCCAGGCACTGGCGTGATGGCACACGTGGTCAAGGCTGTATTGGCCTTCTCACACCTTGGCTCACCCTAAGGATACTGGTGGTACTGGGGACAGGCATCATATTCCTACCATCTGGTTTTAGAGAAAGAAGGGAGAGCAGACAAAACAACAAAGAAAAAAAAAGAAAGGGAAAGCATTACCTATGCAATCTACACAGAGAAGACAAGTCTATATACACAGCCAGGGAATTCCACATGGGAACAGGAAGCAACGCTGGGAGAGGGCAGGAGGCAGGCAGGGCCTGGGCAGGGCAGGCACAGGTCAGATGGAACACGCTGTGCAGCCTCACAGCTTCTCTTAAATTAAAAGCACCACACACACACAAAGAACATTTATGTTACACCCCATGGGCTCCAACACCAGCCAGAACTCTCATCCCACACAACCTAAAAACCCCAAACCACACACCAAAACTCAACAGCAGGGCCCTACGTGGGACTTGGAAATAACAAAAAAGCAGCGCTGCAGCCCTGCTTCAGGAGAACCCCTCTTCCAGCCAGAAGAGGCCCTGCTCACCCCAAAAATCAGATCTTTAGGATTTATTTTTTTTTCTCAAACACATCCCAAATGCTTTTGGCCTCAGGGAGACTCCAGAGCAAGGCACCCATACAGCAGCACCAAAGGAAGCTCCACATGCACAGGTGGTTGGGTGGGTTTCTTTTTTTATAAAGTCCTTGCTTCTGCTCTCTGGTAACTCCCAGGATCAGCCCCGAACATGAAATAGCAACTGCAGAACTTCCCAAATCTTCTCCCTTAGAGGTGAAGTTTTTTCAAGTCTCCTCCGAAGTCTACAGCCCCAAAGCGTGTTTGTTCGGAGGCAGCTGTCAAGCATGCCCAAAAAAATCAAGCTGTCTTATGGAATGATCATGTCAAGTACTACAGTACCTGTCTGGGGGGAAAAATAAAGAAAAAAAAGGAAAATAGGCAGTTCTCCAGTTTCTTCCTGGAATGGGGATGCCAGGCTATGAACAAAGCCCTTAGATGCCCAGCCTGGAGCTGTGCCCCTCGCACCAGCTGTACCGGCCCAGTCTGGCTGGCTCCTGCCTCCAGAGATGCCACTCTGGGACACAGAGCAGCACGTGAAACCCCTTCCCACAGCAGCAAGGATATGCTCCTCTCTCGCAGGAGGCACACCGTGGCAGTGGGGATGGCCTGGGTCCAGTCTCAATGGTCCATGTCACACGAGTCCTCCCCAGTACCATCCTGACGGCTGGAGGATGCTGGGTTAACATTTCTCTTGTACCCGTTTCCCTTTATGAAGGATGAATCCGGTAACCTTTGGCAGTTCCCTCCCCTCCCCACCCCATCCCAAATACTGCCCAGCCCTGTGGGTCACAAGCACATATTTAATGAGCTGGGTCCTCCTGCAGTCCCACGGCTCTCCCTCCCCTTGGCTGGGCTCCGGAGGTCCATGCAGGCCGAGGGAGTGGTCTGATCCTGGAATGTCAGGCTGTAGGTTCCCGGGGCACAGGGAGGGGGTTTATCGTATCCTGGTGAAGAGGTTGAGCACAGATACAGACTCCTGGCAAGGGAAGACAAAGCAGGGGGTAAATAGCTGTTACTCACCTGCTTCTGGGCTGGTTTGTTTTTAATCTGGTATCTCTAGCTCAGGGCATGATTCCAGCTCACAAATCAAAGTCCAACACCATAAATATTCCCATGGGTTTCCTCCAGTTGGTAACATCTGGCAGCTGGCCAGAGTGCAACTCCCAGCACTCTGCAGGCAGCTGTACTCCAGAGATGGCAAGAACTGGGGGACCCCCAGGAGCAGTGCCAGCTTGCCCCAGCCCCCTCCTCCAAATCCCTCTGCCAGGCACCCAAGAAAGCTCTCAGAGCATCAGACACAATCTGCTTTTGGTGATGCCGAGTCGTCACTGGCACAATCCATGAGCCCATTTTCATCCAAAGCCCCATTTTAAACAGTTTTGTTAAGAGGCAGGGGATAATCATGGAATCATAGAATGGTTTGGGCCTCAAGGGGCCTTAAAGTTCATCACCTTCCACCCTCTGTCATGGGTTGCTCCAAGCCCCATCCAGCCTGGCCTGGAATACTTCCAGGGATCCAGGGGCTGCCCCAGCTGCTCTGGGCACCCTGTGCCAGGGCCTGCCCACCCTCACAGGGAACAATTCTTGCCCAATATCCCATCTAACCCTGTCCTCTGGCAGTGGGAAGCCATTTACCCTTGTCCTGCCCCTCCAGGCCCTGGTCTAAAGTCCCTCTCCAGCTCTCCTGGAGCCCCTTCAGGCCCTGCAAGGGGCTCTGAGGTCTCCCTGGAGCCTTCTCTTGTCCAGCTGGACACCCCCAGGTCTCCCAGCCTGCTGTCACCCGAGGGCTCAGCTGCTCTGCTCAGCAGCCCTGGACCAGCCTGGAGAGGGATGTTGTGTCACACCAGCCTTGGGCACACAGGGCGACCTTTCACTTAAATCTCAACAAAGTTGAATCCTTCACTGCCTCAGCCCTTGATCTGCAGGAAGGGATCAGGGAGGAGGCAGCAGAGCAGAGCCAACGTGGCCTGAGCTGCCCCAGGCAGCTGCCCCAGGCCTGGCCTTACCTTCGTCGAGCGAGTTTTACTGAAGACGTTCCAGAAGCGTAAGGTTTCGTCTCCAGCTCCTGTGACAATGGCCTCCCCATCAGGGGACATTGCCTAAGGACAAGACAACAACCTTTAGCACCTGCCACATTTTTGAGACTGAAAACAAGACTTTGTTGGAATGCAGGAGAGATTTAACTGTCCTTCTGACTCGTGGTGAGAAGCCAGCTATCTCTGCTTCCAGGTGCCTCATGCAGCCTCAGGTGCAATTTGGGCACTGGCACCTTATGGTGCAGCTGTGGAACACATGGGGGGAGTGTTGTGGAAAGAGTACTTGTGTTAAGAAATCCAAGCCATGCGTAATTGAGGCTGTTCCTCCCAGGATTATCAACCTGCCTGAAGGCAAGAAGATGACATAACTGGATTTTCTACCTGTATTGAGTGATTACATTGGGATCTACCTCCCAAAACATTATCAGCATTTGTCAACTCTGTTGTGAACTGCTGACACCCCCATGTAACAGTAACAGCAGATATGAGATGGATCAGGATTATCTGCAACAAATGTTTAATTCCCTGGGCAGGAGTCATCAGTGAAGAGGTGTGAAAGTCTTCTGAGAGCAAGGGGAGAACCTTGTGTTTCAGAAAATCACAGAATCCCAGAATGCCTTGGGTTGGAAGGGATCTTAAAGCTCATCTCGTTCCTCTCCCTTCCACTATCCCAGGTGGCTCCAAGCCCTGGCCAACCTGGCCTTGGACACTCCCAGGGATCCAGGGGCAGCCACAGCTGCTCTGGGCACCCTGTGCCAGGGCCTGCCCACCCTCCCAGGAAGAATTTCTTCCCAATATCCCATCTAACCCTGTCCTGTGGATGTCTGAAGCCATCTCCCTTGTCCTGCTACTCCAGATCCTTTTCCAAAGTCCCTCTCCAGCTCTCCTGGAGCCTCTTAGGCACTGGAAGGTCTCCCTGGAGCCTTCTCTTCTCCAGGCTCAGAAGAGTTTTCTTAGAAGAAAACTCAGATGTTTCCTCAGGAGAGTTTGGCAGGCTTTGCTATCATTAACAAAGCCTCACATTTCCATAGCAGCAAATCCAAGTGTCCCTTGCAGGCACAAAAATGCGATGGAGTTTTCCACTGCTCATGGGGAGCGCTCACATTCCCGCCCAGGCAGCTTATGGTGCCACTGGCACTGCTGCTTTGGGTGCCAGCTGAGCACACCTACAGCCAGCTGAGCAGCTAGAGCCACGGCCATCACTCACCAGGTACAGGACTCGGTAAGAGTGCCCTGTGAGCTTTGCTACTTGAGTTAGCGAGGGGTATTTCCAGACGAGGATCTGGTTCTGGGAGTATCCATGGGTGCTCACCTGAAAGGGGAGAGGGGAACATGCATCATAGAATCATGCAATTGCTAAGGCTGGAAAAGACCTCCAAGATCACCAAGTCCATCAGACTACACCACTGCTCTGGGCAGCCCATTTCAGTGCCTGACCACCATTAAGAAATTTTCCCAATATCCAATCTAACCCTCCCCGGGTGCAACTTGAGGCCATTTTTTCTTATGCTGTCACCTGTTACCTGGAAGAAAAGCCTGAATTTCCACCTGGCTCCACCCTCCTGTCAGAGGGAGAGAAGGTCCCCCCTGAGGCTCTTTCTTTCCAGGCTGGAGCCCCCTCAGCTGTCCCTCATCAGTCTTGTGCTCCAGCCACTTCTCTAGCTCTGTTCCTTCTCCAGACATGCTCCAACCCCTCACTGTCTTTCTTGTTGTGAGGGGCCCAAAACTGACCCCAGCACTTGAGGTGCCTCAGCAGTGCCCAGAACAGGCGGCCAGTCACTTCCCTGGTCCTGCTGGCAACACCCTTGCTGGTACAAGCCAGGATGCCCTTGGCCTCCTTGCCCACCTGGGTACACCTGGCTCACGCTCAGCCAGCACAGGGCAGGACTCACCAGCTCGTTGGCGTGTTTGGACCAGGCCAGGTTGCACACCTGGGACCCGGTGTCGATGCACTGCAGGGGCTGCCCCGTGAGCGTGTTCCAGAAGCGGATGCAGCGGTCGGCCGTGCCCCCACCTGAGGCCAGCAGCCCGTGCTGGTGTGGGGACCAGGCGATGGCTTTGACTGCTGCCAGGTGCTCTGTGTATTGCTGGACAGGACTCAGGCTGGAGTGATTCCAGACAAGGAGCTGGCAGAGAGAAGAGACATGATCAAACTTGTGCCTCAGTCATGTGTCCATTGCACCCACAAGGCACAATGGGACTGATGAGGACAATTGGGCAACAAGCTGACTTCCCACAGCTCTGCTCAGACATGCACAGCTCCACTCTGCACTTCACAGAATCATGGAATGGCTTGCGTTGGTTAAAGCTCATTCAGTTTAAATCCCTGCTAAGGACAGAGACACCTTTTAGTAGACCAGGTTGCTCTTAGCCCTATCCGACCTGGCCTCGAACACTTCCAGGGATGGGGCAGTCACAACCACCCTGACACCACACTCAGGTGAGGAGTTGTCCTACCCCAAGGCCATGTGGCAGGAACAGGCCCTAAGGTAAGGGAATAAATCTAAAGAAATGGCATCACTGAAGGGGGCCTCAGACCCTGCTGTTGCCTTTCAGGCTGTATCATTCCAGAATACAGCCAGAAATCTGCTCAGTTCATTAGGAGTTATTCTGAGCAGGAGGAACTCGGTCCAACCATGCTGTCACACAGGCACTGGGCACATTCCCTACCTAGCAACCCACTCCAAAGGGCTTGGAACCCGCTTTTTTGTGACAGATGCTTCTCCCATATGGTGCTCAGTGAGCTGCAAGCCTATGCTACAGGTATGAGAACTCGCAGAGCTCTACCTCAGCTTCCTGCTGCACACAAACATTACTGCAACAAACGTGACCATACACTACCCAAACAAAGCCAGGAAGGGCAGCTTAGCAGTGGCTTTGTTGAACTCAACCCCCTGAGCCAAGCTATAGATTTAATTAGCCAAATACAAAAGCAAAATTAAATTTGCCTTTTTCATTTTATTAGGAAGAGAAGACTGAGTAGAAGCTTAACATGATTTTTGTTTGGTCATAGTCCAACAACCAAAACAAAAGTCCTTTTCAGAGAGGCCAAACATCCTTAAAGAATCACTGAACCATTAAGGTTGGAAAAGACCTTTAAGATCAAGTCCAACCTTTGACCTAATCCCACAGTGCCCAGTAAACCATATTGCAAAGTGCCCTATCCACTTGTTTTTTGAACAATTCCAGGAATGGCAACTCCCCCACTGCCCTGGGCAGCCTGTTCCAATGCTTAACCACTCTTTCAGTGAAGAAATTTTTCCCTAATCTTAGAATCATACAATGGTTTGGGTTGGAGGGGACCTCAAAGCCCATCTAGTTCCATCCCCTGCAATGGTCAGGAACACCTTCCACTAGACCAGGTTGCTGCACATCCTGTCCAGCCTGGCCTTGAACACCTCCAGCGATACAACAACATTCAACCTGAACCGCCCCTGGTGCAACCTGACAACATTTCCCCATGCCCTAGAAAGAAAGCGGGTGTGACATTTCAACCACGACCCCCTGGAAGGAATGTACCTTATTATCGTTTCCTCCAGAGGCCAGGAGCTGGTGGTCCGTGGACCATTTGAGCCCGCAGACCTCCTGCCTGTGTCCCTGGAGCCGCCGCTCAGACTGCAGGGGCGGGGTGCGGATGTCCCGCTGCAGGATCATCCTGTCCCGGCTCCCCGACGACAGCTGGTCCGCGTTCCACGCCAAGGCACCTGCAACGGGGCAGCGCTTCAGAGGCTGCTCTAGGAGCCACTGAGGCTGCAAAGGACCTCTAAGGTCACCAAGTCCAACCCTCAACTCAGCACCACATTCATCACCAAACCATGTCCTTGAGAGCCACATCCCCACGTCTTTCACACACTTTTCAGGGATGGTGACTCCACCACTGCCCTAGGCAGCCAATTCCAATGATTTGTAACCCTTTCTGTGAAGAAATTTTCCCAATAGCCAATCTTAAGCTCCTCTAGCACAGCTCGAGGGCATGTCCTCTCATCCCTGGGAGCACAGCCTGACCCCTACCTGGCTCCACCCTCCTGTCAGGGAGCTGTGCAGAGCCAGAAGGCCCCCCTGAGCCTCCTTTTCTCCAGGTTGAGTCCCTACAGCTCCCTCAGTTGCTTCTGGTGCTTCAGTCTCTTACCCAGCTCTGTTCCCTTCCACGGACATGCTCCAGTCCCTCAGTGTCTTTCTTGTTGTGAGAGATCTAAAACTGACTCCAGGATTTGAGGTGGGACCTCAGCAGTGCTCAGCACAAAGGGATGGTCACTGCCCTGGTCCTGCTGGCCATGTTATCAAGTCCAACCCTTCCAGTCCTGCTGCAGCTAGTAAGCAAAATGCAGCCATCAGAGCTGCCAGGGTTTTAAAAAAAAATCCTAACAAACTTCAAACCACTCCTTACAGAACTCCCTTACATCCACTCTCTGGGGTCCTAGATCAGGGCACAAATAGAGGTTCCCTGAACAGACTGCAGGTATTACCAACCTCACTTCACAGTACAGTAAAGCACAGCAAGAGATCTTCGAATGTGCATGGGTTTTCCAAATCTCACCCCAGAGCTTAGATTCACAACATCTCCAAGTAAAAAAAAAACAGTCCTCCAAAAAAGGGAAATGGAAATCTCAATAGGAAGCTGCCAGAAGGGCTGAAACTGGAAGCCAGCAGCAGTGAAGAGATTTTGTAACCAAACCCAAAAAGCCTCAAGCAAGTAGGAAACACCTGCTGCAACACCCCACCACCATCACACCCAGATCAGAACACCAGAGTTATGAGATGATAATATTTTGAACCTGCTCAAGAGGACAGCAGGGAATAAGTATCAATCCTGGCATTCTGAGTTCTCTATTTCCAGCAGATCCCTGGCTAACAAAGTTCCAATCAGGAAGGAGAGACCCCTTAGAAGCCTCTGTTTCCCCACTCCTTACCAACTCTGGCTGTGTGTCCCTCCAGCATGGAGAGCTTCTTTCCTGCAGCTGCATCCCAGATTTGTACAAAGCCCTTGTGCGTGCCAACGGCCACCAAGTTCCCCTGCACAAACAGAGAGCCAGGATCAGTACAGCCAGGAAGTACAGTCAGAAAACAGTCAAAAAAAAGTTGAGAAGACTTGACATAAATCCCACAAGATGGAAAGCATCCAGAGTTCTTCCATCTTACAAGTTTTTCCCTACTGAGAGGCCCAAGCAGCCTGTCTGGAATATATTTATTGTAACATTTCATTGTCAAGAGCTGAAGAAGCAAACTGGCTTCTTCTCCCTCCCACTCCTCTTAGGAACGCCTCCAGAACCTCAAGATACAAGAGGCTGCTCTCTATCCCCTCTCTTTTAGCAGAGAAAAATCAGCTCAGGGAGTTAACTACAGCTGTGATGACAATGACTGCATGACCCATGTCTCAGCTGTCCTTGCTGACAGTGTCATACTGACCCGCTCTGACCAGCCCACGGACGTCACGGAATCGCCTTCCACAGAGAGGTCACACAGCCGCGTTACCTTCAGAGAGAAGAACGGGGTAAGAAACGTGGCTTTGTCACACAGCACCACTGGCTGTCTCACAAACCAGAGCTGTGCTGGGGATAGAGCGTGACAAGTGCTGAAGCCCTCACACAGCACATTCCATAGCCCTGGAATGCTGGAAAAACCCCACATCAATGGGCAATTCAATCCTCAGATACTCATGACCATTTACCTGACTCGTACAAGCACTCCACAGATAAACACAAGTCCCAAGGCCAACGCTGAGGACGTTAAGAGAGGACCAGTCCACCAGGTTCAGGTAGAAGTCATCCTGCAGCTCTGGAGCATCCAGCACTTTAAAAGGAATCTTGGAGATTTTCCGAGTTGGTTTTCGAGGTGATCTTAGCAGCTTCTGACTGTTTACAAAAACAGACAGAAAAACAACTACAGGAATCTGCACATCACAGCAGATGGGAGGCACAGGTGCAGCCACTCTTTATAGAGCACTCTGAAGTTTCTACAGAAATGCAGACACAAAAAGGCTGCACAACTCTTTTCCAGCAGCAAGACTGGAAGGAATTAGGTTCTGCTTCTACAAAGGAGCTATGAAGCAGAAAGGTAAACTGATTACTGAGAGCTGACCAAGACATGTCAAGCACATAGACAGGTTGGGCACATGAATAAATTCTTAGAAATTGACTGTTTTATTTACTATTTCTCCAGATTTCCAAACCCAATTCACATTTATTTTAGAATTTTAGACAGAAGTCCTAGAGAACCCCACTGAACCCTCTGTCCCTTCTGTCCCAGCCCTCCCCTTCTTTTAGTTTGCAGAGGATCAGTGTTACCTTTTGTTGCTGACAGGAGACAGGGAATAGGGTGAGACCTCATTGCCATCATCTGGGCTGGAGCGTTTTGTGCTGAGTGAGTACTGCATAAAGAAACATCTTGTGAGGACCCTGGTATGCCCGAGGCCTGGGGCATCACTCCCAACATTTACTGGTGCCAAGCTAATTCCAACAACCAGTTTTTTCCTTTCCCAGGTGCTCCAAAACCATAAAAAACCCCTCAGCAACACTCAAGTCCAAAAGCCTGATTTGGCCACTCACCACACTGTCCAAAACGCCTGGCTCCACCCAGCTTTCCTGCCAGCACAAACACAGGAAGCACACTGCTTGCTGCAGACTCAGGCTCCCTTTGCAGGCCATCACATTTGCTCTCAACAGCTTATCTCAGCCAAGCCCCAACACCAAGTGACTGCACAAGCAGCCTGGCAGAGCCCTGTGCTCTGTTCTGTGCCACACACACAACCTCCACTGGTGCTAATGCAAGCAACCAACTTACAGTGAAGAGAGATTTCTTCTCTGGGGTGGATGGCTGCAGCCTCCTGTCCTCTGTCTGGGGGTCCTGCACCTTCTCGATCCCTGCTCCCAAGAGTTCATTCTTCAGCAAGGCAGAGTAGGCAAGGCCATCTGTAAACCCAAACAGGCACTGAGCAGAGAGCTCAGAGCAGGAACAGCAGGGAGTGTCAGGATCATGTGTGCCTGACCTGGAGAAGGGAAGGCTCCAGGGAGACCTCAGAGCCCCTTGCAGGGCCTAAAGGAGTTCCAGGAGAGCTGAAGAAGGACTTGGGACAAGAGCCTGGAGGGACAGGACAAGGGGGAATGGTTTCAACTGCCAGAGGGCAGGGATGGATGGGATATTGGGCAGGAATTGTTCCCTGGGAGGGTAGGCAGGCCCTGGCACAGGGTGCCCAGAGCAGCTGGGGCTGCTGGAGTTCCTGGATCGCTGGGAGTGTCCAAGGCCAGGCTGGACAGGGCTTGGAGCCACCTGGGATAGTGGAAGGTGTCCCTGCCCATGGCAGGGAGTGAAAGCAGATAGGCTTTAAAGTCCCTTCCAACTCAAACCAGTCTGGGATTCTACAACCTGTACTCTCACAGAGTCTCTTAATAAACCTGGGGCCCCCATTTAGAATCAGGATTAGTAGCAAGTTTCCCCTCCTTCCACTCCATCAGGAAAGTGATTTCATGACACAATAAACCAAGGCATAGAGACAGCCTCTTGCCTCCAGACACCCACCAACAGCAGTGACCTGGCACTCACTCATTATGTGGGCATTTCCCAAAACACCAGCATGAGTTTTGGCATAAGCATGAAAGTGCCAGCACGGCCTCCACTTCCCCAGCAGCTTGCAATAAGAGCTCTGAGCACTGCCAAGCAGTAGAAGGGTGGTCTCACCTTTGCCAGTGTCTGATGTAGCATCCTTCGCTTTTCTGTTTTGGCTCGGTGATTTTTCATTTTCCTGAAAAGGAGAAACATGCCATCACCACACAGAAACCTCAGGGTATATGGTGAAATAGCAAATGCAGGGAGCATATGGTTTGAGGACACACACTCAGTGGAACTCTTCTGGGGCAGAAGAAGAGCATGGTGCAGAAGGTAAGCAGAGCAATCATGCCAGCCAAAACAAGAGGTACCACTTCCTCAGTTCCAAGGCTGAGCTGTAGGAGAAGGGAGCAAAACTTACATTTATTCTGTGGAAGTTGATGCTCCAGTTGGCCCCAGCTCTTGAGGGAATGAATCTATCACCATGCTTACTAGGAGAAGACATTGGAGAATTGGAAGGTGTCAAGGTTCTTCTCATCTCTGCTACCTGAATTAAAGAAAAAAAGACACTGAACTTAACTCTTGTCAAGCCTTAGAGTTGGTTAGTTTGTTAGCCCTCAATTTTTTATGTTATATGTGTAGTTGCTGAGATTATGTATTAAAAAGGTATTACTGAACTCCACAAAAATACCTTCACCCCTTTTTGCAACCTGAACTGAGGTTATATATTCAAAAGCTCTCTTAAAGTCAAGCTATTTGGGTATTCATAGAACAGCTGAGGAGTTCACACCTGCTCACAACCCAACAAAAGACTGTGGTTTGCTTTGAGGAGGTGCCAGGTCTTTCAAAATCTCAAGGAAAACAGTCGCAAGTGTCACAGACAACATAACAGTGAGCCTGAGCCCATCTGCACTCACACAAGGCATTGTGTTCTCATTCTGTATGTTGATTTGGCGTAGGAGACGTCTCTCATAGTCCTGATCCATGGTGGGAAGCTGGCTGGAGAGATCAGCCGGCTCAGGAATTTATGTTTGCGAAGTCCAAGCAGTAACTAGTGTGCTGCAACAAACAAGAGAAGAACAACAAAATGTTACATTCCTCCCTGCCGAAACAGCCTCTGCAAAGTCTCCTAAGCCTGTTCTTTGAACTTGAGACCACTTTTCCACCAGAGCATTGGTGCCAAACTTGTGTGACACTGAAGAATGCAGGCAGCTGGTGTTTTGTGTCCGACAGGACCTCAGCCAGTCCCCACCCCACCTGGAGCAGGGACTGCCCCTGGGCCCTGCAGCAGAATTTGGCAATCCTTCAGGACATGAGCATGAAAAATCCAGGCACCTGCAGCCTGTCCTGTCCAGGCACTGGCACCAGTTGCAAAGAGAGGTGTGGCTGCCCCATTCATAAAAGTGTTCAAGGCCAGGTTGCACTGGGCTTGGAGCGACCTGGTGTACTGAAGACGTCCCTGCCCATGGCAGGGGGTGGAATGAGATGGGCTTTAAGGTCATTTCCAACCCAAAACACTGTGGGATTCTGTGATCCCACTACAGCCAGTCCCACTGCTCAGGTCAGGGGCACAGGAGCAGTGCTGAAGGTGGGATACTTTTAGCCATGTCAGAAGTACTGAAGATTTTTAACAGCACCCACTGGAGGAACACACTAGGGATCTAGTTATCCCAGTGAACATTCCATGTCTGATGCCAGCACTATCCCAAATACTCCTCCTGGCTGGCACAAAGCTTGCTCACTCATATAGCTATACAGTCTATAAGCAATGTTAACATCATTTAAGCACATATTTTAGGACAGGGCTGCTTCATAGCTGAGATTTGCCTGGTAAATTAACATGTGCATGAATAAAAAATAAATGAGCTGGCACTTGTGAGAGAATACACAGTCACAGCCCTTGCCAAGCCCCAAGGGCAGAGAACAACACCCCAGGGTCCAGCCTTACCCATCACACACCTTGTGTGCCTTGTCCACAGCTGACATGGGCACAAAAACACCACAGGAGACATCAAGTTGGTCTTTCAACCCAAGATAAACATGTCCAAAGGCAAAGGTGCAGCTAACACATAAGCAAATCCCCACAACACACAGGCATCTGGAGGCTGTGCAGAACATAAAGGGATCTTCATTCCTGTTATTGCATAAACATTTATGGCACCTGGCCAGAGTCCCAGCTGCACAAATGGAGGCGCCTCAAGATACAAACTTGTGGTAAAATCCTGGAGGCAACTGCACACAAAGCTGTGCTGGGAGGAGGCTGCCCAGGCAGCAGCTGCACAGTGCCCCACTCAGGGACAGCCCTGCACTGCCTCCCGCTCCCTCCTGGGAAAAGGCTGCCTCCAGGAACCACAGCCGGGCCCAGGGCTTGCAGTTAAAAACTGGGGGCAAGTTACCAAGCTACAAGGGGGCCAGCAGTACACGCTGCAGCTCAGTAAGATGTGATGAAGTTTTACAATACTTTGTGAAATAAGCTTGAAAACAAGGCAAAGCACACAGACTCCATACTGCAGAGCTGATGGCCTTGCACCTCAGAAAATTACAGGAAATGGGGTGACATCAAGGTGGTGACCACTGGGGTTCCACAGGGCTCCATCTTACAGCCAGTTCTCTCAAATGCCTTTGTAAGTGACTTGGGGGCAAGGACTGGAAGGTTCTGAGTGGGTTTGCTGAGGGTCCCTTCCAGCTCAGGAGATCCTGTGGTTCTTTGAGCTATGCCATTTTTCAGTACCAACACTTGGACTTCTTACAAATGCTGAAAGGCTTTTCTTCCTTAACATTAAGGATGCCAACACTTTTACAGGAGCATCCCTGAAATAGACAGTGCCAAGCTGGTTCTGATCACACCTGCTTACCTCTACCACCTCCTCCCACAAGCTTTTCTCTTTTTCAATTTAACACATTACTCCCATATGTTCTTTCAGCATCAAAGCTGGAGAAAGCTCCCAAATTTAACAGAGATCAGCTTCCACCAAATGAAGCAAAGAGTCAGAGACGACATAATTGCAGTGAAAAGTTAGAAAAGTCTGTGATGCTATTAATAAAGCAGATTTAGAAAATAAAAATTAGTGCATGCCATATCAAACACTTTCTCTCATTTTGAAGTTTACTAACCACCACCCTTACCGACCCACAAGCTACCAAATGTGTGTCTCAAATTAAACAGTTCAACAAAATTCCCCCTCCCCCCTTTTCTTTTTTTGGGGTGTTGTTGTTTAACACCATGAGTAAGAGAGCTCAGCCTGCAGAACCCACACGAGGAGCGTGATCAGCCAGGGAACACCACACATTTTAAGTGTCCTCCCAAAATGGCTCAGCACAGTATTCGTGAGATCCAGATCCAGTTACACAGCAAAGAGACATTTTAAATTCTGCATCTGAAACACATTTGACTATCGAGCTTTTCAGTTCCCATCTGCCCAAATTTCACCTACAACTTTCACTCAGAAACACAGCACAGATTGTTCAACAGAGAGACCGCAGAGGCAGAACACAGCAGTGAATGCTCAGCGCCTGAATAGTGACATGCTTTTACCCTAAACCTGTGTCACTAGCACAGGCCCAGAGAGCAAGCAGCACCTCTGGTTTGTGGTATGCTCTTGCTGTCTCTACATTTGTCTGTGAGAAGCGAGTCCATTTCCCCCAAAGCAAGTAAAAAAGGCTTTGCCAGAAGGACTTGGGGGTGCTGGTGACAGTTGCTGAACGTGAACTGGTGTGTGCCCAGGTGGGCAAGGCAGCCAGTGGTACATGGCTTGTATGAGCCACAGTGTGGCCAGCAGGACCAGGGCAGTGACCATCCCCGTGTGCTGGGCACTGCTGAGGGCCACCTCGAATCCTGGCAAGAGTTCTGAGCCTCTCACAGGAGGGCTGGAACATGTCTGGAGAAGAGAATGGAGCTGGGCAAGGGGCTGGACGACCAGGAACAGTTGAAGGGAAGCTCAGCCTGGAGAAACAAGAGGTTCAGGGGAGACATTCTTGCTCTCCACAACTCCCTGACAAGAGAGTGCAGCAGGGTGGGGGTCGGGCTCTGCTCCCAGGGAACAAAGGACAGGACAGGAGGAAACAGCCTCAAGCTGTGCTAGGGGAGGTTTAGGTTGAACATCAGGAGGAATTTCTTCAAGGAAAGCATGACCCAACACAGGCACAGGCTGCCCAGGGTAGTGGTGGAATCCCCATCCCTGCAGGGATTTAACACTTGTGTGGATGTGGCATGGTTTGAGCTGATGTTAGAGGGCTTTTCCAGACAGAATGATTCTGTGAGCCTGTGATATGTGGGCTTGAAGTTCCCGTTAAGTTGAAGAAATAAAAGATCTGGAGGAGTTACATGTGTTACATATTCTTCAGAAATTTTGTCACTAATTATGCTGTTTATGCTTGGAGAAGAAAGGTGGGATTTGGTGGAGGGGTTTGGATTCTCTGAGAAGAATTTGTATTCTGACTTCATGTTTTTCATGCATGTTCTGTCCTGTCTCTGAATTGGCTGGATTCTCTCACAGCTCATTACCTTCAGAACAATACTTACAGGCAGAGTTACAGAGCTGAACAAGTGCCTTTTGTTCTTTTTATTGACCCAACCTTCATGCATTCAAACACTAAAGTGTTTTTTCTTGGTATGGACGTGGTTTTAATAAGCCAGCCTACAGAACACCAGGCCTGGCAGGGAAACAAGGGCCGTAATTTTGCAAAATTATTTCTGTGGTTTGAGGCAGGCTGTACCTGTTTGGATTCTCCAGCACACACTGAAGGAGGTGTAAGAGATGCAGGTTGGTTCTGTCAATTCAGACATGCTGTCCTCAAGCAGTTCAAGAGCTGGATGATTGCTGACCCTTTTTTTTTCCAGAAACTGTTCATGTACCTTCTCTTCTGGAAGGTATTTGGGTGGGAAAGCATTTAACACGAGAGGTGCTGATGAAAGTGAGAGACTTGGAATACCAAAGACAGGATGTAAATGTAAATGTAGATGTAAAGCTGAATATATTTCCTAATTTACGTAGGGCCAAAGGGTGATAAAGAATGCCTTGGTAACTTAAATACCATCAATGTTACGTTGATGTTTTATTTTGAAGCATCTCAAGTCTGAAAAAGGTTGTCTGGAGCTTTTCTTACTAGTAAGTCCTAAATATATCCCAAATTTATAATCAGCAGGTGCCTACCCACACCCAGAGATGCCACCTGCTCTTTGGGCCTGTATTAAATGGCAGAGGCTTTAAGGTACAAACATGTCACTACTCAGGTGTTGAATGTTTCCAAGCTCTCTGGAATACCCCATCATTCGCGAAGGGGAAAAGTACACAAGTACCTAGTCCTCCAAGTCATGACCAGCAGGGCTTAAAATCAAACCCAGGTGTCCTGCTTCCCCAAATCCAAAGTTTTCATCCTCTTTTGATTTTACTAAACCTGATCACAATACTTGCAAATCAAAAAGGCAAAGCCCTCAGCCGGCAGCAGAAGTGGCAGTTCCTGTATCCCTGGCAGCTGCAGTGTCCTGCCCCTCCTCATGCCAGCTCCAGGTACTGACCATGTCACACAAAAAACCTAACTCGGCCCCAAAGGGTTGATGTTTTTGGCTGGTTTAGTAAGCATCTCCTCCTCCTCAACCTGGAGTACTGCAGAGTATTACCACTTATAGATTCCTTTACAGGCTCTCGAACAAGCTGTAAGGGAAAAGAGGAAAAAAATACCACCAACAAAAAAAGCTAGGCCATAGGTTTTAGCTGTGTAATAGTCAAGACTATTAGGAATGCATTCAGAATGCCAAGGCTTCACAGGACAGCCACTGGGAACAAGGAAGATACTCTGTGCTTGGCCAAGCTCAAGCAGAACTTGTCCACATTTAACCCACAGGAACATTACACCAACCAAGCAAACCTTTTCAGGAACTGGCCTCCTTTCAAATCAGCAATACCACAAAAAGTTAAAGTTGTGTGTTTTACCAATACTTACCTTTTTAAAGTTACAAGGATACAATTTGTTACCCAGCAATTTACTAGTGTATAGCGTGAGAAGCATTTACAAAATCAGCCATTTACCCCTATGCAATGGGAGCAGCTAAAGCTTTATTTCAAAACAAACGACAACCTTTGCTGCCTTGCCCTCATCAGAGAAGCACATTCACAGCTTTGTATGACAGAGATCACACTAATGACAAGCAAAAAATTACTCCAGTGTTATGGTGTCAGATGGGATCTTCACCATTAGGCCTCACATTCCTGAAAATGCAATATTCCACCAAAATCCAAGATGCTGGACTATGGCAAGAGCCATCACACCACAGCAGTATTCTTCAGAGCATAAGATGTAGGCGACTGCTCTTCACTGAAGGTCCTGCAAAATTCCACATTTTTCTGCCTTTCCAAAGCATCTTGCTGAGCACCTCCTGCACTGGGCACTCAGAAATGCCTTTATGCACTCACTGCCATCAGCCTTACAATGCCCCTGTTCCAAAAGTGCCAACTCTTAGTGACCAGCAATACACAAACTGAACTCCAGTTTCATTTGAAGGCAGAGTGCTTCAAGGGCAGAGCCAAAACATTGACTGTATCTCCTGCCTGCACTCAGCCACCCAGTCTGGAACAGATGTACAGAAGCTGGAGATGTAAGTGAAATGCACAGTGATCTGTGCTTCCCTTCACTTCCCACAGCAGAAAACATCTCTCCTTCCTCACAGGCAGAAAACATCCCCCTTTCCTCCCAGACACGGGCCCAACCTGCAATCCAGATGAGAGGTGACAAACATTTCACCTTCTGTACCTCCACCTGCACTCACAGACAAGCTTCAAGACTTCCCACAGCTCTCCATGACAACTTCAGAAGCTCAGGTAAAGCTTCACGTCCACCGCCCCAAAGCAATGCACAGTCCCACCACAATGACAGAGAAACTCTGACTAGCAAACCACAAAAATTTAGGGCACTCTGATGACCGAGGCTGCAGGAAGCCTGCAGGAGCCAAGGATGCAATGCTCATGACACAGAGCTCTGCTTGTGGCCTGGACTATCATGAGCCAGCAGAAACTCAGGGCTGTAAGACCTTCAGGAAACAGCAAAATCTCTGTCTTTGGGAGGGCCTTTACCAAAGATAAACACTGCCAGCACTAATCACAGAATCCCAGAATGGTTTGGGCTTGAAGGCACCTTAAACCTCATCTTGTTTCATCCCCTGCCCCAGGCTGCTGCAATCCCTGGCCAAACTGGCCTGGGGCACTGCCAGGGATCCAGGGGCAGCCACAGCTGCTCTGGGCCCCCTGTGCCAGGGCCTGCCCACCCTCAAAAGGAACCATTTTTTCCTAATGTCTAATAAATCTTGTCAGTACACCACTACAAGCCCAAGAGGTTTTCACCAGAATTTCTGTATGCACAACAGCTGCTCTTAAATGCAAGTGCTCCTTGAAGAGGATACTCCATAAAGCCCATGAACATGACTCTTGCTGCCTTTCACACAGATGATGCTCAGGTATCACCATTGCTTTCAGCATAGATGTTTTTCCTAAATCCCTTTTTTCTCCACAACTAAAGGAAAAAAAAAAGAGAAGATGACAGTCAAGTCTGTACTCCAAAGACCAGGCTATTTTCAACCTTTCAACTAAAACTCAAATACAAGTCATAGCAACTACAGTGATCAGAAGCAGCAGCCACCCCACCGATGCAGCCACACAGCAGCCAGGCCCCTTGCTGAGGGGTTCCAAATCTGCCTCAGCCAGTTTTTAATAAGCCACGAGAATTGTAGGGTTGTTATTTTACCTTCATAAATGACGTTTTCATTCAATACACATCCCACTGCAGAGTACCATTGTCTCTTTGCAGTGCAGAGCTTATCCAAGCAGACATGACAACCACGCACTCAGCAGGGGATTTCTCAGAAAATCACCACTATTAAGCCCCTTTTTTATTGCTTGCAGGTGGTGATTATTTCACCTTTTCACCATGATGCTCTGTAAATAACAGGGACACACTTGTTCCCAGGAAATACAAAATAGAGCATGAAGCCCTCAGCAGCACAGAAAGCCTTCCACTGGGAAACAAAGCACAACACATGGGGTCACTTTGATGGTACCTCTTGCCCATGGGCCAAAAGGACCCTAAGTAACAGGAAGTCTCCTTAAAGAGGTTTACCTGCTACAAAAGCAAAACAAACAAGAGGCACCAACAGGAACACTCCTGTTTCAGAGATGCAGTAGTTGGCCAAGGCACCTGGTGAAGCAGCACCTGCACCCCTGGGCTGTGCTGGCCATCACCTGGCTCAGGGATGCACCAAGGGCTGGGGTGAGGAGCAGGTTCAGCCCCAGCAGGTCTTGCCTGAGAAACACGAAGTGCTGAGCAAGTTCTGCTGCTCATTTGCCAGTGGAAGAGGCTCCTGCTGGTCCCCGTGTGCTCAGGCAGCACAGCCCAGAACCCCATCCCTTCTGCAGGGGCTGGAGGCTAAAGCCTGCACTGGGGAAGGGGCTGGGTATGATTCCCCCAAGGTACTTCTTGCCAAGGAAAGGTCATGCACTAACCTTACAATGCTCTGCTTTGAGATTTCATCTCAGTCCCGGACATGACCAGTGCCAAACACGTGCCTCTCACGAGGCAGGGCCCGATCAAAGCTCACAGTTCTCTCCACAGTGCCTGGCCCCCAGAATTCCCCTTGGATACAGGAGCTGAGCTCTGGGTAGTCACTGGCCTCCACAGAGGGCCAGTTACAGCCACAGCACTTCTGTTTCCACCCTCACCTGGAGGCAGTTTTCCCCACACAAACACATTTTGTACAAGTCACTGGACAGACAGGAGAAACAAAGGTTCTGCTTTCAACCAGCATATAATGGCACCTATTTTGGTAATCACCTAAAAGACATTGACTTATTTAATTATTCTGCGTAGATTCAAAGAATCATTTAGGTTGGAAAAGCCCTGTAAGACCAGAGTTCAACTGTTCCCCCAGCACTGTCAAGGCCACCACTAACCATGCCCCCCCAAGTGCCAGATCCACATGTCTCTTAAGTCCCTGCAGGGATGGGGACACCACCACTGCCCTGCATATCCCAGCGTGACACGGAATCTCAGGATGGGACAGGTTGGAAGGAACACAGTGATCATCTGGTCCCACCCCCCTGCTTAAACAGGGTCATCCTGAACATATGGCACAGGATTGTGTCCAGACACTTCTGGAATACCTCCAGTGAGGGAGACTGCACACCTTGCCTGGGCAGCCTGTTCCAATGCTCAGTCACTGCACAGGGAAGTTCTTCCTCATGCTCAGGTGGAACTTCCCAGCTATCAGCTCCTGCCCCTTCCTCTTGTCCCACTGCTGGGCCCCACGGAGCAGAGCCTGGTCTCTACTCTGAGCCCTCCCTGCAGACACCGAGAGAGAGGATGAGGGCTGAGCTCCTCTCTCAGCTGTGTCTCCTCTCAAGGCGGAACAGACACAGCTCACTGAGCCTTTCCTGAAGGGACAGCTGCTCCAGTCCCTTCAGCATCTCTGCAGCATCCACCGGACCCACTCCAGGAGCTCCATGTCCCTCCTGTCCAGAAATGGACACAGCACTCCAGATGTGCCTCACCAGGGCCAAGCAGAGGGGCAGGATCACCTCCCTCAGCCTGCTGGCAATGCTCTTCCCCATGCACAGCACAGCCCCTTGGCCCCGGGACACATGGCTGCTGTTCATCCAGGGCTCTCTGCAGCTGCTCTCCAGCCCCCAGCCTGGACTGGGGTCACTCCTCCCCCCAGGTGGAGGATCCTGCACTTGCTCTTGCTGAAGTTCTAACAGTTCCTTCCTGCCCACCTCTGCAGCCTGTCGAGGCCCTTCTGCAGGGCTGCACAGCTCTGGGGGGGATTGGCCACTGCTCTTGCTTTGTGTCAGCAGCTGGGGAGGCACCAAGCCCTTCATTCAACCACTGATGAACAAGTTAAACAACACTGGGCACAGGACTGAACCTGGAGGGGCCTAATAAAAAGGAAGTGGGGATGGAGAGAGTGAATCTTAGGGAGGTTTTTACTAAGGATTTACACGTCGGTCTCTCCAGACTCCAAGAGGACTGACTTACAAGCAGAAAAAAGGACAAGAAAAGCCTAAAGAGTCTGCATTTTATAACAACTTACAGAACCTTCAGGGCTTTTTGTTTGCATCTGTGTAGTAGTTTCTATTCTCTGTCTAAGCATTTTTCATATGGCTACTGACTTTAATAACATTCAGTTTCCCTTCAAAAAATCCACAGAAGACAGCTGTCCAATTATCTTGTACTTCCAGTGGGTAAAGACAGCTAAAAGCAGCAGTTTTATAGATACACACTCTGGTAAGGCTTCCAGTAAAGGAGAAGTCGGTGCACTATAAGCAAAGATTAAAAATTCACCAGCCCCTGTCCTGAGAGCTTCACTGAAAGGTTAGGCATCCAAAACTCTGCTTCATCATAACACCTAAAGCACTGAAGATGCAACGGTGCCCCTGGACAAACTACAAAAATACACCATAGAATTTACAAAACATGACAGCATCAGTCAACAGCCCAGAAAACTCTGCTTCTGTATTAATTATAACAATCAAAAAAACCAAAATCAGACCAATACAAAATTATAGAATCCCACAATGGTTTGGGTTGGAAGGGACCTTAAAGCTCATCTCATCCCACCCCTGCCATGGCAGGGACACCTCCCACTGTCCCAGGCTGCTCCCAGCCCTGTCCAGCCTGGCCTTGGGCACTGCCAGGGATCCAGGGGCAGCCACAGCTGCTCTGGGCACCCTGTGCCAGGGCCTGCCCCCCCTGCCAGGGAACAATTCCTGCCCAATAGCCCATCCGGTCCTGACTTCTGTAAGTGGGAAGCCATTCCCTGTGTCCTGTCCCTCCAGGCTCTTGTACAGAGTCTCTCCATCTTTTTTGTTGGCTCCTTCAGGTTCTACAATTCTGCAATGAGGTTTTGTTGCTCACAGCACAACTGCTCTCTGAAGAACCTTCAGCAAAAATACTGGGATGTTACCATTAAATACAAGCAGGAAGAACCAGCACCTCACAAGAAAATGGGCACAAAGCCCTCAACAGAGCTACAAATCAAGACAAAACAATCCTGCATGCCCATGCCATGAATCCAACACCACCTTCCCCAGGTGACACCAATGTGACCTGAGAAACCTCCCTGCCCCAGTAGCACCTTCTCACCACCTGGAGAACCTTCAGCTCAGGCTGATCCTGCATACAAATCCCACGTGCAAAGTGTCAACAAGAGGTTACAAACACCCTGATGAAACACACAGCGGCAACAGCTCCCTCAGACCCCAGAGCCATCGGGTGGGCAGGGGCACATCCATCCGTGCTGTACGTAAACAACAGCCTGCTGGCCAAAGTTTCTGCTGCTGCTTGGCAGATCCACACCACTGAAATCTCTGTTACCGTTTGTGTTATCAACTTGATCAAGAATCCAGAGTTAAACCAGGATCCGGTTTTTTGCGTCTTTCCCCAGCGGGCGAGGGCACAGGGACGGAGCGAAGGGCTTACACCGCGAGCTTCCAGCTGCTTTGCACAGCCCCGGCCCCGGCTGCAGGAGCTGGATGCCCGTTACCAAACACACCGGAGCGTTGGGGCTCACCGGCCCCGCCGTGACGGGGCGCAGCCCGCCTGGGCCCGCAGGAACCGGCACAGACTGGGGCCATCCCCGGCCGCAACGGGCGGGGAGAGAGAAGCGTGGCTGCTCGGTGACCGGCTGCCGAGGGAGAGAGGGAGGGAGAAAGGGACTAAAGGAGGCAAGGCACCCCCAGCCCCGCCCGGCCCGGCCCGGCCCCTCCGCGCAGCCCGGCCCGGCCCACAGGCCCGTGCCCCCGGGGGAAGTGCGGGGCCCAATCCTGCCTCAGGCCTCCCGCCTCGCCACGCCGTGTCGTGCCAAGCCGTGCTCCGCACCGTGCCCCGGGCGCTGCCCCGGCCGTACCTGCTCCGGTCCCGGTGCCACCAGCCGGCCCGGCCCGGCCCAGCTCCGCCTCCTCCGTCAGCACCCGCCGGCCCCGCCGCTCCACAACATGGCGGCCGCCCCCGCCCCCGCGCGGGGCACGACGGGAGCGCGCCCCGCCCTCCGCTTCGAATACACACAGGAAGCGGCGGCGCGCGGCGCCATGGCAACGGCCCCGCTGACGTCACAGCCGGGACATGACGTCATGGCTGGGCTCCGGGGTCTGTGTCCCTGCCGGGAGGGCACCGGGCCCGGGGCTGCTGGGTCCCTGAGGGGCCTTCTGAGTCCTTAAGGGGGTACTTGGGTCTTTGGGGGGCTCCTTAGTGGAAGTTTCTTGGTCCCTGAAGGGGTTCTTGGGTCCTTAAGGGGGCTCCTCAGGTCCTTGGGGAGCCCCTTGGGTTCTGGGGGTTGTTCTTGGCCCCTCCAGAGGGTGTGGGATTCCTGTGCCCCCCCAGAGATGGTCTGTGCCTTAGTGTAGGGCGCCCCACGATCCCACAGAGTGTCTGTGTCTCTGCCATTCCTGGTCTCTGATCCCCGTTGCTCTTCCCAGTGAGTTGTGAGGTGAGTGGGGGGAAGCCAGTTGTGTGTCCGTCCCCCTCTTGGGAGGGCACTGGCGCTGCTGCTCCCCCAGAGCTCATGGGAGGAGCATGGAGCTCCCCCCGCATGGCCTGGGAGAAGCCAGGAGCAGGTGCTGCAGGAGGACACAACCCTGTGCCCTTCTCAGCACTGGTGTGTGCTGGAACCCCCCAGTTCCTGTCCATGCCCTAGAGGGGCTGGTGCCGGGGGCTGGGGTGCCTGCTGGGGGCCAGAGGGGTGTCTCCCTGCAGACTGTCCATCTGCCATGCTCTGGTGACCAGTTCTCACTGTTACCCTGCCTAGCACAGCCACCCATTCTGTTCCTACTGCAGCAGTGCAGCGAGCTGCATGCAATCC
The DNA here is from genome assembly GCF_017590055.1 of Onychostruthus taczanowskii. Taxonomy (NCBI): domain Eukaryota; kingdom Metazoa; phylum Chordata; class Aves; order Passeriformes; family Passeridae; genus Onychostruthus; species Onychostruthus taczanowskii. The sequence goes on along the minus strand of NW_024497630.1, from coordinate 981,364 downwards.
CTGATATTAACCTTGGACTGCCAGGTTATCAGTCATGCAGCTCAGCCTCCCATAATAATCAAATCTCTCTTTAAGGCCCCCTTGTATGTTATTTTCTGTTGTATTCCATTTTATTTAAATGGTATGCTCTGTCTCACCCCTCCGAAATGTATGGTATATTCTAAGCCTGTGGTCCTGCCCTGAACCATCCTGCATCTGTCATCCCATTGGCCCAATGTGATTCCGCGCCCACTTCAATTCCCCTCTTAAGCTGTGCTAGGGGATCAGTCTGGGTCTGAGCCCTTCCTTTCTCTCAGCCTCTTCCCCCCTCTTGCCCCTTCCCTCCCCGAGGCTCCCCCTCCCTCCCCCTTCCCCCCTTTTCCCTCAGTAACCATGCTGTACCCGGGGTTGGGACCCCAAATAAACCTTCATCTGCTCAGCACCCTCAGAAGCCGTGTGGAGTCTCCTTGCCTGCCTGCTGCTGCCAGCCAGCTCACAGCCTAGGGGGCCCTCCAGGGACCTCCCCGGGGTGCCCCCACCTCAAAACGCACCGCAACAATTTTCAACAAGAAACAGCTGATAACTGCAGTCCTGAGAAAGAACAGAATCATTCATAGACTCCTGGAATATCCTGAGCAGGGATCATCAGCCCAGCCCCTGTCCCTGCACAGGCACCCCAACAAGCCCACCCTGAGCACCCTGGCAGCGCTGTCCAAACGCTCCTGCAGCTCTGGCAGCCTTGGGGCCGGGACCATTCCCTGGGCAGCCTGGGCAGTGCCAGCAGCCTCGGGGGCAAGAACCTTTCCCTGAGCTCCATGCCAAGCCCTGGCACAGCTCCAGCCCTTGCTGGCCTCCTGTCCCTGTCCCAGAGCAGAGCTCAGCCCCTGCCCCTCTGCCTTTCCTGGGGAGGAGCTGCAGCCCCCGAGGAGCCTCCCCTCAGTCTCCTGTGCTCCAGCTGAACGAGCCAAGTGCCCTCAGCCGCTCCTCAGAGCCTTCCCCAGCTCTGTGTCCCTCTTTTGGACACTCTCCAACACCCTTATGGGTGATGGATTCTTTGGATCCTTCTGATCTTGTGTGCCCAAAGTGCCTCCAGAACTGAAGATGATTCCCTCTAAGAGATCCTGGGCTCAGGCCATGAGGAACACAGCAACTTGCCTGCAGGCATTCCCACATTCTCCATTGTCTCAGGAGATCTGTGGGATCTGCCCTGCCATGGCACATCCAGAAAACCAACAGACTTTGGGAGAGTAGGCACCACTTTTGGGGTACCATCCAAGCCCTGCCATTACTCCCAGGTGTACAGAAAAATTCAAGATACCAGAGGTTTATGTCCAGAAAGGAGACAGAGGAGTCCTGTAACTTTATTCATGAACAAAGAGAGAGACCATGGGGCATTTCCCATGGGGCCTCTCAAATTGTTGGGGGACGCAGCCTCCTTTTTATCCTAATTTTCTTCGTCACGTCACCATCTCCATTTCTCCACTGGCTGAGGTACTTTGAAAGTACAAACTTCCTGAATTGCCTACTGTGTGTCCCTCTCTAATATGCATCACCCCTTTGTTTAACATAGGACATTCATAGTTCTATTGTCTTTGTTGTTCTTCTCCATGTTCAGGAATTTAGCAGGACCTTGGCTGAGCAGCAGTCCTTGTGAATTAGTAACACTTTCTGAAACTGATAATTTCTCCAGTTACTTCCTTATCTACAAGTCCCTGGCCCTATCTACAAGCAGATTCACACAGTTGGTTTGTAAAGACACATTCATCTTGCCCCTTTCACCAGGCACCGCCAGGGCATTGGCACTGCCTGTCTGTGGTTGGGTCTTTTGTCACTCTGGTGCCAGTCCCTGCCCAAGCTGAGATTTGTCCAGTATTTTCCAGCCTTTTCTACCCTTCCTGCAAATCCAAGGCAGATTTGGGATTTTGTTGCTGCAGTTTTCCTTGTTTCTGTAGTGCCAGTCCTTGCTGCAGCTGAGCCTGGTGACCCTTTTCCAGCCCAGCCTAGAGATGGGAAATGAGTGGGTTGGGATGGGCATGGTGGTGAGGGTGGGGATGATGGTAAGGATGGGGATGGTGGGATTGTGTGGTTTGGTGAGCTGGTGAGGGTGGTGGGGATGGAGATGGCAGAGCTGTGCAGAACAGTGTGGAGAGGAGCGGATGGGGATGGGGATGGGGATGGTGGTGCTGGTGCTGTGGGCATGGGCATGGGCATGGGCAGGTCGGTGCGGTGCGGTGCGGATGGGAATGTCTGCACGGTGAGCGGCAGACGGGGATGGGCATATCTGTGCGCTGCCCTGCAGAGCCGCGGAGCGGAGCGGCACCACCCCGTCCCGCCTCCCGGTGCCACCGTGACCCTGCCGCCGATCACTTCCAGGGCGGCCCCGGCTCCCGATTTGAAAATGCGGGAGCGGCTGCTGGTGCTGCTGTGCGCGCTGGCGCGGCGGCGGCGGCGGCGCGCCGGGGCCATGGCCGGGAACGGCACCGGCACCGGGAGCGGCGCCGGCAGCGGGAGCGGCGCCGGCGCCGGGGGCTGGGACGGGCCGCAGCGGCGCGCCTGGCTCCGGCACTACTACAGCCAGCGGCAGAAGCGGCTCATGACGGTGACCGGGGCGGGGCCGCGGGGGGGACCGGACGGGACGCGGGGAGAACCGCACGCGGGGACGGGGTCATGGGGGACCGAGGGTGCGGGGCTGCGGGGGGTGCGTGGAGATCGTGGGGACACAAAGGATGGGAGGGTCACTGGAATCACGGGGACACAAAGGGTGGGGGATACAAGAGACGAGCGGAGGTCACGACGACATGGAGGATGGGGGGGATGCGGGACAGATTACGGGGACACAGGATGGGGATCGTAAGACATGGAACGCATGGACATGGGGGATGTGGGGCACGGGGTACACAAGTCACAGGAGCAGAAAAAATTGACGGGGGGGGGGGTTGCAGGATGCAAAGGACAGTGGTGGGAAGGATAGGGAGCACGGGGAAGTCACAAGGGGGACATAAAGGGTGGGGGACATGTGAGACCCAAAACACAGGATGTGGAACAGAAAGGACACATGGACACAGAGATCACAAAGGATGAGGACCATGGGGGTTCTGTGGGACACAAAGACAGGGACACAAAGGATGGGACATGAAAGACATGGGATGTGTTCCTGGACACAAAGGATGGTGGATGCAGCGGGCATGGGGGTGACATCAAAGGTGGGGGATGCAATGGGGGATACAAGGGATCCCTGGCTGCAAGGACAAGCTGGGAGGGAATACGAGGAACCTGCTGGCCTGGGCAATGGCTGAATGTGACTAAAGCTTATTTTTAGCTTAAAGTTGCATTGTAGAATTTAATAACAGAAAAACAATTCCTTTGGAGAGGCCAGGAGCTTCCCCTTCCAAATCATGATTCCCACCTTTGAGGGATGCTCTCTCCCCCTTCTAAATCAGGACTTAGCCCACAGTTCCCTTGACAGCTGGAAATCCAGCTATGCTCATTAAAATACAAACCCCCAGAGAGAATGGCCACCCCAGAAAAGAGCTTTTCCAGAAAACTCCATATGCAACACCTGAGCATTTGGTCTGGAGTCACACCTACTGCCTGGTGGGTTTGCAGGGAGGTTTCCCAGGAACAGGAAGCTTTGACTGGTGTTAGACCAGTTGGGACCACTGGCCACCTGGCGCTGGCCGTCCTCCTGCCTTGAGCAAGTCTCTTGAGCTGGCTGGCCTTCAGAAGCGGGTCCCAGTGAAGTGCAGGGAAGCTCTGTCTCACACCGCTCTTGTCTCTCCCCTGCACTGCAGCTCCTCATCGCTCACAGGAGGAGAACCAGCTGCTGCTTCTACCCCCGCGCCTGGCCCAGCCTCAGGAGCACGGACTGGTGGGAGCAGGTGGTCCTGAAGGAGTTTGGGCCCCAGGACTGGCTGGAGAAGTTTCGGATGTCCAAGGAGACTTTCTTCTACATCTGCAACCAGCTGCGGCCTGGGCTGGCTCCGCACAGCGCCCACTTCCACCCCACCCTGCCACTGGAGAAGAGGGTGGCTGTGGCCCTGTGGCACTTGGCCACCAACGTGGAGTACCAGACTCTGAGCCCGCTCTTTGGCGTGGGGCCCTCCACGGTGCAGAGCTGTGTCCGGGAGGTGAGCTATGCCGTCGTCCTGCTGCTGAAGCCGCTTTACCTCCGGCTGCCTGACGAGAAGGAGCTGGAGAACATGGCGCGCATCTTCTGCACACGCTGGGGCTTCCCGCACTGCATCGGGGCGCTGGACAGCCTGCACATCCCCATCCACCCGCCCCTGCGCCTCACCGCCGACTACTGCAACGGCCAGGGCTGGCACTCCATCCTCACGCAGGCCACCGTGGATGGGCTGGGGCAGTTCTGGGACGTCTCCACCGCCTTTCCAGGCAGCATGGAGAACAGCGCGGTCCTGGAGAGCTCCAGCCTGTGGGTGCTGGCCAAGGAGGGCCGGCTGTGCCCCAACCCTCCCAAGCATTTCATGGGGAAGGCACAGAAGTACGTGCTGCTGGGCGATGCCACGTACCCCCTGCAAGACTGGATCCTCAAGCCCTACCAGGAGGATGAGAACCTGACCCAGCGCCAGCTGCAGTTCAACTACCGCCTGAAGCGGGCCCACAGCGTGATCGAGAACGCCTTCCTGCGCCTCAAGGCGCGCTGGCAGATCCTCCTCAAGTGTGACGATTGCAGCCTGGAGCTGCTGCCCACCCTCGTCCTCGCCTGCTGCATCCTGCACAACGTCTGCGAGGCCCACGACAACCCCTTCAACGAGGAGTGGCTGGAGGGCACCGAGCCCACCGAGCTGCCCAAGCCCTGCCAGCCCGCGCCGGCCGCCATGGAGGACAACCGGGCTGAGCAAGTGCGGGAGCTGATGTGCCAGTACTTCGAGAGCTGCGGGGAGGGCTGATGGGCCCGGGAGCAGCTGCCCTGCACATCCCTGCTTGCAGACTCACCGTGGACTCTGGCAAACCGGCCCAGTGCTACCAGCTGTACCAGGCGGGCCCAGGGCGGGGAGGGGCGGCCGTGTCACGCTCGTCCTGGGTTTGCTGTCGAAGTTTCAGGCAGTGGAATGTATTTTGTTCTCATTCTCTCTCCCAGGACCTAAACTGGTGGTGTCTTGTGTGCTGCGGGAGTACAGTGGGGATTCGGGCTGGGAGGAGGCGGCTGCTGGGATCTCTCTTTCCTCTGTCTCAAAGCCTTTCCATTAGACCAAAATCAACAGGACCCTTGAAATAAGGCAAAACTCCTTTGGAGGTTTGAAAGTTGCTGCATAAACACACATGGGAAGGAGAGGGAAGGAAGGAGTGGAGCAGTGGCTTGCAAGGGCTGACACCAGCCTGGAATTAAACTGCATCCACAAACTCATGGATGTGATGCCCTAAGGTTTGTCCAGCCTAGCACCCCCCAGCCCCTCTCCAGAGGGGTTTTGCTCAGCCTAGCACACCTGGCCTCTCTCCAGACAGGTTCGTCCAGCCTGGAACACCCTGACCCCCCTCTGGAGAGGTTCACCCAGCCTGGAACACCCCTGGTTCTTCTTCAGTGGGATTTTGCCCAGCCTGGCATCCCTGACCCCTCTCCTGAGGGATTTTGTGCAGTCTCGCACCCCAGGTCCCTCTCAGGGTGGTGTTTGCCTCAGGGTTCTGGCACTGCCTGAACCCTCTCCGGTGGGATTTCTCCCAGCCTGGAACACCCCCAGGCCCCTCTCAGGGTGGGCCTTGCCCAGCCTGGCATCCCCAGCCTCTCTCCAGAGGGGTTTGCCCAGCCTGGCACCTCCTGCCCCTCTCCAGAGGAATTTGCCCTCCTTGGAACACCCTAGCCCCTCTCTGGATGGGTTTGCCCAGGCTGTCACCCCCAGCCCGTCTCCGGAGGGGTCTGTGGCTCGGTTCCCGTGGCCCCGCCCGGCTCTGCGCTCGCTGCCCGGGCCCGGCCATGCTGGGCAGCGCCTCCTGGCGGCCGCAGCGCTCTCGGGTGGAGGGGAGGCAGCGCCCCCTCGTGGGCGCCTCCTATGCGTATTGCGCAGGCGCCTGCCGGGCGGTCACGTGGCGGAGCAGCAAGATGGCGGCGCGCGGTGAGTGTAGTGCCGGCACTGCCGGGCTCTCCCCGAACCCCCCGGGATCCCCCGATCCTGCGGCTCCTCTCGGGCCCCGCTTCCGCTGACTCGGGGGCTCCGCCCAGCGCGGTCGCGGCAGGCGGTCTGTGTCCGTCCCGAGTATCCGGTGAAACCGAGTGTCCGAGCACACGCGCTGTGGGGTCAGCCCCGGCCCTAGGGTCCGGTTCTCCGGCACGGGCCGGGCCGCGGCCCTTCCCGCCCGCCCTGCCCCCGGCCACGGGACCCGCTGGAGGCTGAGGGCGCACCTTGACTCCCTTCCCCGGACGCAGGAGTGTGACCGAGGAGCCACCCGAGCCCCCAGCGTGCCCGGACCCGTCCGCGCCATGGTGACGGAGCAGGAGGTGGAGGCCATTGGCCGCACGCTGGTGGACGCGGCGCAGCCGCTGCCCGCCCGGTTCCGGGCCCTCTTCACCCTGCGGAACTTGGGCGGCCGCGCGGCCGTGGAGTGGATCAGCCGCGCCTTTGGGGACGGCTCGGCGCTGCTGAAGCACGAGCTGGCCTTTTGCCTGGGCCAGATGCAGGACGAGGCGGCCATCCCGGTGCTCGTCCGCGTGCTGGAGGACACGGCCCAGGAGCCCATGGTCCGGCACGAGGCAGGTACGGCAGCAGCTCCTGCGGCTCTGGGGGCAGGGCAGGGGGCTGGCTGGCAAGTGGGGCTTGGGGTGCTTTCCCCACTGTACAGAGCAGCTCGTGGGGGCCTGATCCGGCTTGGATGTCAAACCCTGAGTCACGTAACATCTCACCACCTTCCCTGGCCGCACCTGACTGGACAGGTTGGCCAGGCTCTGGTGTTCCTGCTGGACAGGTTTCTCCCGTCGTGTTTGTCCTGTTTGGAATTGGTCAGTCCCGCCTGTGTCCACATTTGCCCCATTTGGGATTGGTCAGTTAGGCCTGTGTCTGTGCTTTAGAGCAAGGCAAGGCACTGCCAGAGGACACAGCAGGGTTCTTCTCACACAGACATCCTGATAACATCCTGATACCTCCTTCAGGTGAAGCCCTGGGTGCTATTGGGAACCCTGACGTGCTGGATATCCTGAAACGCTATTCCCAGGATCCTGTGGTTGAGGTGAGCTTCCCGAGGGGTGATTTCCTCTGGGATGCAGCACTGCTGGTCTCGGAGGCGAGTCCCGTGCTGGCCAGGTTGGTGGGGACATCGCAGTGACATGCTGCTGTGTGCTGGGGCTTCTCCTGGCGCTGTCCAGTGCTGTTCTGCAGCTGGGGCTGTGTCCCTGTCCCCACAGGTGGCAGAGACGTGTCAGCTGGCCGTGAGGAGGCTGGAGTGGCTGCAGAACAACAAGGAGAAGCCAGGCAGCAGCCCGTACCTGTCTGTAGATCCTGCTCCCCCCGCTGAGGAGACGGATGTTGCCAAGCTCCGGGAGATCCTCCTGGATGAGTCCCAGGAGCTCTTTGAGCGCTACCGGGCCATGTTTGCTCTACGGAATGTGGGGGGCCAGGCTGCTGTGCTGGCACTGGCAGAAGGTGAGTGCCTGTCCTTGCTGTGGGTCTGTCCGGCCTAATCTGGGACAAGCCCTTCCCAAATCTAGGACTGCCAGAGCTGCTCTCACGTGTTTGTGTCTAGGGCTGCTGTTCCCTGCTACGTTACAGAGTTCTGGGTGGTCTTTGCTATTCCAGAGTCCCCTTGCCTGGAAGGTCCTCCAGACCCCCTTCCCTGAAGGATGGAGGGCACCGGCTGTGATCATGGTCTGGGACCAGCTGGTCTGACCCATTGTCAGACCTGGCCTGGGGGTTTTGAGGTCGTGCTCTCCTGGCCTGGAAGGTCAAGGGCTGCTGGTGTTTGGGAATAGTTCTGGAGAGGGGAATGTCCCTGAGTGGGAAAGGGGCAGACCACAGCTCCAGAACTGTTTGGAGTCACCCCAGCCTGAGGGAAGTGGGTCAGGCTCTCCAGCCATCTGGGACTGTTGAGGTCCATAAGATGGGATCTGTCAGCTCCTGCTCCAGCTGCTTGGTCCCGGAGCGCTGGAGTCCCTGGCCATGCTGCCCTCCCCCGGAACATCATGTGGTGGGGCAGAACCTGGGCAGGCTGGGAGCAGCAGCTCTGCTGGGGGGTGGGTGCTGCCATCAAAGGAGGCTCTGGGACTGGGCTGGGATCAGGGAGCAGGGTGAGATCAGGGAGCAGGCTGGGATCAGGGAGCAGGGTGGGATCAGGGAGCAGGCTGGGATCAGGGAGCAGGGTGGGATACCCCTTCCTGTACATGGGGCTGGGGCGGTGACCCTTGGCATCCCCAGCTTTCAGGTGGGGGCTCCATCCAGGCATCCTGACATGTTGGGGGCATCCTGGTGAATTTTGGGGCGTCCCAGCTCTCTGTCCCCTCCCCGCAGGGCTGCGCTGCGGCAGCGCGCTGTTCCGCCACGAGATCGGGTACGTGCTGGGGCAGCTGCAGGACGAGGCGTGCGTCCCTCAGCTGACGGCCACGCTGTGCAGCCGCGCCGAGAGCCCCATGGTGCGGCACGAGTGCGCCGAGGCGCTGGGCTCCATCGCCCGGCCCTCCTGCCTGCGGGCCCTGCGCGCCTTCGCCGGCGACGAGGAGCGCGTGGTGCGCGAGAGCTGCCAGGTGGCCCTGGACATGTACGAGTATGAGAACGGCGCCCAGTTCCAGTACGCCGACGGGCTCTGCAAGCTGCAGGCCTCCTCCTGAGCCTGGACTGGGGGCACTGGGGGGGTGTGCCGCCTCCCACCCCCTCCTGCTGCCAATGGCGGATCCGTGCCTTGCCACGCAGAGCTGGAGGAGGGGCTGGGTTTGCTCTCTGGCACAATTACAGCCACCTTTTCCCTCCAAATCCAGGCTGAGCTGCTACTTGCCTCCCCACCACTCCTTGCCAGCTCCTGTTTCCTGGATCTGCCCCTTTTCCCTGCCAGGATCAGCGCCGCCTGCCCGCAGCATGGCTTGGGGCTTGGACCAGGTGGGCTCTGCTTGGCACGTCAGAGCCTGCTGCAGCTCTGCAGGGCTTGGGCCTGCCCTGGGTTGGCGCTGCCCCGTCGGCAGCTCCGTTCTCTGCAGCTGAGCTTTGCTGGGGGCTAGGATGGGCTTTGGGCACCCACTCTGTGGGCTGTGGTGTTAGGATGCTTCAAAATTGCTTCAGTGATGGTACCGAGCCGGGGCCCTCCTCGCCCGCGCAGTGGGTTTGGCTTCTCCTGTTGGGACAAGCTGGAGCTGAGCCTGTGGCAGCCTCTGCCCTAGGGTGGGGGTTATTTCATGGCAAAGTTGGGAAGATATGGCTGGGGTTTCTTCTGCAGGGAAGGGCGCTGCCATTAGGGTGGGCAGGGTGAGGCAGAGCCTGCCTGGGCTTTTGTCTGTGTTTAACCAAGGCCAGGAGGGCTGAGGCTGCTGCTGGCACCCAAATCCCTCCGTCAGCCCAGCCTGGGCAATGGGGTTTGGGGTTTGGCAGGGAATAAAGCACTGGCACAGGAAGCTGGGATGAGTTGAGCTGTGATTTACCTGTGCCCAGGTGTGGAGTGCACCCAGTGGGGTCAAGCCCTGGGCAGGAGGCTGGGGGCTGCCAAAATGAAGTCATAGAACCATTGAGATGGGAAAGGACCTTTAAAATCGAATCCAGCTACATTGGGAGGAGCAGGGAGTGGGGTCCCTGATGGCAAGAGGTGAAACCCCCAGCCCTGGGGAGGAGGATGATCTGGGGTGCCCTGGTAGGTCCCACTGCCCTGCAGGGCCTGGCATCCTGCTGGGCATACCTTTTCCCCTTGTCCAAGGGCTCCCTGTGAGTCACTCCCAGGCTCAATCCTCTTAGTCCCTGAAGCCAGCTCAGCATCCTCAGGGCCCTGGTGCTCAGGGTCACAACCAAGGGGCAGCCCTGGCCATGGCCCTGTCTGACCCAGTTCAGGACCTGATGGAAAGGGCTCTTAGTCAAGATGTGACCAGTTTTGGTCACCTGTACACACTAAGTCAGTGACATGTCAGTAGGGTCACATATATGTGATGGGGAGGGTGAGAGGCTCCAGACTGCACTTCCCCAGCACAGGGGACAAACATCTGATGTTTTCACACTGTTTGGAGTCAGCTGCTGTTATGGGTTGTTTGTCCCCTTTCCCTCACCCTCCATAGCCCCTGGGTGATGGGCAGGACCTCTTTGGGCTCTGGGGTGTCCCTGTGTCATATCCATCCCCAGCACAGTGAGATGGGTGACTTCCCCCAGGCCACGTTATCATTTCCACTGTTCCCTTTGCACGTGAGCTCCAGCACCCTGGAGTTTGCCAGGCTGTTTGTCCCCACTTATCACCTTGGCCGCCCCCACCTTTGCTCTCCAGATTTTCCACGGGAGACTCACTCAGACCTTGCAGGGCTGTTTCCCAATCATTATGTGCCAACATTTGTCTCTGCACCCCCAGCACCTTTTAAGACAAAATTGGAACAAAATGCATTTCCGAGGCTGACCAGGTGCAGCAGAGCTGAAAGATGCTGGTGTGGAGCAGGGCTCAGCCTTGAGCCTTAACTTGGCACTGAACTCCACCAGCACCTCCAACCTGTGCTGGGAAGGCTTTGGGATTTCTTCAAAGCTGCTGCTGATCTGGGCTAAAACCTGCACCCTCTTGGTGGGGGGAGAATTGCTTTTGGGGGAAGCATGGACTCGGCCCCCCCCCCCTTGCAGGCTGCTCTGCCTTGGGGAGGTGACTCTGGGTGCTGGGGTGACATGTGGCCACGTGGCAGCCATCTGGGAAGGTGACAGCTTCTTGTCATGGGCTGCTTCCCTGTACAGCAGAGGGGGCCCGTGGGAGCTCCCGTGGCTGAGGCTGCATCCCCATCCCCTCTGCCCATCACCTCCAGCTCCAAGGGGGGGCTGTGTCCTCTGCGATCTCAGCCATCTGCTCCAGGGATCCGGGGCCTGCTGAGGGATTTAACCCAGCCCAGGGGAGGGAGAAAGACCTTGGGCATCTCTCCCCATTCCTGTCTTGGGGAGTTCTCCAGCTGCTCCAGTGACTCCCCACTCCCAGGGGGGCAGGGGTACCAGTGGTGCTCCCAGAGGGGCAGGATTTGGGGACTGACCCACATTGGAGCCTGCTGGTCACCTCCCATGCTGAGGCAGCCGGGCTGTGCCTGGATTAGCAGGTGCTAAGCTCCTTCTCAGCAACACAGCTCTGTCGCTGGGTGAGTGTCACTGCCACCAGCTATAGGGACACTGCTGTCCCTGTGAGCTGACAGCACCGAGGAGCTTTGTGGACCCTGATGCCACTTCCCCCCCTGCAGTCCCCTGCGTGGCAGAGGTTTCAGTGGCTTAGGGTGGAGTGCAGGGATAGCTGGCCATGGCCCTGGCAGGGGGTATCCCCCTCCCTGGCACCGGAGGGGCACAGGGGCCACGGCACTTGCTGCAGTCCCCCCCTGAGGAGGACGGGGTGCTGTACGTGGACTACAAGCCCCCTGCCCTGGACAGCATCCACCTGCCCCGCTGTGTCCTGTACCTGATGATGGCAGCAACACTGGTGCTGGTGGTGGCATATGCCATCGTGGGGCACCTCATCAAGGACCTGGTGCACGACTTCGCCGGTGAGTGTTACCCACAGCAGGGTCGGGCTTTGGGGTGGGCAGGGGGCCAGGGGGATCCCCCCACCCGAGACTGTGCTGTGGGAGGGCTGGTGCTGCTGACAGCTCCGTCTCTGCCCCTGCAGACTGGGCATTTGGGCCCAAGCCGGAGGAGAAGGCAGGGATGGCTGAAGGCCCCGTGCTGGAGGCAGAGTGGCTGGAGGACAACGAGGTGCTGGTGGAGCCGAAGGTGGAGGATGAAGGCAGCGGCATCCTGCCCGGCACGGACATCCCGCTGCAGCTGCTCGCTCCACGCAGCTCCATCTCCTTTGCCAACTCCCCCAAGAAGAGGTTTTTCTAGGGTCAGGGGACACCCCTGCCACCAGCAGGACCCTGCAGTCCTGCCTGACCATTGTGTCACGGTGTGGCTCTGGCCAAAGGCACTGCCCAGCCCTGGCACACAGCCTCCCCCTCCCTGCCCAGCCCTAGCGCTGCTCTCGGGGCTTCTCTTGGGCTATCACACCAATAAAGCCACTTGCCCCAGCGCTGCTCACCCCTTGGCCCAGCACAGCGTGGGGGGTGGCAGGGCTGGGTCATCCCAACCTTTGCCTGCGGTGACAGCACCCCTTGGCACAGCCATGCCACCCCTGGCCATGGGCACATGGGTGTATAAAGGGGGGTGCTTGAGGGTGCATACCCATGGTGTGGGGGCACAGCTGATGGTGGCAGGGGGCATGGACACGGGTGCACACATGCACATGGAAACATGGATACCCCTCTGGATGTGCCACGTCAGTGTGGGCACATGGGTAGGGATAGATGGATGGACAGCTGGATGCTGAGGCTGGCTGTGCCCCCACCACCCCCTCAGTGCCTTGGCACTGCTAGACCATGCTCAGTGGCATGCAGAGGTGGCCCCAAACCAGTCTTGGGGGACAAAGTACCCTGAAGCCTCACTTGGGTTCTGGATAAGGGCACTGGGCATGGGGGCTGTTTAATGGATCTGCAGCCCTTGTCTTAAACCCAGGTTGAAGCTGGATCCCTGTGCCCCCAGTCTTCTTCTCAACCCCTTGAGGAATTGCCACAGGCAGGGTGGCCCTGCCAGAGTCCACTGTCCTTCCCTGGGGTACTGGTGGCCACTCTCTGCCTCACTTTTCTTTGTGCCCTGGTGGGTGGGCACCCTGCTGTGGTCTCCCTGAGCTAACCCTGTCAGTATTTCACTCTCGACAGTATGCATGCACACACTCCCTTAGGACATGATGGGGTCCCACCTGAGATTGTCTGGGGGCAGCTGGCTCGTGCCCAGGGGAGGGCTGGGGGTGGCCTGGCATTGCCCACCCCTCTGTGCCGCCCCATCCCCATGGGATCTGCCCTAGCCCTGCCAGCTGGGATAGGGGGAGCCAGGCAGGGTGGGCGCTGCTTCACCCCATCACCCATCTGTTCTTCCACATGTGCACCCCCCCAGCCTCCTGCCTGTCTGTCCCTGCCTCTATCCACCTGCCTACCCTGGGGGTGGTCCCCAGTCCTGGGCACAGGGACATGCCTGTCCTTTGCCACTGTGCTCCCGGAGGTGGTGGCCACTGGGTGTGGTGGGGTGCCGGTGCCTGAGCCAGGGGAGTGGTACCACCTGCCAGGGGTGACAGGAGTCACGTTGCCATGGTGCGTGGTGCCACTTTGTCCTCTTGGGGCCAATAAAGGCGCTCATTGCCTTGGGTGCAGAGTGCAGGCACGATAGCAGCAGGTGACAAAAGCTCACCTCCAGGAGCAGGATCCAGACGTGCCCCAGCCCGCCGCCCAAAAATGCCGAAGCTCTTGCAGCCCCTCTCGCTCCTGCTCCTGCTCGTCCTCGCTTCCACCGCCCAGGGACAGGCTGGTAGGTGCCCCCGGTCCCTCTGTGCCCTGGGATATCTGGGGAGGTGGCCAGGCCTCCCCTCAGGCATCAGATCAGCTCCTGGGAGACCTTTCCAGTGGCACTGTCTCAGTGCTCCAACAGTAACTTTTGGGGGTAGAGCAGAAAGATCTGGAGACACCCACCTGCTGCCCCAGTGCTCCTCACTGCACTGGTGACAGGTGAGCTGTGTCGGGAGTGGCTTCCTTGGTACCCAAGGGACGCTGGGAAAGGAGGAACAGTGAGTGTCTGCCGATGTCCCATCCCCACCAGGTCCTGGGGGGGGTCCCATCCCCTGAAGGACGGAGCTCCCCCAAAGCTGTCCCCATCCCTGTCTTTTCCCTTCCCTGGCCATGCAGGCACGGGCCCCAAGGTGCTGCAGCCATGGCTCATTGGCCTCACGGCCGTCGTCGTCTTCCTCTTCGTCGTCTTCGTCGTGCTGCTCGTTAACCGGCTCTGGAGTCTCCGGAAGAAGAGGTTGGATTGGTGTGGGGGGCAGGGGGTGGTGGCCAGGGGAAAACTGCTGGAAGGTTGCCATGGGCTGGGGCAGGGTTGTCCCCGGGCACCGTCCAGCCTCTCTCCCCTCGCAGGAAGGAAAACGACAACCCGGAGACCCTGGAGACTGACAGGTACCACAGCCCGGGTGCCGCGGGGCAGCACCGGGACCCCCCCCACCGGAGCTCGGATTCTCTCGAGGGTGGCTACGTTCCGGCTGTGCCCTCGGCATGGCTGGAGGCGGCCGTGCCGCGGTGCCCTTCACGGGGCACGGCCGCGGTGCCGGTGCAGTGCCCGGCTGACCGACGATCCGTCCCTCCCGCAGGCTGGAGCGCTCCGGCCACGTCAACCCGGCAGCTGAGGACTGGGAAGAGCTGAAGGACGACAAGCAGCAGAGCAAGGCCACGGCCACATCCCTCTGAGTGCCCCCCGCACCTCTCTGCCCGCTCCGGAGCGCCTCTGACGGGCGCCGCACCCTCACCCCGTCCGCGGGGCGCGGATCCGCGCCGGGTTTCGGCGGCGGCCGCGGCCACCGTGGCACCTCCCGCCCCGCGGCCGGCCCGGCTGTGACCAAGACCCGGCGCGGATCACCCGCTCGCCGGAGCTGAGCGAGGAGGGCGGCGGCCGCGGGCGGCAGCGGGGCCTCCCCGTGCCCCCCGACCCTGGGCCGGCGGGGGTCCCGCCCGGGGGGACAACGACAGCCCCTCCCCAGATGTGCCCACTAAAGGTTTCCCCAGCCTACCCCGGCGTCAAGCGTGTCGTGTCACCGTGCGGGGAGGGGGCTGTCCGGCACCCCTGGGTGCCACTCGGGCAGGGGACAATGGCAAGTTCCAAGCTGCCAGACCCCGGCGACCTCGGCAGGGCGGGAGGGGCTCTCCGGCCACATCGCTGCCAGACCAGCCCGGACCGAGGGGTGGGCACCGAGGGGACACGGGGGGTGGGGGGCCTCGCCCTGAGGCTGTCCCGAGCAGCGCTTGGGGACAGGGACCGTGGGCAGCGCGGGGGTGAAGCGCAGCTTCGGCCAACGCCGATCTACGGGTGACGACAGCGGCGTCACTCCGCCAGGCGGTGACGTCACGTGCACGAGGTGGTGACGTCCCGTGGCCAAGGTCTGAAGCAGAGGAAGCGGCAGCAGCTCCGAACTCCCACGTGAAGCGCGGCTGCCCCCGCCCATGTCCTGTCCCCACATGTCCCCGCCGCCTGCGGCCGGGGCTGCGCGCTGCGGGCTCCCGGCTCCGCCACCCGGCCCCGCCGGGCCAAGGGCGGCCACGGCTGCGGCTCCCCCCGCGGGGTGCTGGGTGTCCCTGCGGGGCAGGGCTCCGCAATCCCCAGTGCCCCCCGTGCCCTCCTCCTCCGCCGGGACACCCGTGTTCTCCCCGCTTGGGCACCGTGCCTCAGTTCCCCCGGGGCAGCGAAGTAAGGGCGGAGGCGAGCTGGAGTTGAAGCATAGCTTGTTTAATTTTTATACATTTTTTTTTTTGTCTTTTTTTTTGTTTTCATTTTTTAATATTTTTTTTGTGTGTCAGTTTTTTCTTTTTTGTTTTTTTCTTCTTTTTTGTCTCTTTTTTCTCTTTTTTGCATAGGGGAGGGGGGGAACAACAACAACAACAGAAGAAAAAAAAAAAACAACGGGAAGAAAAACAAAACAAAACAAAACAAAATAAACAAAACAAAAAAGAAAACCAAAAAAAAACACCCCAAAATCCGTATCAGGGTCAGTAAGTGTATGTAGGCAGGAGCGGCGCTATCGGTAATGGCTGCGTACAATGGTATAATCAAATATCGTGAAGCACCAGGGAGGCGAGCGGGGGCTCGGGGGGGTCATGCGGGGCCAGGGGGCGCGGGGGGCGCGGGGGGCCCGGCCCCGGCTCGCGGCCCTGGTGCGCTCGCGGTGTGTATCGGCTGCGGCAAAGCGAAAGCGAGAATCCGGCGAACGAGTAAAATATAACTGCGGGGAGGGGGCACCCCCGGCCCCCGGGGCAGCGGGGACCCCCCGAAAAGGCGGGCGGGCAGCCGGCGGCGCGGAGGCACTGCGGCGGGATTTTTGGTTTGGGTAAGAGGCGCGGTCCGGCCGGCTGCCGCCTCGGCGCCTTTTTGGGGCGGTTTCTGTCCTTTTGCCGCTCTCTGCCCAGGGGTGGGATTTCTCCCAAGCCCGGCTCCACCTCCCGCCCGCCCCCGGGCATCGCGCGGGACGCCCAGCGGGGCACGCGGGTGCCCAGAGCGGCACCCATGGACCGGGGCACCCCTGGGCATCGCCTGGGGCACCCGGAGGGGCATTGGTGGGTATTGCTCGAGGCACCCTGCGGGGCACCCGTGAGCACCACCTGGGGCACCCAGAGAGGCCCCCGTGGGCATCACCTGGGGTGCCAGGGGACACCCAGAGGGGCATCATCTGGAACACCCGTGGGACCCCCATGGGCACCAGCTGGGGCACCCGCGGCTATCACCTGGAGCACCCACAGTGATACCCGCGGGCACCGCACAGGGCACCCAGAGGGTCTCTCCCAGGGCACCCATCACCGGGGGCACCCATCCCAGCCGGTGGCGGGATACCCGGGGTAGGGCAGAAAGCAGCAAATTCCAAACTCCGAGTACAAAAAAACCAACCAAAACAAAACAAAACAACAACCAAAAAAAAAAAAAAAAAAAAACAAAAAAAACAAAAAAACCCAAAAAAAAAAAAAACCAAAAAAAACCAAAAAAAACCCAGAACCAAAGAAAAACCAAAATAAAAAAAAAGAAGAAAAAGCCCAAACCCCACCAAACAAGACATATATATATATATATATATATATATATATGAGATTTTATATATATATATTCCTTTGCGACTTAAAGTACCTTAACTGTGTGGGGGCCCGCGCCCTCCCCCGGCCCTGCAGCCCCATATATATATATGTGGAGATATATATATATATAGATATATATATATATATATGTACAGGTTATTTGTTTTATTTATAGGTCACAAGGACTATTTTAATTAATTTTTTAAGCCGACGAGCCCGACTAAAAACCCTCTAGGAGAGACTGTAGTGCATGAAACCCCCGTGGTGATTGTCGAGCGGAGCCCCCTCGTATCCCCATCCTGCGGGGGACCCCCCCAGAGCTTCCCCAGGGATGGGGTGCTCACCCCGCCTTTGAGCTCACCCCGACCGTGGCCATCGAGGCCGCCAGAAGATAAAAAAAAAGAAGGGAGAATGATTAAAAAAATAGAAATAATAAAAATGAGTGGTGTCCCCCTCCCCCGCGGAGGGACCGGGGGTGTTGCATATTCCCTTTGGGCAGAGCCGGGGGTGCGGCCCCGGGGGTGTCGGGGGAGCAGTGCAAAGACCCCGGGGCACGGGGGGCTCCCGGCCCCGCAAGGGGAAGCCCCGGCACGCCCCCCCAGTGCCGCCCTAGGGGCTGGGGGGCGTCGAGTTGATTCTTTTTTGCCTTTTAAAATTTAGTTTAAGGTGCTTTTCTTGCCGAGGGCGGGTTTTGGGGGGCTGCGACCGCAGCCCGACCGGACTTGCAGCCG
Source organism: Onychostruthus taczanowskii (assembly GCF_017590055.1). Classification (NCBI taxonomy): domain Eukaryota; kingdom Metazoa; phylum Chordata; class Aves; order Passeriformes; family Passeridae; genus Onychostruthus; species Onychostruthus taczanowskii. The sequence goes on along the minus strand of NW_024497630.1, from coordinate 963,877 downwards.
GCCCGGGGTGGGGAGGCAGCAAAGAGGGGGCAGGGGACGACCCCCGCGGGGACAGGGGGCTCCGGGGCTTGCTCGGGGCGGGGGGGCCCAGGCCCGAGGGGCGCCAGCGCCCCTCGCCTCCCCGGGGCTGACCGAAGGGGCTGCCCCGGTGCCCCCCGCTCCCTCCCTCCGCTGTCACTGTCACCGTTTAAAAATGCTTTTTTTTTTTTTTTTTAATTTTTTTTTTTTTTTTGGCCCCCCCGGACGCCGCCCCCACTCCCTCCTTGCATTGTCCTTGCAGAAATCAATACTGCACCTTGCATAAAGAAGCGTCTCCCAAGGCTCCCCCGAGGGTCTGGGACCCTCAAACCAGCCTCAACTGTGGGCGAAACCCGGCGGGACGCGACCACCCCGTCACCCCCCACTAATACTTTTGGACACCAAAAAAAAAAAAAAGAAAAAAAAGAAAACAAAAAAACAAAACCAAAACAAACAAACAAAAATTAAAAACTGTTGACGACGACGTTTCTTCATGCCCGAGCAGCAGCGATGCCGGTGCCACCCGCCCACCGCTGTCACAACCCGCGTCAGCTCTCAGCCGCAGGGAGCTCGGGGGTCTCCAGCCGGCGGAACGCTGGGGTTTTAAGGCAAATTCAGGGTTTTTAGGGGGTGTCGGGCCCCTGCTCGGCAGCGGGCACAGCAGGGAGAGGCGGCAAGAAGGCACCTCCTGCCGCTCCCTGCCGCGCCGGCCGGACCCCGGGGATGAAGCCGATGGGGTGGAGGTGGGGGGAGGCTGTGACCCCCCGACACCAGCCCGGGGTGGGGGGCACAGCTACATTCACACGGTTCCATTCCTGTCACGGGAGCAGCCGGGCTCAGCCCTCCCGGCCCTGCGGCCCGCTGAAAACCAATTAAAAAGTGGGGGTCCCCTAAGGGGGAGCGGGGGCAGCCTTGGCCCGCCCCGGGATCGGCCCTGCGGGTTTGCAGCCCCGCTCCTCCCGCACGGAGCCCAGCACACCCCGGCCAGTCCTGCCGCGCCCGGACACCGCGACCCCCCGACTTCTGCGGGGCCTCTGGCCCGGGGGTCCCTGCCGCCTCCCGCCTCGCTGCCTTTGGTTGCTGGAAGCAGAAAAAACAAATCAAAACCCCCCAAAAGGGAAGGAAAACAAAGAAAAGAGAGGCAAAGCAAAGGGGCGGCCGCCCCCCCGGCCGGCCCCTCCCACAGCTATTGCATATTCCGGTGTGTTGGCGCAGAGGATGCATCGGTATTACCAACTGGAAGACGTTTCTGAGGGGGAAAATCGGTTAAAAAAGAAGAAGAATAGAGAGAAAAAGGGACTTTTCCGGCCGAGAAGAAGCCATGCAGGAGGCGAGGGGGGGGCAGCGGCCCCCGGCCCCCCCGGCCCCCCGGGAGCCCCGGGCATGCAGCGACTCCCTCGCACTGATATCGGGTCCAGTAATACTTAGGCTTCGAAGGCAAGGCACATCATGTGGTATAAAATTTCGTGCAAATTAGGAAAACATGGATTTTTTTTTTCTTGTGTGGTTTTTTTTAAGGATTTTTTTTCTCTTTTATACAGATTTTTTTTGTTGTTTTTTTTCCTCTTTTTTTTTTTTCTCTTTTGCTGAAGGGGAAGGTAGAGCCGGTTAATAAGAGTCTGCCATGCACAGCATCAGCCAGCCGCGGCTGGGTTGAGCCAGGTCACCAGATCCTGTTAAAGCACCATGCAGTTTATTTGTCTTTTTTTTTTTTTTTTTGTCTTTTTGTCTTTTTTTTAATGTGTTTCTTTTCTCAGATCTTTAAAAAAAAACAACAGGTTTCCCTCTCCGCCAAGCGCTTTTTTTGTTGTTTTTTCTTTTCTTTTTTTTTTCTTTTTTTCTTTTCTTTTCTTTTTTCTTTTTTTTTTTTTGGTGGGTTTTCTCCTTTTCTTGTCCTTTTTTATTATTTTTCTGTCTCCCGGGATTTCCTGCGTCAGCCCTTTCCCCGGTGTCTCGTTGTGCCGTCCCGGGGGGTGGGAAGCGGGGGGAAGCGGGGGGGAAGCAGGGGCCGGTGGGATGGGGGATGCGATGCCGGCGCTCCTCGGGGCGGCTCTGGGTGCCACGGGATGGGGCCAGGCGGGTGGCGACGGTGGCCTCGGTGACATCCCCAGCTCCTGGACATCCCACGGTGGCTTCTCTCCATCACCACCCTTCGGGTGTCCCCTGGGCCGAAGATCCTTTGGGGACCAGTCTCCTCATCTCGCTGGCGACCTTCGAGGCACCTTCGTCCTCTTCCTCCTCCTCGCCTCGGCCGTCGCGGGGGTTCCTCTGCTCTAAGGCACTGCCACGTCCCTGCGTCCCCTTCCCGGCCACGCTGTCCCCGCACGGGACGGGGACGGCCAAGCGCTTCCTCCCGCGCTGCCCCGGCCGGGGGCTCCTCCGGGAGGGCCGGGGCCCCTCCCCGCCGCAGTTCAGGCACTTGACGCGGGGCCGGGGGCTCCGGGGGACGCCGGGGGACTCTGGGGACTCCGAGGGGCTCCGGGGGGCTGGCTCTGCCCTCGCCGTCGCTCGGGCGTCTTTGCTCCATCCTTTTGTATCCAAAAAAAAAAAAAAAAAAAACCAAAAAAACCCAAAAAAAAAAAAAAAACCAAAAAAACCAAACCCAAAAAAACAAAACCACCGAACCCAAAAACCCCAAACCAGCCGTCCCGGCAAGCCGGTGCCGGGGACTCCACCTCCTCCTCCTCCTCTTCCTCCTTTTTTTGTGATTTTGTTTTCTTTTCTCTTCTTCTTTTTCCTTTTTTTTTTTTTTTTTTTTTGATGATTCCCTCTTAAAAGTGCATTTCCTACAAAATGTGCAACACGAGCGCACCCTGCCTCCCACCTGGTACCTGTCCACAGGAATGCATAGCTCAAACACACGGACGCACGCCCCCTCCCCCCCAGCCCCGCGGACCCCCCGGGCGCGAGGACATGCCGGGTGACACAGGGACACGGGTGGGGACACCGGCGCCGGCTCGGGGGAGGAACGCGACCAGAGAGATGGTGACCGTGCCTCGGCGCGACGGTGGCCGCCGGGCTGCGACAGTCCCCGTGCCGTGTCCCCGATGGAATCGGGGTGCCACCGCCGCTGTGGCGTTTGGGGCAGAGGTGGGAGCGTCCCGACACCGTGTCCGCAAGGGAACCGAGGTGCCACCGCCGCCGCGACCATCTCTGGCCGTGCCCATACACCATCTGTGGTCACAAGCCCCCTGTGCCACCCGCTCGAACCACTGTGCCACCGCACAACCGTCACCGTGCCACCGCAGCACGATGCCACCGGCCCCGGGGCGCTCGCGCAGCACGGAGCGTCACCCGCCCGACCGCGAGCGCGCCCGCTCCGCGGGGCCGCGGCACGGGAGGGGTTCCCCACCCAGCCCCGGGAACCCCCGACAGTCTGGGGCCGGGGGGGTCGGCGGGGAAGGTTTTGATCTTTTTTACTCACATAGAGGCAAGAACGAGAGTCAAAGCCGTTTGCATATTCGGCGAGCGGCCGGCGGGGCTCGGCGCCGCGGCCCTGCAGCCGCTCCGGGAGGCATTGCTGGCACCGCTTGTGTCAGGTCTCAGCGCGGCGCCGGCCCACGGGGTAAATTATAGTGTTTTTTTCTTTTTTTTTTTTTTTTTTTTTTCTTTTTTTTCCTGTTTCTTTGTTTTCTGGCGCATCGCCGGGGTGGGGGGAAAGGTCCTCCAGGGATGGGTTGTTGGTTTGTTTGTTTTTTGTTTGTGGGGTTTTTTTCTTTTTTTCCATTTTAAAACAGTTTGACCCTTTTCCTTCTTCCTTTCCCTTGCTCTTTCCTTCGGGTGTGGGTTTTACTTGTCGTCGTCGTCGTCGTCGTCATGAGGCCGCACTCTCCGTCGTCACCGCAAGGCTGGGCCTGGTGCTCGGGGACGGGGATGTTCCTCTGGGGGTGCCTAAAGCAGAGGAGAAGGGAGGCGAAGGGGCGGCACGGCGGCGGTTATCCCAGGTACCAGGACTGTCGGGAGAGAGGAGAGAGGCCCGCGTTAGTGCTCTGCCCCCGGAGCTGCCCCGTCCTCCCGCCGGTCCCGGTCCCCAGAGCCCGAGCCTGTTTCCCCTGCGCGGTCCCTGCGCGGTCCCTGCGCTGTCCCTGCGCTCTCCCTGCTCGGCGCACGGGGCTGCTGTCCCCACTCCTACGCTGAGTTTGTCCGTCCTCCGCACCGCGGCCGCCCGCGTTCCCCTGGGGCCGGTCCCTCTGCACCCTCACGGCAAAGGGCGGCTCTGCCCAGTGCCGCCCGGGGACAGGTAGGGGGGGCACGGCTAGGGACCCCGAGGTGGCCCCCTGCCACCCTCCCATTGTTTCCCCCCAGCCCCAAGTTCAAGTTCATTCCCGATTACCTCATGTCTGGTTTCCGTTGGAAACGAGACAGCTCGGGGCCGCTGCTTCCCTTAACCCTTCCAGGCCCCGCCACATATGACCAGAGCATGGCAGGTCTCAGCTGCCCCTTCTGGGACACCACCTCCTTCTCCCGTGCCTCAGTTTCCCCAGGCAGAGCATCCTCGAGCCCTGGGGAGCCTCCCGGAGCATGACTAGGGACACCTATTCACAGGGACCCTGGGGGTCCTGGGACTGAGAGTGGCTCTGACCCCTATCTCTGGACAGGGACTCTGGCCCCCTGCTCCTCAAAGGTTCTCCTGGTGCTGCCCCAGGTCTCCACTTTAGGGACCCAAGGCCCTTGGGGTGCTGCCCACCCCATGTGCAGGATGGGGAAACTGAGGCAGGGTGGGGGTTGTGATCAGAGCCGGGTCCCCCGTGTTTTTCCTCTGGAACGGCACAGCACCCTTGGGTGTCCCAGCTCATGGTTCCCAAATCTCACAGCCTGGCACAGCACAGCACCCCCAGGTACCCTGTATCACTGCTCACAGCCCCCAAGGCCACACCCCAGCACAGCACAGCACACCTTGAGGACCCCCCTCAACCAGGACAGCACCCCAGGGTGCCCCAACATGGCACCGTCCACACCCCATTCCTTTGTCCTGTCATCTGTGTCACCTGCCAGGCAGGACTGCAGCTGCCCCTGCAGGGAATGCTGAGGCCAGACCACTCATGTCACAAGTGAGCCCAGGAGCTGCCACCCCTGTCCTGGCACTGTGGTACTGCCTGTAGCACCAGTGCCAGCTCCAGAATCCAGGACTAATGGAAAGCCCCTGGAAAGGCACACACGACCTCCCGCTGCAGCCGGAGCGGCCATGGGCACAGCCGAGGGTGAGCAGTGCCCCTGCCCACACAGAGAGGGACCCATGGCCCTGGTGCTGCTCCTTTGGGGATGTTCTGGGCACCTAGGCAGTGTGGTGCCAGGTGGTGCCAGGCAGGACGCAGCCAGAGCACGGCAGTGACCTCCCTCTATGATGGAGGACTCGTGGTGGCCCTGAGCCACCAGCAGTGCCCAAAGCCCTGGCACCGGGTGCCTGTAGCGAGGATGTCACGGCAGCAATGCCCGTGGGCCACAGCAGTGATGCCAGGCAGTGATGCTTACAGCAGCAAAGCTGGCAGTGGCAGTGCCAGAGCCGCAACGCCATAGTGGTGATGCCCATGGTGGCATTGCACATGGAAATAACCCCACAATGGTGACGTACACAGCAGTGGTGCCCCAAGTGGCACTGCCCACAGCAGCAACACTCATGGCAGTGATGGCATGGCAGGGACGTCCACAACAGCAATGTCTGCAGTGGCCACGCCAGTGGTGGCAATGCCCACAGTGGTGATGCCACTGCTGTGGTGATACTCCTCGTGGCCTCAGACATGGTGGCAAGGCCACAGCAGTGATGGCCACAGAGGTTACATCCACAACAGCAATGTCCCACAGCAGTGATGCCACAGTGGCGATACCCACGGTAGTGCCCACAGGAGCAATAAACATGGCAGCAATGCCACGGCAGTGATGCCATGGTGGCAAGGCCCACGGCAGTGATGCCATGGTGGCAATGCCCTCAGCAGCGATGCCATGGCAGTGATGCCACAGCAGTGATGCTACGTCAGGGGCACCACGGCGGGGAGCCCAGATCAGCAATGTCACGTCAGCGACAGCCACAATGGCAATGCCAGCACCGGCCATGCCCACGGTGATGCCATGGCGAGGGTGCCCGGGGCGAGGGCAGGAGGGTCCCCCCAGCAGCATCCCCGCTCTCACCTGTGCCTGATAGATACTCCCAGGATCCCTTGGTCCTAATCCCACGAAGGAACGGTTCGCAGGGGGCGTGCCTGGTGCAGAGTAGGCTGGGGAACAAATGAGAGCTCATTAACGGGGCTGCGGGTGGCACTGCCATTGTCCCCCCAGGGGCCAGGCCCGGCCCTCTCCCTGGCACTGCTGGGACGGAGCTCCCTGGCACCCGGTGCTGGCGACCAGGAGACGTCCCTGGCTGTGACCTGATGGCAGATGAATGGAGCCCAGGGGTGCTGCACCCAGGGCGCTGTGCTCGGTACCACCCCTGCTTCGGGGCGATGACTGAGGCTGGAGGGGCGAGGTGCCCCGGGGTGCAGGCGCAGATGGTGCCCCTGGCTGTGCCTGCGCTGTGGCTCCCGGAGCTGAGCTGCCACGGCGAGAACAATGGCAGCCACCAGTTCCACTTGGCCACGTCACCCTGCTGCCACCTCCATCCCTCAGCTGGGGATCCAGCAGTGGAACTTCCAGCCCTGCTGAGCTTCTGCGTTCAGCCCTGCTGGAAGCAGAGTGCTGCCAAGGGGAATGGGGGATTTGTAGCCAGCTGCACCCCTTGGGGACAGCCAGTGTCCTCCTAATGCATCCTGCCCTGAGCCTGCAGGAACTTGCACTCTTCTGTCCCTCCCCAAGGCTGTGATGCCTTATCAGCCAGGCTATCCCATGCTGTCCCCTCCAGATTGTCCAGGCTTTGGCTTCTGCATGCCATGGGATCACCACACCTGCTGACCAGCTGCTGCAATCAGCCATGGCCCATTACCCAGGGACAATGGCTCGATCAGGTAGGGCTTGGCTGTGTGGAGACATGGCAGACACCTGGGGTACCAGGATGGGAAAAGGAACAGGAACAACCCCCTCACAGAGTGTGGCGATGGCACAGTGTCCCACCACTGCAGCACACACCCCTGTGCCATTCTGGGGTGACACCAGCTCCCCTCTGGCTATTGAGTCCAGCATCCAAAACCCTCCTGGACAAGGCACTTATGGCCCCTGAGGTGGAGGGGATGGCAAAGAATTTGTCAGCCACCTTGCTGACAAACTTCCAGGGCTCTGGGAGACCCGCGCACAGTCCCTGCTCTAGTGTCACCTCACACCCCCAACAAGATCAGAATCCCCGGCGCCAAGAACCCCCATGGCAGCATGAGTATGACAGCCTACACAACACACCAGGCACACTGTCCCTAGTCCCAGTGCCACCCGCGTGCCAGCTGCTCCCCATTCCCGGCAGCACGGCCACCACCATGGTGGGATAAACAGACACGGAGAGGCCATGGCCTCCCCCACAGCACTGCTCACACCGAGGGTCTGGGCAGGACTCTGCTTTGGAGAGCCCTGCCGTGGCTCCACTCATGCTCAGAGGGACAAGGGGCCCGAGCTGGTCCCCAGGACCAGCACACAACCCCTTGGCTCAGCGGCCCCAGCGGCCACCTGCCCAAACCCTGTCCGCTCCGACCTGCCTGAGACCCAGCAAACTCATGGCGTGCCAGCTGCCGCCCTCTCCCCGGCTGCGGGGAGGCCACCTCCGCCAACATCCCCCCAGCACCGGGACAGGGGGACCCCCTGGGGGGCTGTGAGAGGAGGGGGCCAGCCGGGCCGGGGAGCAGGGTGGGCGCCGCGGGTGCTTACTGGGTGATGTCGGCGAGGTCGTCCCTCCCTCGGAAGTTGTCGTGGTGGATTTGGTGTCAGGAGAGACGGCCAAGCGGGGCATGCCGGGGGGAGGTGGCGGCGCCAGCATCTGCGTGGGCAGGTAGTGGCTGGGCACTTTCACTTGACCACTTCCATTTAACTGGGGACAACACAGACAAAAAACAAACAGCACAAGCCATTAGGATGCACGCGCACACCAGCATGGCTGGGGAGCCCCGGGGACACCCTCGGCACAGGCACGGGGTGTCCCTCACTGCAGACATGAGTTTGGTGGGTCTCAGAGCAGCCCTGAACGGTCGGCGCTGGCAGCAGGCACAAAATGACGGCGGGACAGGAGGGTTTGGGGGGCTGTGGAGGCCATGCTCTGCGGGGACCATGACCCAGAGTGGCGCACGCTGCAGCTGGGACCCCTCTCTACAGTGACAGGAGGGTCTCTGAAGCAGTCCCTGGAGGGGTAGGGACACCCAGAGCCTCCAAAGGCTCCTGCACCAGTGCTCCCTGCCCAACCTGGCCGTTGCTCCTGATCTGGTGTCCATCAGCCCAGCACTGAGCCACTGCTCAGGGGAACAGTGGCCATGTTCCTCACCCTGGCATCAGCCCCTGATGGTGAGGGGAAACAGCCAAGTGGTGGGCAGAGGTCAAAGGGGCTCCCCAAGAGTTCTGCATCTGGGAGGACAAAGGGGGACACAGGACAGTATGAGAGCAGGAACACCCCCAGGCTCTGGCTTTGGATATGAAGGGTGCCCTTCATGGGGTGTGTAAGGCACTGGTGGTGCACGCTGTGTCATGTGTTGTGGGTTCTGGGTGTATGGGGTGATGGTTTGGCTGCTGCACGCACTGGGTGCTGCATGTGCATGGTGCTGGTTACAGAGATTGGTGATGGGGGCACGGGGTGTGGGGTGATGGCTGTGTGGGGTTCCACGTCTGTGGGGTGCACTGGGTGCATGGGGGTGCAGGGCACTGTGGCAAGGGAAGGCCCACAGCAGTATAGTGTGGCTCTGTGCTGGGACACTGAGGACACGGGTACAGCTCCAGAGGAGCTGATGGGTCACCCGTGGGCTCTGCAGGTGGATGGGGCATGTCAAGCCCATCACTCTCCCGGACACGCTGGCAGACAGTGACTCCAGGAGATGGTCACACACCCTTGGCAGATACCTTGCTCCCCGCAACACCCCAACACCGGCTGACGGCTCAGCCCCAGCACCCCAACACCCGCAGTGCCCCGTGCTGGGCCGGGGCACAGCACCTCCATCGCCGAAACACGAGGTGCCAACACGGAACAGGCGCAGCAGCGCTCCCGAACCAACGCACGGCACGGCTGGAGCTCAGCCCCAGAGAACATCCCGCCGGTGCCACCGGAAGACCCCGACCCCCCCGTGCGGCGGCAGAGGTGATGGCGGCGGCGCCGGTCCAGGGGACTCTCCTCGGGCAGCCCGGCTGGCAGCAGCCCCCGGTGCCCACGGACAAGGCTGCGTCCTTACCGGTCCGGGCTGCTGGTTGGACGGGTCGCAGGCCAGCGAGACGAGATCTTTGAGCGGGTCCTGCGGGTTGAGATGAGGCGGGTACCGGATGGCCGTGTGCGGGAAGTAGGTGGAGGCCGTCTGGGGAAGGATGGAAGTGGTGGGGAAATGCAGCGCAGACGATGGGTGCGGGCTTCGGGCGATACCTGCGGGCGACAGCAAAAGGGGACACGCACCTGTGTCACTAGCTAGTGGCTGCCCCAGCCCCCGACCCCTCAGCGCTCACTCTGTGCCTCGGTTTCCCTGGCAGGACACTCACCACTGTGCACAGCGATGACGGGACGGTGGTGCTGCGTGAAGCTGCTCAGCCGGGGCGAGGAGTCCTGGGGTGATGGGCTGTTGAAGGGGGACTTGTCCATCTCTGTCTTCTTCACAGTGGGGGAGATGCCTGGGGAAAGCAGGGTGAAACGTCAGGACCTGCCATGGGACCCCAAATCCCATGGCTGCTGCCATCTCAGTGCAGTGTTGGGAGAGCTCATTCTGGGGGCAGGGGGCACCCCCGGGGTCAGGGTGGGCATGGGGAGGGTGGCGCTGTGAGCATGTGTGTGTGCTGGCAGGAGGGTGGGCACCTCTGGGGGCACACCTGTGTGCACGAATGTGTGTGCATGTGTGTATGTGCCAGCACAGCTCTGTACCTGTGTGTGTACATGCACAGCCGTGCACAGGCGTGTGCTCCTGCAGGTGTGTGCATGCGGGTGCACACAGTTCTGTGCCTGTGTGTCCGACCCTCGTGGCAGAAGTGGGTGCCCTCACAGATGCCACTGTGGCTCTGCAGCCCCTACATGGCACCCACCTCCCCTGGCACATGGGGCTGGGGGCTACAGGAGCTCCTGGGGAGGCAGAGAGGTACCAGCATGGGGGTGACCACCCGAGAGAACCCTGGCAGCAGTGGCTGCCCAGGTCCCCGAGGCCACCCCAGGGCATGGGGCTGAGCGGGGGGGTGGCAGGCACATTAATCCCCTGCCGCCGTGGCTTTAGCTCTGGCCATTTGGCCCGGGCCTGGTAATGGGTTTAGCCCTTTCTCAGTCAGGCGTTAGGAGGATTTCCCAGAACATCCCGTACAGGATTGCCAAGCCCCCCTCCCCGCCGCCAAGGCTGAGCCCCCCCGCCAGGCACCCTCACCCCTGCCCGGGTCAGGCCACCAGCAGGGGACAGATGCCCTGGCACAGCTCCCTCCTGCCTCCATGCACCATTTCGGGGAGGGGGCTGCACCTTCCCCAAGACCCCCCTGCACCAGCCCCATGGGGCAGGATGAGGTACAGTCCCTGCACACAAGGGACACAGTTTGGGGGCTGGATCTGCATCCCCCAAACCTCCTTTCAACAGGATTGGTGCCTCCAGCCCCCTGGCCAGGCACCCCAGGCTCTGGCAGGGCTAGGGGGGTGGTGTGTAGCCCACCCTGCTGCTGGGGGAGGCAGGAGAAGAGACAAGGGAAGAGGAAGAGGAGCAGCTTCTTTGCCTGCACCTCGGGGTGTGGGAGCTGCTGTGCCAGCCCTGCAGCATCGCTTTAATTAGCCCAGCCCCCCCTTTCTTAATGAACAGCTAATTGGGGCTTGTCTAGACAGGAAAGGGAAAAAAACCACCAAGCCAGAAAGCTGTCCACAGTGATGTGGGGCTGGGGGAGCTGACTTGGGGCTGGGAGAGACTGGTGTGGGGCTGCCAGAGCAGGCATGGGGCTGGAGGCTGGGGTGGCCCTACAGAGAGAACCCGTGTTGAAGTGGGGGTCCCTGTAGCAACACCACAGTCCCCACAGAGCCCTACCCAAAGTGGGAGGCCACAGCCACACCTGGGCACCTATGGAAAGCCTGTGCCTACATCAGGGGGGTTTGACAGCAACCCCACAGGCCCCATGGAAAAGCAGCAGGGATTGTTTTGGGGGACTTGAGGGTGGCACCACAGCCCCCACAGCCAGTGTGTCCTGACCTTAAGGCCCATAGGGACACTGGGGCATGGACAGTGCCCAGATGGTCACATGGGATGGTAGTGGTTTGCAGAATTCTGAGAGCAGGATGGGGGCCCCAGGACACTGGTAAGGAGGTGGCACCTACCCCCTTCCATGTCTTCTGTCCAGTTGCGGCTGCTGCTGGTGGGGGAGTTGGAGGAGGTGTAGTACTCGCCCCCAGGGCTGGTGTCAATGTCATCCTCCATGGACCCCGACTTGTGCCGTTTGCTCCTGGGGACAGGGAAGAGTCACAGAATCATGGAATGGTTTGGGTTGGAAAGGACCTTAAAGCTCATCCCATTCCACCCCCTGCCATGGGCAGGGACACCTTCCACTGTCCCAGGCTGCTCCAAGCCCTTTCCAATCTGGCCTGGGACACTTCCAGGGATCCAGAAACAGCCACAGCTGCTCTGGGCACCCTGTGCCAGGGCCTGCCCACCCTCACAGGGAAGTGAACCCATCTAGCCCTGCCCTCTGGCAGTGGGAAGCCATTCCCCCTTGTCCTGGCAGTCCATCCCTTGTCCAAGCTTCCCCTCCAACTCTCTTGGAGCCCCTTTAAGCATAGGAAGGGGCTCTGAGCTCTCCCTGGAGTTTTCTCCAGGCTGAACAGCCCCAGCTCTCCCAGCCTGTCATGGGTCAGTGCCAGCCCGTGGCAGGACCTGGCTGCCCCTCGCCTTCTCCACGGCCGTGCTTGGGCTGGCCCTGGCACCACCCTGGCGCAGCCCCGGTGGCACCTACCCGCTGGAGGAGGTGCTGGGCAGTGTCCTCCTCATGCCGGTGCTGGAGGGGTTCAGGTCATAGGCCAGGTGGCCCTGCAGCTCCCCCAGGGAGAAGTTTGGCCCTGTGCCCGTCACCACCGGTGCTGCAGGGAGAGAGGGGGGTCACTGGGGCTCGGTGGGGAGGGGAGCCCCAACCCACTGTGGGATGGGGGGGCTGTTGGGACACTGCTGTGCCCAAGCAGCCAAGGGTTGGGCTGTGGCATCACAGTCACACTCACTTCGGGACACCTGGATGAGCTCGGTGACACTGAACACCCCCGAGGTGACGAAGCTTTCCTGGAAGTCTGTCGAATCTGTGTGGGAGAGAGGAGGGTGTGCTGAGGGGGCAACAGGACCACCCCACCCATCCTGCACTGCCTTGTGGCGATGCTTGAGGGCACCCCAAATCCCATCTGTCCCCCTCGTTAGCGTCCAGTCCCTGCTCCAGCAAGACACCACCCCAATTGGTTCTCTCTGCTGAAGATGCCCTGGACCTGCTCAGTGCCTCAGTTTCCCTGTGGCTGAGAGTGCTGGCAGGGCTTGAGGCTTCACCCCCACCTCCATGGCAGCTGCTGCCCCCAAGGCTATGCCCAGCTCGTTGCAGGGGCCACGCAGCATGACTTTGTCATGGGCTCCCCACCCCTGCCATGACAGGGACCCTGGGGACAGTCTGGGGTGTCCCTTGTCCTTTGCCCAAGCCCTGCCCTCTGCACTCACCCAGCGTGATGGGTTTGCTGTCCTCCTGGTCCGAGCCAATGCCTGTCCGGGGGCTGCTGCTCTGCTCTGCATCTGCAAGAGGCAAAGCCCAGGGTGAGCCCCCCATGCCAGTGGCAGCCTTTGTGCCAGTGTGAGCCAGGGTTGCCACCAGCTGACTGCCCCTCCATTTCCATGCTGGGGGAAACTGAGGCATAGGCTGCCCAGCAGCTCTCACCACACAGCAGGGCCACCACCAAGCTGGCATGTCCCCAGCCACTGAGCAACAGTCACCAACCAGCCCCCCTTGCCCTCCCTGCCAGCGACAGGAGCAGGGACAGCGCCACATGCAGGATCTGGGCACTGCTCCCCGCAGCAGGGGAACCCCAGGGCAGGGCTGGGTGATGGTCACCTGGCCCTGCTCCTGCCTCCTCTCCTCTCTGCAGCCACAGCTGTGACCCAGTGCTGCCCCAACAGGCAGTGTCAGCGCAGCATGGCACAACCTGTGGCACCTTGTCCTGCCTCTGCTCAGCTCCTGGAGGGCAGCAGGTCTTGGGACAGCACCTGCTCTGACTCCTGGAGCCCTGTCCAGCCCTGCTCCCTCTTGGCTAAAAATATCCTGGCTCAGACGCTGAGCTCAGCAGCCCTGGCACAGCCTGGCACAGCCCAGACCCTGCAGTCAGGAGCATCCTTCCTCACCTGGCTGCTCCCAAAGCCTCTCCATAACTTCTGCCACATATTTCTCCCCCATACTCCTTCTTCCCCCTGTTTCTCCATTCTCCTCCTCCTCCTCCCACCCCCTGGCTCCGGCATTTCTCTCTGGCAGCCTTGGCAGATGTCAGGAAAGGGCTGAGACAATCCAAAAACACCAACAAAACCACGCAGCTGCAACTGCCAGCCCATGTGCCTGCCTTGGGATTTTTCCCTTTCTCCCTGTCTTTCTCCTCCTTTTTCTTCCCTCAAGTCCCTTGCACTCACATGTGGCTCCCAGACTGGTTATCCTTGGCTGGGCAAGTTATCCATGTGGGCTCCATGCTACCCCTCACCCTGACACCCCTGTTGTGCTGCCCACCAGGTAGGCTGTCCATGGGGACAGTGGGGCTGTGCCACCTTCCAGCCTGACACCCCCCTGTGCCCACATCCCCCGGGACTGCTCAAGGCCGATGCCAAATCAGCCATTTTGTCTCACGGCCCAGCTGCCACCATCCCCTCCACACATCCCGTGCCAGCCTGGCACCACGCTGGCAGCACCATGGCATCCTGCCCTGATGCCGCTCACCACCACCAGACGCCCCGTGCCCGCACCCCAGGCTCCCGCCAGGCAGCCATTTTAGGGAGCAGAAACTCCCCCTGGAGACGGGTGCAGGGTTTTTTCCTTCCCTTCTCTCCATTTCTCTTTTTCTAGCTCTATTCCCCCATTTTGAAGCGGCTGCGTGCCCAAGTACTGGGGTGTGGGTGGTGGGAGCGAGCGGGGCACAAACCAGCCGGGATGGGGGAGTGGCTGGGGACCCCCCCGCGCATCCACGGGCACCGCGTGGCCGGACACGGCCCCTCCTCGCCTCTAAAAACAACAAATCTGGCGGCGGCTCTGGAAGTGGTTAGCGTGGAGCCCGGCCAAGGCGCGGGACGGTGGCTGGCGGTCACAGCCTGAGGCCGGCCCGGCTCCCCACAGCCCCCCACCGTGGCCTCAGGGCTCCCTGGGACCCCCCCTTGCCCAGTCCTGGGGTGCTTGGCCTCGGGGTAGCTCCCCAGGCCGTGCCCTCGCCTGGTGCCTCTGAGGTGCCCACACAGCCTTTGACCCGGCCCAGGGACCTCCACCACTCGTCCTGAGGTGCCCACATGGACCTTTGCCCACACCAACCACCCCAGCCTGGTCCCTGTTCCCCAAGGGCACTCGGGAGGGCCATCACTAGCCCTGGGTGGCCCAGGTGGGCCCCACATCCGTGTATCCCCAAACCATCCCCCAGCACCACGCTGACCCGGCACCTCCAGTGCCCCCTCACCGACCCCTGCTGCTGAGGGACTCCTTGGGGACCTTGTCCCCAAACCGGGCACTCCGCTCCCACCTGCAGCAGCCCGAGCAGCACCCGGGACTTTCCCGAGCTCGGAGGTTTGGCAGCAGGCCGGCCCCTCCCTGCCCCCTCGTGTCCGGGCTGATGGAGGCGGTGGGTGCAAGGCTGGGGCCGGGGCCCGGCACCCCCGGCGCTCCCCGTGGCTGGGCGGGTGAGCTCGCCAGCAGATTTTTGGCTGCCTCCTCGGCGCGGGGCGGCCGGGCCAAGCGCTGCTCTCACCGCCATGTGACGGCCGCCTGCGCCGGCTGGCGCGCTAAAATGGCGAAGGGAGCCCCGGGCTCACAGGCCGCGCTCCACACAAGGGGTGTTTGGGGGAAGACTCCAAACCCAGGACCCAACAAGTGGCTCGACTGCACCAGAGAGGAGAAAGAAGCCTGTAAAGCTCCCCCATGCCCCTGCTGCTTAGTTGATCCTGCGCCCTCCACCCCTCTGGGAGGCCAGGATGGGGGATGGAGGTGGGGGTGGTCCTGCTGCCAAACTGTGAGGAGCTCAAGGGGGAAGGGGTTCAGTGCGGGGTCGTCACCGGCGAGGCAGAGGAGAGTGCTCAGTGCCCAAACAGGTCGATCCAATCTCTTAAAAATAGCCAAGTGTGTGCCCGGGGGGGCGCGGGCTGCCTGGGCTCCGGGCCGCGCTGGCAGCCTGGCCCCGTGCCACCCATTGAATTACGGATCCCGCACCCCGGCCCCGCTGGCTGGCACGGTGCCCCCGGGCCCCAAGCGACACCCGCCCGCGGTCTCAGCGCGTGGGAACGACCCCCGGGCAGCAGGGCCGGCCCTGGAGGGTGTCACTGCAGGCCGGGTGCCCCCCGGGGCTGGCGCAGCTGCGGGAGAGCCCTGGCTCGGTGCCCGAGCGCTGACGGTAACAGGGCACGGTGTTACCGGCAGCGGCGCGGGCGCAGGCGCAGAGGCTGGAGGATGCCGGGGGCTGGGGGAGCTGCTGGCGCCGGTGTGAGCAGTCCCAGCCCCACATCGAGGGCAGCAGCCTCCCCCCTTTTCCTCAGCTCTGCCAGCCGAGGACAGGGGATGGGAGAGGGTTCAGCACTGCTACCTGCAGGCTTCTGCCCCATGCCTCAGTTTCCTTGGGGCTGGCTGGGGGGGGAACTGCCCCCCTGCCTCAAGTTCCGTGGCCACACAGCCCCAGCACCTCCTCAGGTGTCACTGCACTCCTCCGGCTGGCCACGGTAACAGCGTGGACCAGTAGGGCCCGAACTGAGCAGCCTGGTCAGGGTGGAAGACCCCTGGAGACCGGAGGGAGCCAGTGTGCCGTGGGGCAGATGCCACTGCAATGGCTGGGGCGAGCGAGGCTGCGGGAGGGTGTGACTTAGGGGCCCTGCCCTGTCAGACCCCCAGAACTCCTCATCCCAGTCTCACAGTGACCCCAGGTCCGAGCGGTACTGCCCGTTCCGCTGCCCGTCCCACTGTCCATCCCTCTGCCGCCAGACCGGGGTGGCCCTTACATAAACCCGGAACAGTCCTGCTTGTGTAACCTCCTTTATATAATACCCTGAACCGCCGCGTGTGCCGGGTAAATCCTGGCTGAGCCGGGCCGGCCGGCGCGCCGGGGCGCGGGACCCCCCTCCCCGCTCCTCACAGCGCCCCGCCCG
>NW_024497630.1:921695-947435 GCF_017590055.1 Onychostruthus taczanowskii | reverse complement strand
CCCCCGCCATGCCCCCCGCCATGCCCCCCGCCATGCCTGCAGCGCTGCGGGGCCGCGGGGCGAGGCGGCTCTGCCGGGCCTTGGCCACCAGCGCTGCGGGGGCGGCAGCTTCTCCTCCCCCTGCCGAGCGGAGCCCCGGGGAGGTCCTGGCCGGAGGCATCCCCCGAGGTGGCGGGGCGGTGGCGGGGGGGACGGACGCGCCCCGCTGCCACGTACGCCGGCCGCGGCCAGCTGGCCCGGGCGGGAGCCTGGGAGGCGCGAGCACGTTGGCCGGCGGCTGCGAGCGAGCGGCGCTGGGAGCGAGCGGGTTTGTCCTCGGCCGACCCCGGCCGGCACGGGGAGATGGCAGCGGCCGGGGGGAACCCCCCCAGGAGGGCGGCGCGGCCGCCCCCTCGCTCAGCCCTGCCAGGCCTGGGCTCCATCCAGGGCTGCCAGCGTCCGCGGAGGCGAGCGGGGACAGATGGCAGCGGGGATGGGGAGAGCGGGACAGACAAAGGGAAGGCTGAGCCCCCCCTTCCCCGGGACTCTCCCCTGCGGGGTGCTGGCATCCAGCCCCTGCGCGCTGGGCTGGGGGTACCTGGGGGCGCAGTGCAGGGAGGGAGTGGGAGAGAGGAGAGACGGATGGGAGAGGGAAAGGAGAGAAAGGAAGGGAGGGAGGGAGAAAGGAAGGAAGAAATTAAGGTGGAGAGAAAGGGAAAGGAAAAGGGACAGGGAAAGGGAAATATGCTGCCACTATCTTGCTGCCCCAGCAATTCCAGCCCGTGGCAGAGCCCCACAACACAGCTAGCCTCCCCCCGAGTCCAATGCGCCCCCACCATGGCCCCTCCGATGCTCCCCCAAAACCAGCCCTGCACCACCACTACGCAGGGCTGAGGCAGCAGTTTCAAGCCCTTCCCCAGGACTAGCCAAGACCCCAGTGCAGGGACCAGTGTGACAGGGGACCGTCCCCATGCCCCAATTGGCAGTGCCAACCCTGATCGGGGGGGTAGGGGCACACCGGGGGCTTGCCGGCGTCTGTTCCCCCCCTCCCGCGGCCACGGGCGGGAGGGAGCACCGTGGGCATCTGCCGCCCCAGCTGTCCCTTGCCAGCGCAGCACGGAACCGGGCACCCGGCCAGGATGGCAACTGCGGCCCCGGGGAGGGCACGGCGCCTGCCAGCGCGGGGGGACGGCGGGTGGCGAGGGCGGGGGACGGCAGGTGCTCGTGAGAGGAGCTCGCTCATCTTTTATTCATCGGGTGTCTAACGGGGCGCGGAACCGCTCTGGCCCCTTGTCCCCTCCGGCGGCACAGGACGTGGCACCCCGTGCCAGGTCCCCGGCAGGCACCGCTCACGCTGCCGGGGCCGCCGGGCTGAGCAGGGCGCAGCTCGCTTCAGCGGTGACGCGAGGCCGGGGCTGGCAGCGGGCACTGCGGGGAAGCCGTCCGGCTCCGGCACGCCGCCGGCTCGGCGCACTGCGGGAGAGCCGGGGAAGCCCTGACCTCCCCAAGGTCGCCGGCACATCGATCCGGAGAGCTCGAGCACATGGAAACCGCCCCGGCCGTGCCAGCGCCAGGCTCGCAGCGGGGCCGGGCTCAGGAGCAGCGGCACCCCGGGCAGTGACGCTGCAGAGGACAGGGGTGGCGGGGGGGTGGCACCCTGGGGAGCCCCCTCCCATCCCGCTTCTGCAGCACGCAGCCGTGGGGGCAGGAACCCAGCCCCTGCGGTTTCTCTGCTGTCTTGTACCCTTGTGCTCTTTCCCGGGGAGTATCCTCCTGGACTTGCTGGGCTCTGCCTACCCCGTTCCCCTCAACGCCGGCCTCTCCCTGGCTGTTTGGCTGGGAGTAGAGATACCGGCAACAGGGGGAGAGTTTGCTTGTGTTCATCTGCGGGCTGGGGGGTTCTCCAGCCTGCCTGCCCGCCGGTGCCCAGCTCTGCAAATGACAGATCCCAAATATTGTGAACCCCATCAATCTTCTCATGACCCTGGCGATAAATATTTGCGCGGGGGCTGGCGGAGCGGCGGTGCCCGGGGAAACGCCTGCCCCTCCATCTGGAGGGGCTGAGCAGACGCTTGGCACGGCCGGCCTGGCACGGCCGCAGCGCGCCTGGGACGAGAGCCCTGGCACAGGCTCCCCGGCAGATTGGTGCCATCTGCCTCGCACCGCACCCAGCGGTGAGGCTGGTGGGGGGAGATAAGGGGCTGCCAGGCGGTGGGAGATGCAGATGCTGGCACAGCGCGGGGGTCCCTGCCTCCCCCCAGGTCCTGTCCACTGGCGGCAGCATGGCCGGGGCTGCCAGGAGCTCGATGCCACCCTGGGGCCCACTGCCTGCTTGCCCTGGGCACCCATCTGCTCCCACCCCGCTCGGTCTGGGGGCTCAGCCAAGGGGCACGGCCAGGAAAAGCTCACTGCAGGGCAGAGCCTGGACCCCCTGCCCCACTGAGCATGACGGCTGGGGAGGGGGGTGCAGAGAACCTCAGCGGGTGTGAGGGGCCAGCACTGCCCCTGTTCTGCCTCTCCCCGGCTCTGGGAGCCTGGGTGGGAGGGGGGTGGGGTCCAAGGATGGGGGCTACCAGCATGGGGATACAAGGATGCATAGATGGGGCTGCAGGGATGGAGGCACCATGGTGAGGGCTCAGCAAGGGAGCCCTTGGAGGTGGGGAGCACTGGTGGGAGGTGCAGGGAGGGGAGCACTGTCGTCCCCCCCCAGACTGGCTGCTGCCGACAGGAGCTGCTGAGAGGAATCTCTCCGTAATGCTCCGAAGGTCCTGGCACCATCGGCTGGGGAGATTGATTACCATTTTACTGCAATGCTTTTGACTTTCACCAGCGACCTCCGAGCTCCCCCCAGCCCCCCCGCCCCCCCGCCGCACACCCAGCTCTGGGCTGCAGCGCCGTCCCCTCCCCCACTGCGGTGTGCACAGCCCAGCCCTCACCCAGCCCCGCACTCATCCCGCACCCATCCTGCATCCAGCCCTGCTCCCATCCAGCGCTCATCCTTCATCAAACCCTGCTCCCCTCCTCCATCCAGCCCCGCACCCATCTTGATCCCATCCTGCCCCAAAGGTACCGGGGTGGCGGTCGCAGGGCTGGGTGCAGGATGGGAGCAGGGCCGGTGCTGCTCTGGGGAGGACCCAGGCGCCCGGCACTCCCTGCACCCCACGGCCACCCCCGGGGCCAGCAGGGCTGGGCGGGACCTCCCCGCAGCCTGGCACAGGTCCTGCCTCAGTTTGCCCACCCGGGGACGCGGAAAGCCGAGGAGAGGGGGAAGAGCCGAGGGGCAGAGCTCGCCTTTGACATGGGCCCGGGGGGGTCGTCCGGGCGCTCAGCCCCTGCCAAGGCTGCCCCAGACCGCGGGTGAGGAGCGCAGGGCCGGGGGCTCCTCCATCCCCCCATTCCCCGGCGTTGTCAGAGCAGCGGCTGGGAAATTGTGCTGACACCGGCAAAACCGGGCGGCGGGGGCGGGGGAGCGCGGGCGCACGTGCTCGGGCTGATAACGGAGCTGCGGGGGCTGCGGGGAGCCCGGACCGCCCGGCCGGGGGGGCCCGGCGCGGGACAGACCCTCCCAGCCCCTGCCTTTGAGGCTGGGGATGCTGCGGGCGGCGCGGGGGAGCGGGCAGGCGAGTGAGAGGAGGCAGGAGAGGGCAGGAGCGGGCAGGCAGAGGGAGCAGGAAGGAGGGAGGAGGCAGAATCAGGCAGGAGGGGGCAGGCAAGAACGGGCAGTGTGCCGGGCAGGAGCAGGTAGGAGGGAGCAGGAGGGCAGCATGTCGGGCAGGGAGAAGCACACTGAGCCCACGAGGCTGTGGTACAGTGATCCCCCACACCCCTTGAGTGCTGTCACTAGCCTGGCCATGCCGTGCAGGGTCCCACCGATGTGGTGGCTTCTTCCCTGCCTCAGTTTCCCCACCAAGGTGGGAGGCTGGAGACCCCTACCATCAGCCACAGCCTGACTGAACATGCCCACTGTGGGCTGGGACCAGGCCATGACGAGCACCCAGCACCCTGCAGCACCTCAGGGGTCTCACACTATTGCTCCTGGCCCATGCTGGTCCCCCTTAACCAGGGCCAGAGCGACCTTAACAGTGAAAGTGAGAGGCTGCCAGGCCTTATCAGAGAGTATTTACAGCCGCTGTGTTCCCAATTAGACAGTCAGGTGACTGCGGCTGCTGGGGACCCAGACACTGGGGTCAAGGTCGCTGGTGGAGGGGCGGGGGGTGGGAGAGGGGCAGCCACCTCCCAGGGACAGCGGCTGGACACGGCGTGGCCAGGGAGGCACACCAGGTGGCAATGGGGACCCCATTGCAGAGGCTGTGGGGGTTTTGGTCCCTGCCTTCAGCTTGGCCACTGTAGCACTCCCAGTCCAGCATCAGGGCGCTCCCAGCTCAGCCCAGTCCAGGGTACTCCAGCCCAGTGTGACACTGCACCTCCAGCTGAGCCAGCACAGGGTGCCCCCAGTCCAGCCCAGTATGCAGTAACCCCATCCCAGTGAGTACAGGGTGCCCCCAGTCACAGCATGCAGCAGCCCAGTTCAGCCCAGCATGGCCCTGTCTCAGCCCAGTACACGACACCCCACTCCCTGTCCAGGCGCACAGGACACCCACAGCCCCCAGCCTGCCCCCTGGGCCCCTGTTCCCAGCAGAGCACCCACCCTTCCCAGTGCCCCATTGGGTCCCTTGGTGCCATGGAGCGGGTGAGTCACGTGTGTGGGCACGGGTGCTGGCAGCACACGTGCTCACACACCGGGGGCACGGCTGGGCGGGCAGGTCCTGGCTCACACGCGTGTGCAACCACAGGTGTGCCCCACACCAGGGTCTGGCCCTGGCTATTCCCTGCTGGAGGCTGTGCCCCACTTTTCCCCAAAGCCACAAGGGCCTGGTAGTCCTGCCAAACCCCTTCCCTGGGTAGTGGGGGCGGTCACATGCTTGCCCTGCCTCGGTTTCCCCAGTGACACCCAACATATCCCACGGATGGCCGGGCAGAGCATGTGCCCACCACAACTGACAACACTGGCACTGCTGGCACCAGGGCACTGTCTGTCCCTAGGCTCTGGCCAGTACCAGGCAAAGAGCCACAGCCTCACGTTCCCCCTGCTGTGGTGCTGATGAGGGTGGGCTCACGGGGCCAGGGGACATCACCTCGTGCTGTGGACATGGGCAGGAGGTGCTGCCAGGAGGGGACCAATATCCTGCCACCCCCACACACCTGGGTAGCCTGGCCTGGCCAGGGGCGGCCATGAGACCCTTGATTCCCCCCAGGCCTGCAAGTCACAGACCCTCCTGTCTGTGAACCAGCCCTGCAACCGCCCAGCCCTTGGCCGGGATCACACAGCATCTTCCCTGGCTCCTGTGGGTGCACCAACACACCTGGGGGTGCTGACGGATGGATGGCAGGGTGTGTGGGGGACCCCAGCTGCTGGCAGGGTGTCTGTGCTAGCATGTCACCAGCTGGGGACAACAAACCTGCCCAGGTAAAATCCCTTCTTCTGAGCTTCCCCTTCCCAGCATGTGGGGACGTGACGTGAGCTGGTGGAGAGGACAATGGCTCAGGGACCCAAACGGAGAGCTGCTGCCTGCGCTGCACTTTGTGACTCAGTTTCCCCCTTTGACTGATGGCTTTGAGAGCAGGTTTGACCCTCCTTGCTGCAGTGAAAGCAGCCAGTTCTCCCAGCAAGTCCCTGGCATCCCCAGGCAGGTGAAGGGCCAGGACCAGTATCCACAGCAGGAGCTGCCCCCACCAACGTTTTTATTGCTGTGCCCTCCCCAGCTGGCCTTGCTGCTCTGTCCCTGCTCTGGCATCAAGGGATTGGCACCATAGTCCATGGCAAATGGGCACTGCTGGACCTCTTCCAGCTCCAGCCCTTGGGGATGCACCAGGAACAGGCTGCTCCTTCCCTGCCCAGGCTACCCACCCACTCCTCTCAGCTAGGCAAAGGACGTGGGGTTAGCTCTGGGTTTAACCCCCAAAACTCCATGCTGGGAATGCCCAGAGACAGGAGCATTCTCAGGGACCTTTGTGTCCTGCTCCTGGGCAGCTGGGATCAGCCCTGGCTGGGGGAGAGGGGCCAGGGTGAGGGGCACCCACCCGAGAAGCAGTTTGGAGAGATAAGCACTGCAAGGTCTGCAATGGGAAAGGTGTTCAGGAGCAGTGTCCCCAGCTGGAGTTGGGATGGGACAGACGGAGAGGGAAAGCTAAAGCAAACCCCCCAGAGATGGCTGTGGCAGGGCACAGCCAGGCTCTGCCCTGCAGGCAGACGAGCACCCACCTCTCTCACGGACGAAGTACGCCAGGTAGAGGTCGAGCTCCTTGACAGAGACGCTGATGTGGTGGGGCTGGACGCAGAGGATGGGGTTGGTGCACTGGCCCGACTTGACCAGGCGCTCGCCGTCGGTGCTCTCCAGCGGGATCCCTTTGAAGAGGATGACCATGACCAGGTCCAGCCGCCACACCTTGTCCGCCTGCCGCAGGCAGTCGATGCGGCGCATCTTGCCTTTCTGGTCGGGGTTGGAGAGGACGCAGCACGAGGGCTTCTTGCCCGTGATGGAGAGCACGAAGTCCTCGCGGCACTCGGGCCGGATGTCCTTGCGCAGCTTGGCCAGGAGGCGCGAGGCCCATTTCTGCTTCACCTCCGGCTTCTCGCTCAGCAGCTCGTCCTTCACCGCCCTCTCCTCATCCTTTGTCATCCTCTTCTCATGCTTCTTGAAGTACTTGCGCTTGCGGGCCTGCAGGTTGAACCAGGTGTAGGCAAAGGCCCTGACGTGGGGGAGCAGCGCCTCAATGAAGGGGTGG
This sequence comes from Onychostruthus taczanowskii, assembly GCF_017590055.1. Taxonomy (NCBI): domain Eukaryota; kingdom Metazoa; phylum Chordata; class Aves; order Passeriformes; family Passeridae; genus Onychostruthus; species Onychostruthus taczanowskii. The sequence goes on along the minus strand of NW_024497630.1, from coordinate 940,670 downwards.
AACTCATCCTGTGGGAGCAGAGGGACAGGGGGTCACTCCTGGCCGAGTCCCTCCAAGCTCCCTCCCGAGGTGGCTGTGGAGCCCTGGGGACCTGCCAGGCTCATTCCCACTGGGCTGCATTCCAGTGCAACCAGAAGAAAAAGCTGTGGCAGAGGCACATGCCCACCAGGGTTGGGGATCCTCTCACCACCCAGCGAGGTTATCCCCATTCCAGCAGACCTCCATAAATCCCACCGGCTGCAATTTCCCCAGGCCAACAACCTGCAGGGAGTGGCTGGGCAATACTGGAGCCAGTTCTACAAGGGGACAGGTTCCTGCACAAGGTTGGCCACCTCAGCAGCACCTGGACCCTCTCCCCTTTGCAGGATCTGCATGCCAGGATCTGCTCCCATCAGGTGCAGAAATCCCACCTGAAATCCCAGCTGACGCTGTGCCCACCGGAGCCGCTGTGCAGGCGTCAGGCGCTGCCAGACCACAGCACCCCAGTGCTGGGTGCCCCATGCCTGCAGCATGCCGGGTGCTCCCACTCGAGCTGTGGGTGCCTTGGACCTCTCCACTCCCTCTGGACCAGTGAGAAACTCCCCCCAGTTTGCCCCAGTTGCAGCCAGCCCGGCGGCTGGCGCCTGGCCCGGCACACAAGACGTGCTCTGACTGCCTTTTTCCATTTGGTGAGCGCTGCTGGATGAGTCCAGCCCCAAAAAGAAAACAAGGAAAATGCATCCCCATCCCTGGCCCCTCCTTCTCGCATCCCATTTTTTTTTCCAATTTGGAAAATCAGTGCTTCCTGGCCGGGGGCCCACAACCCCACCATGGGATGGAAAGGTGTTGGGAGCCTTCCTGGTGAGGAGCAGCACAGCTTGGAAGGCAGCAGGCACAGGGTTGAACATCCCTGTGTGTAGCCAGGGCAGCACCAATCTGGTCTCCAAGGGCAGGATTTGGCCCTTGGGGTCCCTCATGACTGTGGGGAGGAGGAGGAGGAAGGAGCTCAGCTGGATTCCTGCCAACGTTGAGAGGGGGATGGCTGGTGACAATTGCCACTGCCATGCCAGAGGGTCATGCCTGGGGAGAGTGCCAAAGGCAAGTGCTGCTCTGAGGTGAGGAGGTGGCCACAGGCAGGAGTTGGGAAAGGACAGAGCTGTGGCTGTGGGATGGGGCGAGCACTCCAGATCTGGCCCCACTCATCCCCGAGCAGTGATGCCATTCCCTGGCTGAAGCAGCTGTGTCCCAGAGTAACCCTGCCTAGAGGGAACAATGTCCCCTGAAACAGGCTCCCGGCAAGCATCGGCCCCATACAGACCCTGCTACTCCCACTTGTTCTCAAGTCCAGCACAGATCCCATTAACCCTAAATCTGCTCCCCCAGCACAAACCCTGACAACAGCAAGCGTGGGTCCTTGGGTGTCCACTGAACTAGTCACCCCTGAACCAGACTCTGCTGTGACCTGGCACAGACATCCCAGTGCAGATCCCACTGTCCCTGAACCCAGCACAGACACCAGTAACTGCCAGTCCCAACCCCAGCACAGCCCCAGTAACCCCCCAAAAGTCCCTGCACACGCAGATCCTTCATGGGACAGACCCTGCCACCTCTGGGAGTCACCAGCTCCTCTCTGGACCCAGAGCTGTGGCCCCACAAGTGTCCCTGCCATGCCCAACAAGGGACAGGGGACTCATTGTGCCCACAGGGACCCAAACTTTCAGGCAAACCTGTCCTAACCCTAGGGACCCGTCCCTGCCCAGGGGACTCATCCTGCCAGAAGAACCCCTCTTTGCCTGGAGACCCGACTCTGCCTGGGGAACCTGTCCCCACCGGCTGCTCCCGGGGACGCCACAGGGTCTGATTCCCTCTTCCCTCCCCAGCAGCAGCCGCTAATTCAGTGCAGCTGGGCAAGGGCTGGGCATGTGTCTTAAATCAGGGAAGAAGGTCAAAGAAAAGTAAGACAGGAGCCGAAAAAAGCAGCAGTGAGTTCCAAAAACAATACTTGGCCGGGGCGGTGGGCGGCTGATCTTCCTTGGTGGCCGGTTATTCAGACGAGCTCGACAAATTGCTGCCATCCCCTGGCCCCGCCACCCTCCCCAGGCAGCCGGCGGCAGGGCTGGCCGCAGGGCCGGGGGGACACCGCGCCATTGTCCCCATCCCTGCTCTCCCGCTTGGGGAGTGCCACCCCGGGCACCACTGCAAGGAAGCGTGGCAGGAACCCGGTTATCCGGGTTGGGTTGGGCGAGGCAGCACCCTCGGGTGCTGCTTGCTCTCGCTGTGGGGGCCGGGGGCTGCTCGGTGCTCTGCCTCGGCACGGCAGGAGCAAACCCCAATTTCTGTGCCCTCCCCCGCCAGGGTGCCGAGAATTCGCGGCTCTCACTTGGACCCACAACTGAGACCCTCCAAAAACCCGCTGAGTGCAGAAGCCCCCGCAGCCCTCGGTGCCCCCGAAGCCACGGCAGCCCCCCCCCGCCTTGCCCGGGATTACGGCAGGCCGGGAGCTGCACCCAAAGCCAATCAGCCCCTCGCCAACTTTCCCTCCCGCCCGGCTTAACCCGCGCAGCGATGCCGCGGTTAAGCGGCTTTAGCAGGGCAGGCGAGGGCGGCTGGGGGGCATCGGGACAAGCACACGGGAACGGCTGCTACGGGGGCTCAGGGGACACGCTAAAGGACGTGGGGACAGTCCCCAGCCGTGCAGGCAGTGAGCCCCGCAGCCGGGCACACCATCCCGGCTGGCACCAGCCGGCTTCATAGCGGATCCACTCAGGAAGGCAGAGGCAGGGATGCACTGTCTGTCTGTCCGTCCCAGCTCCAGATTCCCACCGGGTTCCCCCAGCCCAGCAGCCCGAGCGCCGGCAAAAGACTGGTTAAGTGTTTCTCCTGCTGTTTTTCCTTTGCGGGGCTGGGAAGCAGAGACGTGCTGCAATACCCCAGACGAGGCTGCTCCCGGGGCATTTCCGGATGGGAATCTGGCAGCAGAGCCTGCGCTTGGGCCTCATCCAACCCAGGCTTGTAAAGCCCTGCAACCCAGGCAGGAGCACGCCTGCGCCGGGTGCTGCCGGCCCCGCTCCGGGCCCCCCTGCACCCCCCTTCCAGGGGCTGCTGGAGCGCTGGCTTTCCATGCCAGGTGCTGTGAGGGGAAACTGAGGCACGGGTCAAGTCCGGTTCTGTCTTGCGGTGGAGCGGGGAGAGGAAGGAGGGATACTCTGTGTGGAGCTGGGCATGCCATGGAGGATTAACTCCTCCGCAGCCCAGGGTTTGGCAGCGCCAGGGATTGGGAAGGGGCACAGCTGAGGCGCTGCCTCTTCCCGTGCTCCTGCGGCCGGCTCGGCAGCCCTGGGGCTCTGCACTCCGGGGACAGGGGGGACGCTCCGTGCCACGCAGGGACACGGCACCTGGCACGGGCACCGCGGCATGGGCTGGCCACCCTCCGAGCATCCTCCGCTCCAGCGCCTTGTCCAAACAGGTCGGGCTCAGTGAAACAGCCTGAATTTTCCAATGAAAAAAACCCGTTTCCTCAGGAAATTCCCGAGCAGTTTTCACGGGGGAGGCGCTGGGGTGAGGGGCGGAGGAGGAGGAGCGGGACGGGAGGGGTCAGACACCTCGGCAGTTGGTTTTGCTCTCCCACCAGCACGGCCTCGGCTGCGGGGAGGAGCGGGATGCCATCCCCACCGCGGGCAGGGCGCAACGCGGGACAGCCTGGCTGCATGGCAGCCCCGCAGGGATCACACAGGCTTCACTCCATGAAAGGATGCTCAGCCGCCCCTCCAGCAGCCGCACACCTCCGAACCGCTGCCGGCTCCCACGGCCGCCGCTCCTGCCAGGTCCCGCTCCCCGCGGCCCTGCGAGCCCGGGCAGGGGCTGGCAAGTCGGGCGCCGGGCTCCGTGCCCCCATGGGAAGCCTTGGCGTGGTGGCAGGGGGGGATGCGACTACAGAGGTTCCGGTAATCCTGAAAATCCCGGTACCTTAAAAGGGCACAGCGGGGACTCGCCTTCTCCTCACCAGAGCCCACAGATGCCCTTAGCGTGGACCGGAGCCTCCGGTAGCCGCTTATAACTGTTCGCCGAAGCGGCTCTGGGTAATGAGTTAACCTGGTAATGAGACCTGTTGCCGAGACAGATGCAAATGATTGGGAAGTGCTCATTAGAGGGGATGGAAGGAGGCACTTAGGCCCTGAAAGGCACCCAGCCCTTCCCGGGGCCGCCCTGCACCCTATTAGAGCCCATTTTGCAATAATTGCTCCAGAGGAGGAAATCTATTTGGATTCATCATAAAGTATTTATTAACAAGAGCTTATTCATAATTTTTGCTGCTCGCCGGTGTGGCGCGGCCGGGCGCCCCGGCCTGCTCTGCATCGGAACGCGTTTCCCCGGCCCGGGAAAGAGAGCGGCAGCGCTGGGGCGGGGCAGCGAGGGGGCACGGGGGCAGCTGAGGCTCCCAAGCTGTGCCTTGCCTGTGCACACCCGGCCCCACGACACAGCTGCCCGTGGGGCAGAACACTCTGTTACAGCCACGCTTTCCCCTAGCTCCTGGCTGACCCAGCCCCTCACTTGCAAAAGCCCTCCTGCAGCCCACGCCGGGGCACAGAGCCTCGGCGCTCAGGGCATCTGGCTGGCACCACCGGCACAGGTGGAGGTGAAGGCAGGACACTGTGCAGCCTCCTCGCAGTTTCTCTCTGCAGATCCTGCGGGTTTTTTCCCCCCAGAGCCAAGAGCATCCCCCAGCCAACACCCACACGTGGCTGGGGGCTGTGGGTGGGCTGGACTGTTCTCACTACTGGTTCTGGTGGAAGGGTGAGCAGCCTCATTCGCTGCCGTGATGCTCAGCCCCGCTCAGGATCAGCCCAGGAGCGGGGGGTGGGCTCGTACAGCCCCTGGTGCTCACCACGCACCCAGGACCATGCTGACCACGCACCCCTCAGTGTGCCGCCCTGGGGTCCCCACACCTGGCGCTACCCAAAAACTCCTCTGAGCCACCCCGGAGCAGGCGGGTCCCCGCCGCCCCCGGGGCCGGGCCGGTGCCCACCTGCCCGCGCCTACGTGCCGGGGCGGGAGCGGTGCCGGCGCTCGCCCTCGCAGGTGCTGCGGCTGCGAGCGGGGGCGCGGGGAGCGCGCCGAGGCCGCGGGTCACAGGAGGCTGCGGCGGCAGAGAACCTGCCAGTTGCTTTGGAAAACATCAGGAAGAAAAGCAGCTCTCTTGGCAGCCCCGGGCTCCGGTGCCAGCGCTGCCTGGGCCCCTGCCAGCCAGCACAGCCCGCCCCGCAGACGGCAGCTGGGGGTGGCCCAGGTGGGATGGAGCCGGAGGGGGCTTCTCCGGCGGCACGGTACGTGCCCCGACACCGTGCCCAGCACCGCCTCTGGTCTGCCTGCGTGCACCCCCGCCCCAGCAACAACTGGCATTGCCGGTCCCCGGGTTTCCTGAATGCGCCCCAAACTGGGGAGCAGCGTGCCCAGCATGCAGGGAGGGGTACGGATGCCCCAGGGATGTACCCGCTAGCAACACGGCTAGCACTGGGTGGTGGAGGAGCAAGGAGGGTTCTGCTGAGGGAGACTCGATAGTGTGAGAGCCCAAAGCCACTCACTGCCTTCCTGAAGACTTACTTGGACTTCCCAGGTGCCTCAGTTTCCTCAGGTGCCGTCTCTGCGCGTCCCCTTTGGGGTTTGGGAGCCGACGGCTCAGCCACTTTCCCAGGGTGACCCCACCTGCCCCCAGGGTGAGGCGCTGCCTTTCCAAAAATAAGGAAACTGAGGCACGTCACCTGCCAGGCCAGCCCACAGACGAGGCAGGATGTGACGGTGACTGCTGAGGTCTGGGAGAGGTCTGGAAGCAGCACTGGGGGACCCAGCCCATGGCCACGGAGATGTCCCCTTGTCCTGGGAAGCATCCCGTGGCCAGCAGCACCAGAGCCACGTGGCTTCCCAGCCAAACCCCCCCCGGGGCTCCAAGGAAGGGAAATGTTTTATGGAACTGGGAAAAAAAAAAAAAAAAAGCTTTGCCAACGAGTCCTGGCACTTCTAGCTCCTCCACCCTGCCCTGCGTCAGTGTGGGGCCCTGGGGGTGGCCCGTCCCCACCATCCCTGCTCCTGGCACATGGCGGGGGCTGCAGCGTCCGAGACCCAGCGCTTTGTCCATCCCAGATGCCAGGGTCTAGCCTGGGAGCTGCCAGAATGTGACCTGGGGACAGTATTTGTTCCCAGGAGCACAGAGGGAAACTGAGGCAGGAGATGTGTCGGACCTGGCAGCACCCTGTTTGCTCTGGGGAGGGGGCACCACCAGAAAGGGTCCCTCCAGCCCCTCTGTGCCAGGCCCAGGGCTCTGAGCCCGGCTTTAGCCCCTGACGCAGGAGGTTTTATTTCCCTCTCAACATATTTTTAGCCCTGCCTGCTTTGTCCTGGCCTTTCCGAGGGAGATTAATCGTGCACCATTAAAGGTGTGGGGGTGCCGAGAGGTGTCCCCAGCTCCCTCCTGGGGGTGCCTGCTGGGGGGGATTGGCCCTGGGGGTACCTCTGCACCCCATGATGGGCAGTGCTGTGATGGGTTTGCGGGGCTCACTCTGCTGCAAATCCAATCCCTGGAGCAAGTCAGTGGTTAAAAATAGCCCCGGCCTTTTGCCGCGGATCCGGCGACCTCGCAGGGGGATCGGCCACCCTGGCGGCCTGGAGGTGAAGAGTTCATGGCCCCCCCCACGGCCCCAGCGCCTTTGCTGTGCCATGGATGGCTCAGCCCCTCCTCCAGCATCTCATCGGCTCCCTCTCATCAGTGCTTGGGACAACCTGCCAGGACCCTCCACAGAGAGAAGGAGAAACTGAGGCACGGGGTGGTGCCTGGAGATCAAAGGGGCTGGGTGTGTCCCCAGAGGGTCAGCTCTGAGCCTGGCCAGACCCCGCACGCTGAGCACTGAAGGATGGGATCAGTTCAAATGGGCGGAAGGGGAACGATCATCCGCTTTCGGCAGCTCAGCAGAGCCTTCCTGGGCAGATTCAAAGGCTGAGCCCGGCTGGGTCCTATTTCGGGAGGGTTTTGGACACGTCCCAAGTGACAGCAGTGGGTGGGGGCTGACCTGCACAAAGGGACTCTGTTCGGGACGCTGGGCTCGGCGGTGCCCGGCGCGGAGGCCGGTGGCTGTGGCCGGTGCCCTTGCTCTCCACGTGATGGGTCAGCAGCCCGGGCTGGGCAGGGGGCGAGTGCCCTCCTCCCGTGCCGGGTGCTATTCCCCACCTGGATGTAAACTGAGGCCCGGGGCAGGACTGCCCTTGCCTCCCGGGTGCTGCTGTAACCGCTAAGTGACACTGCCATACCGCGGAGACGGCCGTGCCAACCTGCCTCGTGACGTGGGCTCCAACAGCCACCCGCCCTGGGCTACTTGCCCAGGCTGGCCCTGAGCCATCCTCTAGGGAGTCCAAGGTCCTGCCGTGGGGTCGACACTTTGGGAGCCAATAACCCTGTCACAACTCCACGACGGAACAGGAAAAACCCCTGGACAGGCCAGATCCCACCAGCTCGATGCCACCACAGGGCACACTGGGGTACCAGCACCACTGGCCCTGCGACTGGGAGCCCTCCTGCATCACCTCACCCTCCCCCCACTGGCCACCTCAGGGCCTGGGGGCTGCAGAGAGCTCGTGGGGCTGCGGTGCCACGACCAACCCGAGCACATTGGCACGCTGCCGGCAGAGCTGTGAGCGCCCACGGGCACCGGCAACAGAGACCCCGGGATGGAGGCTGAGGTCCTCACCAAGGTGATGCTGGGTGAGCTCCCGTCCCTGTCCCCACATGGGATGCAGCAGTCACGGCTCGGCCCTGGCTGCTGCTGGTGACTCCTCTCTGCAACCAATTCCCCACCGCAAGGCGAGGAAGCTGGTGAGCGCGTCCCGGTTCCCTCCGGCGGTACCTCAGGATGCGATGCAGTCATCGTTAATGCATCTGGACTCATTTATGGGGATGAGAAAATGTTTCCAGGTTTCCCACAAAGTCCCATTAAGATCCCAGTCCCACTCTATTTTTAGTGCCCTCATCAACAACGCCTTTCCCAGCCACCCCGGCGCTCCAGAGCCCCATGGGGCTGGCGGGGGCACCCTGGGCACACACCTGCCTGGCTCTGCACGGAGCTGAGCTGCACCCAGACTGGGCAGCTGGAGGGGGCAAACCCTGGCCCTGCACTCCTGACCCAGCAGCTTTGCACCCATGGGTGTACCCTGGGGGTGGGGGTGCCCCAGCCTGGCATTTGCCTGGGAGCAGAGAAAGAAAGAAACATGGTGGGAAGCAACAGAAAAAGCCACCCCAGGTCACTGCATCAGCAGAGGCTGCAGGACCCCACTCACCATGAATGATGGAGAGTGGCTGGGTCTGAGCATCGCTGCAGGTGTAGGGTCACACCCTGCAGCACCAGATTGTCACCTGGCGATGGCCAGTGGCTGTCCCAGCCAACCCGTCCATCAGCAACCCCCAGTGCCCTGGCAGCATCTCCTCCCAGGCAGCGGGTGCCCACAGAGCTCTCGGTGCAGCTGGCAAGGGCGCCAGGATCCTGCCCTCGGCGCTGCGCCCTCCCGGCTATCTATAGCCATGACCTCAGCGAGAACCGGGGCAGGACCCGGCCGCGCATCGTCCCTTCTTGGCAGGGCCACCGCCTCAGCCCCCACCCGGCACGGAACTGCCGCCAAGCCGAGGCTTTTATCCCGTACATTCGCTAATCCGGCGGGATTCGATGTCAGGGGCTGCCCACGGGAGGCTCACAAAGGCCGTTTCCAGGGGTGCCCAGCCAAGCGATGGAGAGCGCCAGCCGGGAAGGGCAGACGGCGGTGCTGGGTGTCACCGCGTTAGGTGACAGGCTCTGACCCCAGGGGCTGGACGGGAGGGAATGCGTGTGACCCGGCTGCGAAGAGGTCGAGCAGGGGACGTCCTTGCGTAGGCAGGGGTGACATGAGGACACCCCGCAGCTGCGCCCCGCAGGCGTCGGGGTCACAGCCTCCTGCAGAGCCGGGGGTCGTGGGGAGGACCTGCTCGCTCTGCGCCGCCTGCCCCGGGGGAAGCGGGAAAGGGGTGGCCCAGAGGAGGGGAAATTCCCCAGCTTTTTTCTCCAACAAACTCCTTGGCTTGTGCAATTAGAGAAATTTGTTTAACAAACTCCCGGGGGAGCGGAGCGGGAAGGTGGGGTGGCGCGCGGCCAGGGCGCTGCTCACACAGGCCCGCTCCCTCCCCGCCTGCGCCTTTGATCAGCAGCGCACTGCGCAGGGGACGGGGCCGCTCCCTGCGGCCGGGGCCGCGATGTGCCACGGAACTGCCCCGGACCCTGCGGACACGCTGCCCGTGGCAGCCCTTTGCCACGTGTCCCCTCAGCTGCTGCTTCGCAGCCCCCTCCGCTCATCACCCCCATTGCCATCTCCCAGTGCTCGCCGGGGTGGCACGACCCTGGCACCCTGCCACGCTCAGCCTCCAACCTCGCGGCCGCAGGTGCGCACACGTGTGTGCCCCGCCGTGCCCGCGCCCGGCGCAGGCTCCGGGCGCGCACCCGCCCGCTCGCTCCCGCTCTCTTTCTCATGCGATGCCATTTCCATCAAAAACTCTTTACTCGGCACTTTTCCCCTCATTGGTATTCACGCCGCGCTCTCGCTGTCCTGGCGCACAGGTTACTAAAGGAGATTTTGCGGCGCAGCGTGGCGGGGGTCACATTTCAGCCTGAGCCGTCTCGCTTTCCCAAATCGCTGGGCAGCAGCCAGGGACGGCGGGAGGGGGTGCAGGATCCGGCACATCACGGCTCCCGCCAGGCAACCGTGGGACCAAGCGGCCTCGTCGCCTGTGGCAGCGGGCGAGGCGGGCTGGCGGCGGCGGCTCTGCAGCGCACAGTGATGGGTGGCTCCCTGGGGACAGCCAGCAGGTCACCGGCGCTCGCCGTCCTCCCGGCAACCCCACGTGCCTGTGCAATGTGGGAGCACCTGGAAAAGGGGGTCTGAGCAGAGAGGGGGGCACACACTTGGCGTTGCCACCACTCGCCGGCACCCAGATGAGCCCTGGATGACATCCACCGTGGGACTGTACCCCCAGAATGACATCCTGAAGTGTGGAGGGAGCAGTGGTGCCTCTCTTTTTCAGGGCTGGTTTGGGGAAAGGGGAAATGTCTGGGTGGAAAGTCAACATTTCTCTCTCATGGGCTTTTTTTTTTTTTCCTTTGAAAGCAAAAATATTTCTTGGTTTTTCGTGATCAGAAACATGTTGGGGGTTTTTTTGGACAACAGCCGGTCAAATACCATTTCCCCGTGAAGGGAATGCAGGGGCCCTTTGCAAGGAGAGCGAAAACCTTCTTAAAAAACAAAATAAAACCCACAGTTAAAAAAAAAATCCACCCGGCTATGGACTTGAATGAGCTCCCAGGGAAGAGGGGTCAGCAGGAGGGCTGGATCCCGGTGTTCCCGTGCCAGGCAGTGCTGCTGGAGTGGTGGTGGTGGTGGGGAGGACAACGTCCACGGCAGGCAGCCCAAAGCCCAGACCTGGGGATTTTGCCCAAAACGCTGCCCAGTGCTGGCTGCCGGCCGGGGAAGAAGGATTAATGCGCTTTTAGAGCAGCGGTGAGTTAACCGAGAAATCAATCCCTGGCAGTGGCTGGCCCCAGGTCTCCCAGCGCGTGAGCGCTGCCGCACCTGAGCCACGGGATCCTTTCCCAGCTCCTCTCCAGGACTTGGGAAGCTCCGGGTCTTGGCGGCCGGCGCAGGGCGTTGGGTCCCGGCCAAGCTGGCACAGAGCGCCCGGCCGCGGGGGATGCCTGCCCAGGGCCGACGTGACGGACGGCGAGCCCAGCCGCCCGCCCGGGCGCGAGCCAGGCCCCGGGATGCCCGGGGGTACCCTGTGCATCCCCCCCTGCAGCTGGCACGTCCCAGGGGTCTGCACACCCCCCTCGAGGGTGAGATCTCAGAGTGTCTGGCTGCCAGGGCAGGGAGGGAGGCTGAGCTCAGGCTTTTGTCTGCACCAATTTGTTGCATCCAAAAGCATCTTGGTACTGAAAATCCATGAGGATTTGGCACTGGGCGATCCTGGCCCGCCATGAAGCTTTGCCCCACTCAGACTCAGCTCCACCAGCAGCCCTCAGCCATGCTGTGTGGACGTCACCAGTGGTGCCACATGATTCTGGCAGGGCTCGGCACCCACTGATGCCCCGGCTGCTCCCATCGCCTTCGCCACCCTGCCTCGACCTGCCCGGCACACCCCAAGGTGCTGTGGGAGAAATCCTCTCCCCATGGGTCCCTAAGGAGCACATCCCCACCACCACAGGACCCTGCCTGCACTCCCAGCTTGGGTGCAAGGACTGATGGGGACAGCAGCCCCCCCAGCCCCCACCCACGGGCAGCCAGCCCCCTCGGAGATGCTCTGTGCTGGCACCGCCATCCCTGCGCTGAGGAGCCACAGCACGGCCGGGGGTGGCAGGCAGCGTGCCAGCTTCACAGGGAGGAATTTTACCTCCCTGACAACTCTCCTTCTTCCCCTCCAGTGAGGGACTCTGGGATGCTCCCCACCACTGTCACCACCCCCATCGTGCCACCAAGGGCTTGGCTTGTGGCTAGAACAGGTGCAGGCACAACAGCAGTGATGGGGTGAAACTGGGCACCCCTTGGGCTGTGGGGACATGTCCAGGGGCCAGGCACAGGGATGGCTGGCACAGACACCATCGGGCAAGGAAGGTGGGTGAGCAGACAGGGCAAGCTGTCCCTGTCCCTGGGGCTATTCCCAGAGAGCCCTGCCTGGCAGGGACCTGCCTCCACCACCTCCAAAGGCAGGACACACTGACCCTCCCATTCTCTGTGAGTACCAAACCCCTATTCAGGCCCTCCTCACCATGTACGGCCCGGGGTTGGGACAGATCCCTCAGTGCCACTGTGGCAGCTCTCCCCCAGGGCTGCTCCTCAGGGAGCCGCCTTTCTTGCTCTTTGCTGTGGCCTGATAAGGGCTGGCTGGGCCAGCCCTTGCCATGGTTCCTCTGCCCAGTGAGCCTTGCCACGCCAGCACCGCCTTGGCCACACCGTCCATGCCACAGCCACCTCTGCAAGGGGGGAACACCGCCGGGTCAAAACAAGATCAGGGTATGGCTCCTAGCATCCATCCCCAGCCCTGCCAGGCTCAGGGGAATAGAAATGGGAGCTATTCCCAATTGCTCCAAGAGCCCCGGGCAGGGCTCTGGGCTCTGGCAGCTGGGCTTTGTTCAGCAGTCTGCAAAGGCGTGCGCACACCCGCAGCGCTGGGCACGCGGTGGGAGCACTCCCTGCCCCAGAACGGAGGGAACTGTGGGCATGAGTGACCTGAACCACGGCCAGGGAGGGAACCGTGGGCAAGGCAAAGCTGTCCAGGGAAGGGAGAAATCGGCAAGTACCTGGAAAAAGGTCTGCTGATTTACTGCACGAGGCCCCAGACAAGTTCAAGGTGATGAGGGGGAGAGAGGCGCAGTGTGAGCACCAGCCAGCAGCCCCTCACACAGCTGGCTTCATCCTCCCCGCTTGCCAGTTCTGGCCCTCCGACCCAGCACCAGAAACCTCCCTGAAAACAGGATCTGTTTTTCCCGGGTGAGGATTTAAGATGGGATCGGGCAGGAGCAGCGGGGCAGGGCTCGCCAGGGCAGGCGGGCACGGCGGGCGCCGCGGGGAAAGCGAGGATCTCCTGAAGGTTGCATTTAAAGAACAGCCTCATTGTTTTTCCCAAACAATACTCAGCAGATGGGAGAATTGAAAGTGTGTTGCAACCTTCCCTCTCTTCCCCCGCCATGCCCGGCTTGCTGCTCCCATCCTTTGGCAGCCGATCTGAGCTCCCGGCTGGAAACCAGTTCTCCGGAGCTACTGGTGGAGGGGGTGAGCACCGGTGCTGAAAAGTCCCGGCGCTTTTGGGAAGGGGGCTTGCCAAAAGATGCCCCATGAGATGTGCCCAGCAGGCAGCTCCCCGCTCCAGCCACACGCGTGCAGCAGTGGTGGCAGCCGAGGGATGTGTGGAGCCCGGCCGTGGCCGGGGAGAGGTGGGATCCCCTCGGATGCCTGGAGATGTGGCTGTGACGGTGCCACGTGGCTGCAATGCTTCTGGCAGCCCAGCTCCACCCCCAGGCCCAGAGTTGTGCCTGTTTGCTGGTACCAAGGTTTGTGCCAGGCCAGCTTAGCCAGGCGCTCCCTGACGCCCCTCGGATCCCGAGCCACTGACTGTGGCACACGTGGGGGTCTGTGCCTGGCCACTGGCTCCCGGTCAGGCAGTGCGAGTGCATTGCCTCTGCCATCCCAAAATCAGCTCTGCACCCCTAGCATGGAGCCTGGCAGAGGGAAGAGAGTCTCTGACCAGACCCTGCTGGGATGCCCGGCTTCCAACATTTTGGCATCCTTGGAGGATGGCGCCCATCTCACTTCATTCCCATCCTGCAGGAACCAGGGTGGGGGGCTGGGGGTGTGCTGGGGGAACTGCCAGGTACCAGGTACGAGCCACAGGTGTAGGAGCATTGCCAGTCATAAAATTTGCAATATTCCCCCATAAGAAGTATCCCAAATGTCCCCCCACTGCGGATCCAGGAGCCAAGGATAACTGTTACCACTTTGGAAATCCCTTTGGCTTCTGGGCAGCAGCTCCCAGGGGACACACGTGCAGGTCCCTGGCAGGTGCTCAGCTCCAGGGTTATTTTGGAGCCTGGGCAGCCGGACACCCCCCGGCCCCCGCCCCGCTTCCCCGTGGGCAGGGTGAGGCCTCGTGCGTGGCGGCGGTTCCGGTGCTGCTTCCCTGCTAATCTCGGCAGCTCCCTCTTGACTTCCCGGCCTGGCCCCGAGCGGGGACAGAGGTGAGCTGCGGAAGCGGGAGGAAGTCCCCAAGAAGGGACATAGAGCTGGGAGGGCACAAAGCCACCCTCTAACCCGACGGAGGTACGGCCGAGGCCGTGGCCAGGAGCGTGTCCCGGGCTATCAGCCCTTTGCCGGGGCTATTGTGGTGCCGCTGGGCTCCCCAGCTCGGGCCCGTTCCGGCCGGGAAGGGCTCCTGCCTGCCCGCGGGGTCCCGCGGTGCCAGGGCCGTGCCGGGCTCCCGGGGCCGGCGGTGCTGCTGCTGGGGAGATGCGCAAAGGCCAAGGCAGGGCGGCTCCCGCGCACGTTCCAATGTATCCACATCACCACCCGCAGCTCCCGAGCCCGGGCGAGCCTGCCCGCGCGCGGCTGGGATGGGAACGGGAACGGGAACGGCTGGGCTGGAGCTGGGGACAGGGCTGGTCCCATCCGAGCCGGGCTGGATCGGAGCTGAGCCTGTGTCAGGGTGAGGGGGAGCACACCAGAGCCTGCCCCGTGCCCGGGCAGAGGATCCGTGGAGGAAAAACCAGCTGCCTTCCGTCGGCCAGGAGGAGAGCTGGGAACAGCGCGGGTTTGTGAGGAGAAGGGCTCCTGCCAGCCCCGGCCCGGCCAGCGACCGCACGGCTTCCACATCATACCAGCACTGTGAGCTGGCAACAACAGGCGCTGCCAACCCAGCACCAGCTGGAGACTGGGAGGGTTGGGAGGTGGTGGGACCCCTGGGAGGAATGGAGTCAGGGTGGGAAAGGCGGGATGGCAAGGAAAGGGAAAAAAAGAAAGAAAAAAAGGAGAAAAAAAAAAGAGAAAAAAAACTAACAAAAAAGAAAAAGAGCAAGGGAAAAATTAAAAGAAAAATTGAGAAGGTAAAAAAGGAAAAAGTACAAATAAAAAATAGAAAGAGAAAAAGAAAGAAAAATAGTTAAAAAATAATAAAAGAAAAAGGAAGAAAGAGAAGTAAATAAGCCAGATTGAGGTGTGACCCTTGCCAAGTCAACCACACAACAGGGAGCACCACCTCAGGGTCATCTGAGCAGCCCTGGCACTGCCCACCCTGCCCGTGTCCTCAGCAGCCTCACGCCGCGGCCGGGGGGAGCCGGGGCCGGACCCCGCGCTGCCCCCGCACCTCAGCGGGCCACGAGGGGACCCCACGGACCCCCACGGAGCCCCGTGGGCAGCGCAGCCCCAGCCCCGAGGCAGAGCCAGCCCCAGCCGCAGCCCCGTGCCGAGGGAGGGGGCTGGCAGGGGCGGGGGTCTGCAGCAGCCCCCCCCCTCCCCAGAGCAGAGCCCGAGGGGCGCCGCACGAGGCCGGGCCCGGAGCGGGCAGCGGCTGCCAGCAGGGAACAGGTTACGAGGCAGAGAAAGCTGCCTGCTCAATAATTAAATAAATATCAGCGATCAATAAGCACAATGCAAAGGCAGAGCCGCAGTGGTCGCGCTGTGGGCAGGGCGGGGGGGGTTCCTGGATCTCCCCCCGCGGCCATCCCGGCTCTTGGGGCATTGCAGGGACGCCCCTGTCGCCTGCACCGCGGGCCCAGGCACGGCCGCCCTGCCGCGTGCCACCGGAGCGCGGCGGCGTGGCCTGGGGTGACATCAGTGTCCCCACGAGCGGCTCGGGGCTGCCCCTCGTCACCCCGACTCCCTGACGGGGGCTGGCATCGCCCCTCGCCTCGGATACCGAGGGGGTGCCCCCACATCCTGCCGTGCACGGCCCCCCCTGCCCTCTCGCCCGCCAGCGCGGCGTGGCACGGCCGGGTGCACATTGTCCCGAAGCTGGAGGGTTCCCAACAAAATGCCCGTGCCCCCCCGGCCCTTGCACTCCACCATGTGCAGCCGGGCTGGGGGGAGGGAAGGAAAAAGTTTCACGCTACGCAAGAGGCGGCACGGCCGAGCCCGAGGCTGCAGCGCCGACCCCCCCCGGGCTCCCCGAGCCCACCGAGGACCCCCCGCACCCCACGCTGTCCCCCCTCACCCCCAGAGCCGGCGGCTTCCCCGCACCACCCACCTCTGGGCGCAGCGACCAAAAAATAAAACCCAAACCACAACGCAATCTTCCAACCCCCCCACGCCCCAAGTGAAAGTGAAGGCTGAAAAAACCCAAAAAGCACCAGAAACACCATAAAAAAACCCTGCAAAAGGCGAGGGAGGGGGACAGGAGGGGAACGCGGCTCCTCTGAGCAGCCTGCACGGCCCCAACCCGCCTTTCTCTGTTATGATTATTTTTAGGGAGGGAGGTGTTGCATTTTCTTGGGGTTTTTTTTTTTTTTTTTTTTTTTTTTTTTTTTTTTTTTTTCCCTTTTTGTATTGCAACTGCTAAAGTCTGTTGCGGCGAAAGGAGCAAATTGGGGGGAGGGGGACGCGGGGGGGTCCCGGTTACCTGGGTCAGGCAGAGAGGAGACGAATACATCCCGAGCCGTGCTGGGAAAGTGCCTAATTGCAGGGCTGAGACTCGAGGCGTAAAAGTTACTGAGTCATTTCGGAGGCTGGAGCAGTCCGGGCGTTTTTTCTCTCTCTCTCCTCCGGAGCGGCTCTGCGGGGCCCGGGGGGGGGCAGCCGGGCACGGGGGGGCGGCCCCGCGGGAGGGGGGGCCGAGGAGGAAATAAAAAGATTCCAACTTCCACCCCCCCGCCAAAAAAACTTAAAAAAAAAAAAAAAAAGAGAAAGAAACCAAACCAAAACAAACCAACACTTAAAAAAAATTAAAAATAAAAAGCAAAATTCCCCCCCCACACTTGGAAAATAAAGCGCTTTTTTGTTGTTGTTGTTTGTTTGGGGTTTTGGGGGGGCGGTTTAAAGAGGCAGGAGGGTCATCCTCGCCCCGGGGGTGTCGGGGGTCCGCACCCAGCCTGCAAGGCACGGGCGGCGGGGAAGTTAGAAGGGAAGCGGCTCCATCCGAGACCCAGGCAGCGGAGAGGGAGAGGAAAGAAAGAATGAGAAAATGAAAAAAAAAAAAAAAAAAACCAAAAAAAAAAAAAAAAAAGAGCGAGGAATGAAGTGACGTTATGAAAAAAGCCCATCCCAAAATATTACATCCCATTTAAAGATGTAGGAACCCCCTTTGGCTCGCAGGGCCGAGGCGCTGCGGGGCAGGGGGGGGCGGGGGAGGGACGGGGCCCCCGCGGACGGCGGATCCCCCCTCGGCCCTGCGCGGAGCGCGCCCGGCTTTGCTTGTTTTGGGGGTTTTATTTTTTAATTTTTTTTTTTTTTTTACTAAACAGAGCCAATCCGGCGATGGGAGAGAAAAAACCCTGCAGATTCATGTGCAACTTCTGAGCAGCGGCCCCGGCGCGGGGGGGTGGCAGCGGTGTTACTCCCCGCACCCAGCCCCGGTGCAGGGGGGCCGCCCCGCCGGCCCCGCGCTGCCCCCGCCGCATCTCGCTCATCCCGCGGAGACGCTTATCCCACTCCCCCCGCGTTATTTAACCACCGGCAGCATCACGGTGCCACGGGGGAAGAAAGCGCCAGGGGCAGCCCCGCGCCCCCCCCTCGTCCCGGGGAGCCCCGCAACCCCCCCCGCACAAAGAGAGCGGGAGGTGAAAAAAGCGGAGCCTGCGCCCGGCAAACTCCAAACCGCAAGTTCTCGCTCCGCAACCCCCCGGCCCTGGCCGATCGCGGGCGCTAATGACGCTAATTAGAGAGCGCGCGGGGAGCGCCACGGGCGGAACACAAAGGGGATCCCCGGGCACCTCCCGGCCCGGGGGGGCCGCGCCCCGCTCCCCTCCCGCACCGGGGGTCGCCCGTTCCTTCAGGGACCTGATCCGCAGCGCGGCTGCTCCTGGCGCGGGGCTGCGGCTCCAGCGCTGCTTATTCCCCCCCCCAAAAATAAGAAAACCGCTTTTTTTGGCCTTTTTTTTTTCTCCCTCTTTTTCCTCTGCGGGGACGAGCCCCCGCAGCGCCTCTTCCCGCACAACAAATTTCCACTCTCAACTTCTGCCGACCCCCGCGGCCCATCCCCGCCCGGGGTTGGGGTTCGCCCCGCACGCTCCCCCCGCAGGGACATCCCCGTCCCCGCGGGATGCGGCGCCTCCGCGCGAACTTGGCCGGGCGGGCCCGGTCTCCGCATCCTCCCGGGGCGGCTCGGGCCGCGCCGCCGCGCTCCCCCCGTGGCCTGCCAGCAGGAGAAGCGGGCGAAGCCCCGCACAGCGGGGCCGGGGGAAATGTTTTTATTCTCACACCGAGCACGGTGATTCCCTTCTCCCACCCCAGTACGGGCAGGGCGGCTCCGCGCAGCGCGGACTTGAGCGCGACCCTCCCGGGCGTCACTTCCAAGTTCAAGTCGGTGCGGCTGGCGGCCTCTCCGCCCCTTTTTTAGCGGCCATTTTCAGCTCCATCCAGTCCTCCGCTGGCTGCGGAGGCTGCCCCCGCGCCGCGCCGCGACCTCCCCGCCGGGCGGCTCCCGCCGCCGCCTCCGNCGCTCCCCCCGCCCCGACACCGTATTAAACTCGCCCCGCCGCCCCCTCCCCGGCAGCAACTTTTGCTCGTGGGGGCACCCGCAAACACACGCACACGGGGGGGTGAAGGGGAGAGGGGGAAGTAGAAGAGAAAACGAAAGTGTCATGGGACCTACCATCGCCAAGTGCAATTAACGGGCTCCAAGTTGCTGCGAAGCGCAAAGCAAAGAGGATGGATGGGCTGGTTTGGGATTTTGGTCTAAAACGTGTGTTTTCCACCGCGCTGAAGGAGGAGGAAAAAACCGCTGCCCCGCCAAAGAATTAAAAAATTAAACCCCCAATAATAATAATAACAATGATGATAATTATAGTGAAAGTCCTCCGAGGCCAGCGGCACAGCACAGTGTCCCCCGCGGGCGGTCACCCTCGCTCCGGCTCCGTCGCGCTGCCGGGGGCCATGCTCCGGGCGGGGCGGGAGGGCGGGCGGCGCCTACGGCAGAGCAGCGCGGGCATCCCCCCCGCGCCCCCCCGGCGCAGCCCCACTCCGGCCGGGCACGGCTCCTCCTCGCAGCCCGCAGCGCCCCGGCCCCATCGCCGCCGCCCCCGCCTCCTCCTCCTCCTCTGCCTCCTCCCCTCGCCCGGGGCACCGGCGGCGTTGCGGCGGGGACGCTCCCGGTGCGGGGGCGGGGAGGGAGGAGGAGGAGGAGGGAGAGAAGGAGGAGGAGGAAGGCTTCGGCCCCGCTCGCCCGGCAGCGCGACGGCGGCCCCCGGATGGTGCGGGTAGGTGGCGGGGGCTGCGGCGCGGCCCCCCCGGGGCCGG